>NC_073746.1:38889377-39489377 GCF_029784135.1 Toxorhynchites rutilus septentrionalis
TGCATTACTCGGAAATTAAATAAGCAAACGAAACCAAAGTTGGCATATGAAAGTTTTAGGGTGCAATAAATGTTTCTATGATGGTTAGACAGTCCTTCCTCCACTCAAAGGGGGGGCTGCCATACAAATGAAACACAAATTTTTGCATTACCCGAGAATTAATCAAGCAAATTAAACCAAATTAGGCATGTGGAGGTTTTAGGATGCAGTAAATGTTTCTATGGTGTTAAGATACTCCTTCCCCCTCTCTTAGAGGGGGCTGCCGTACAAATGAAACACAAATTTTTGCATTACCCGAGAATTAATCAAGCAAATTAAACCAAATTAGGCATATGGAAACTTTAGGGTGTAGTGAATGTTTCTATGGTGGTTAGATACCCCTCCCCCCTCTCTTAGGGGTGGCTGCCATACAAATAAAACACAAATTTCTGCATTACTCGAGAATTAATCAAGTAAATGGGCGGGACGAAGTTTGCCGGGTTAGCTAGTATATATATATATATATATATATATATATATATATATATATATATATATAATAAATAAATAGATATATATATATATATATATATATATATTTCAAGGAATAGCAGCGTTAAAAATGAAAACTATTATCTGAGTACACTTCCCTTAGCCTCTTTCTAGCTAAATAATCATATACTTTGCACACTCTGAGACTTAAGAATCAGAATCTGCTACATTAGTTGAATATGAATCATTCGCTTTGCGTAGTCCGTACGATCCTGCTGCTGAAATTATCTTCGATGTCCTACGTCACGCAATTTTCGTACGCTTGGCAGCGAGCGATCGTGCAGGGAACCGAAACGTAAGACTAATGCAAGAACGGACACGCTAATCATCCGGGAAACCCACGGAAGACTATTCGGGCGATCAAAGAAAAGTTTGAAAGGTCCATCAACCGCACTATTCGACGACGCTTGGTAGAACGTGTTCTGAAGAGGTACTTTGCCAAAACAGTGATCGATGATCAGCAAAACTAACGAAAAACGGCTTCAGTTTGTGAGAGACCATGTCAACAAGCTGCTGGAGTTCTTGAAGTGCATTATATGGTCGTATCAATCCAAGTTCGAGCTGTTTTACAAGAAAAGGCGACTCCGAGTGTATCGGAAGAGCGATGAGGGGCTCCAGTACCTACAAGCATCTACAACCGACCTTCATAGCATGGTGGTGGAAGCATCATGGTGTGAGGCTGTTTCTCGTAGGATGGGGTGAGAAACATAGCGCAGGTCAACGGTGTTATGACTGCCGATGGTTACACCGACATTTTATGCGGATAACAACACCTTCCAGCAAGATGTAGTTATCCGGATATTATAGGATTTTTTTTTTATAAAGACATTTTCACATCTGCCTGAAATCTACAAGTACACATATTTTCAGAATATGTATCGTCTTCGTGTCCTCTGACGTGTACTTACCGGTATAAATCGAAGGCGAATAAAACCAGGAAAAACAAAGCGAACAAAAAATATATAATTTCTATCCAACGAGGGGTGAAGAAAGTAATTTAATCGTTTTGTTCTATTGTTGAACCCGACGATCGTTCACGATTGAGGTCAAAACGGGCCTGAAAGACGACCCAGACAAAGGTGCAGAGAGCAAAGCTGCTGCCAAGACAGATAATTGTTTTGAATACCCAAGGAGATAGACTGGAACGGGGCGAATTTATTGAATCAATGCGCTCACGGATGAAAAAGGATCCGCTGGTGGCGGGGTATGGTTCCTGTTTTGTAAACCAGCAGCAACAACAACAACAAACTGGTGAAAGGATCTCCCGATCGGTCGTCCGTACGGTCCCCATAGCACCGAGAGTGAAACTCGATCTGACACACACGTAGCTCGTTATTGCTTTCATTATTGTTCGTATTAGGGCAACGGAGGGAGCAGCATCCCGGTTTGGAATTATCATAACAGCAAACGGGAGACAGGAAAAAATCTGGATGGTTTTTTGCTTGATGAACAAAAAAACAAAAAAAAAGCAAAAACAAAAAATAGGGTCGTTCATCCAACGAACGCACTTGTGTGTTGAGTTGTGTGTTGAATAAGGTTCTAGAGATCAGTTGGTGACACTGTGATGATAATGAGACATGAAAATTCTCGGTGAAAGCTAGTTTATGATCAACGAGAATGTGATATGTTTCTCCGTGTCACTACAAGATTTCCTTACAGTAAATTCATCTGATCCGTTTGAGCATTCTTCATGCGCTTGTTCAGCCTCTCTGCTGGTGGAGTAAGTATAAATCATAAACATATTTTTCTTCTTCCCATCGCGCCACCATGCAACGACGCTAGAGTGAGTGTACACATGTCCCGTAGCTGTGGCGGTGGTTACCCCGTTCTGCCGCGAGGCCAGTTCTCCGGAGCATATTCATACGCGCACTTCGGAGGCAATACATGACACGTAACTGCCAGCAGCAGCAGCAGCAATCGTTGAAATGTATATGGGAGAGTTTATCGCGTTCAGTATTAAAAGAATAATTAATAATATACTTTGATCTCATCGCTGCGTCTCAAGCTATACACGAGAAGTGTTATTACATATTACACCCGGCGAAGGAATCATTCTGCCGAATGGTGCCACAGTTCCATCATCATGAGTAAGCTCAATGATGGCAAACTTCGGATTTGGATTCCCATTTTCAAACGGCCAGATGTAGCATGAGTCAAGAGAGCGTGGTTATGAAGAAATTATGACGAGAGGAAGGCTGCCAAATTCCATAATGACGACGCCATGAGTCAGAGTGTGATGAATCGGAATGAAAATAAATTTCCATGTTCAGACAGCTTCGATGAGCTTCGTGTAAATAAATAAGATCAATTATTTGTATATCGAAACTCTGGCCCTCAAAATAATAGAAACAAACCCGTACAAACATCACCGGGCAAGAGTACACCCTTTAAATGTGTCACTATCACCACACAACGCAACAGAAGCAACAGGCATTTTTGGCATCCTCTCGAAAGCACAATACCTGGACACTTGAAACATTTGTGTTCGACAATCGTTCAAAGGTTACATTCATATGCAAATCAGTACCTTCTAGCAGCACGGATACCTGCAAGGACGACCCGCATTAGTCCGGAATTGTTCGGCTGGGATCAGGAAGAGTGAGCACAGCTAAACACATAGAAGTGCAAAAGATAAACAGGCTTAGGCACTGAATGGAGAGCTCTCGTTCACTGGTTTTTCAGCGCGTAAAGAGATAGGATATGAGATGAGTTTACTTTTCGCAGGTACCACTCCAAACGGCAATCCATAAAGCTGCTGGAGGTGCATGTATTATTGGGATCCGGTGTCCTTGTTTCGACTTTTCTGCCTTATCACTGTTTAACTAAAAAAAGAGAGATAGGAAGACACAAGAAGATCCTCGGCGTGGGGTGTCATAAAGCCCTTCTTGAGCGCTCGAGTACATACTCGAATAATGGTAGACATACTGGATGTGCGGGTTCACCTTTCACACAGATAGCCTCCGGTGTGTGTGCGCGAATGGGAACTGAAGAGGAAATCAGCGCAGCAGGGTGTTTACAGTCGCACCAAAGAGCTGTTATTAAATTAGGATTTGATTGTTTTCTGGCTGAATGAAGTGCAGGCAGCAGAAATTCCTGAAAAGTGGTCACTTTGTTGATCCTTTGGAAAATGAAAAAAAAAAGAGGAGAGGTACCTACAAAACGGAAAGTTTGAAGAGGATGTGATGCGGGCGTTTGGGATGAAGTTAATTACAGAAAGCCTCACCGGACACCGGTGCACCTGTTTATTGTGTTTTCTCGAGCTTTTTGGAGATAATTTTTTTTCCTGCGAATGATGATTGCTGTTTCCTAGCTGAAACCAAATTTGGGCTGAACCCTTACATTATTGGCTAGAACGGTTTGGGTTTGTGATGCTTCACAAACAGTTCTAGGTTATAGTCAATTTGGGGAAATTATATTCAATAGATTATGAGTTTTCTGAAGGACAAATAAACGACATGAATATTTCCTCAATGAAAAGCATTTATTTATGAATACATTTCATTTTTTCATTTTGGGAATTCAAAAAGGCAATAATATTTTCAGAAGAGGATTTGAGGTGTTTTTACGCTACTAGTAAATGCAAATCGATTTTTCTTCAAGAAAATCACACATAATCGATACGAACTAGGTTTGTTGAAAAGCCCCACGTCTCTAGATGCTAATACTACCATAAGGTGTTGATATTATTCAGATTTTTATGTTTTGTTTTAACGATTTTCCTTAAAGTGGAATAATGATCATGGTTTGACCACCTCTGATCATGGTTTGCCCAAAAAATGATCATGGTTTGTCCGGTTTTAGAAATCACCATTTTTGAATGGAAACATTCGAATTCACAAGTAGATGTTGCATTTATCATTGCTTGAGTTTACTGTCATCATATTGATCCATTCATAATTTAGGCTTTCTTCAGAATATTATCTTTTCTTGGGCATTTTAAAAGTGCTCACCTCAACACACTCAACATAGAGAAACTTTATTTCTGCTATGCGCGAAGGACATAATGAACAAACTGCAGCGCGCCAAGCGGTTGCCATAGAAATCATGTGGACAAAACAACATTATTGAGTTGGACAACTCACGATCAGAATTGAGTTCATCAAAATGTGTTAATTTAATGGTTTCGCTATGTAAATCTGATACAAATGGTGTGTAAGCATGATGTGCACAATATTTATAAGTGTTGTAATCCAGAAAAGGTCTGAATACGTGCGAAATAATCATCTGGTGATCGATTAAAAGTTAGCTCGAATGAGGGGCGCATTGACATTTTTTGTGTATTTTATAATCCTTTAAAACATGTGATTCCGTAAAAATATGCTATAAAACTACTGTAAATCATGAAAAAGACAATTTTATTTATATGTTTTGAAACATTCGAATACCTTATTTGACACAGGAGCGCTGGATTAGAGCATTCAAAAAAGTGGGCAAACCATGATCATATTTTCGACTGGACAAACCAAAATCATTTACCTTACTATACAATACGATTCCCTAATCCGTAAATGGTTAAAATTAACGATGACTCGAAACATATTCATGTTTCCATACATTTGTTCTGCCCATTTGCGTGCTTACCTTCCTGTACCGTCAATAACGAGCAACTAAGGCGTTCGCTCCAGTCCGTTTCTAACTTTTTTGGTATAAATAAGCCATCCACGATTTGAAATCACAGTTGTGAGCGAGCTAGCAAGCACAGCACAACGAGCGCACATAATCTGTTCCTAATGCTGGAGAAAGAGAGGAGAAAGAAACCATTACAATCAGTCCTCTCTCAATCAGTTCAGTGAGTTTTACCACGACGTTCACAGTAATTTGAATAGCAGTTTTGACGTAGGACTACGTCTTTCATTTCTATACCGGGGTGTAAAATCAAAGTTTCGAAAACGAAAGCGTTACGCCGTTACCAGGATTTTGAGCGTTAATAGCTCCTAAACAACTGAACGAAATGGTATTATAAACACTTCATTCGAAAGATAAAATGTCTACGCGTTATATACTTGTTACTTTTTGATCCAAAAACTTTTTTCAATAGCCTTAAAATTGCTTTCAAAACAGACTATTCAAATCACCAATCGGTATATAAGCGAGCGCCGTTCGGAAATCCACTCAGTTATAATTGAACAGTGATTGAGGCACCATCGCAGGAATGAATGGATATTTCCCTAACACAGACTTCAAAACCATGGAACCAGGGGAAATCGGCATTGCAGAATAGATACAAGCAGCGGGTACTTTTGTTCTGGTTTTCGTTTCTGCAAATCGGAATGTTTCCCTAACACAGACTTTAAAAGCATGGAGCCGGGGAAAACTGGCATTGCAAAGTAGATGCAAGCAGCGGATACTTTCGTACTCGTTTGCGCTTTTGCAAATCGGAATGTTTCCCTAACACAGACTTCAAAACCATGGAGGCAAGGGAAATCGGCATTTCAAAATAGATATAAGCAGCATGTACTTTAGTACTCGTTTGCGTTTTTGCAAATCGGAATGTTTCCCTAACACAGACTTCAAAACCATGGAGCCGGGGAAAATTGGCATTGCAAATAAGATGCAAGCTGCGAGTATTTTTGTACTCGCTTGCGTTTTTGCAAACCGGAATGTGTTTTCCCAACACAGATTCCGAAACCAATAAATTGGGAAAATCGGCATTCCAGATCTCGGCAGTACTTTTTAAACCCCCATGCATTTTTACACTCCGGAATGCGTTTTGCTAACACGGTCTACAAAAGCGGATACAAATGCAATGCTTTGGCTCGGTTATTCAAGACTGCATGCCCCTTCATGTCGCCAGCTCACTGAACTTCTACGCATACCGTTTGATTATTAGGCAAAATGTTGATAACTATTTGCTGCGATAACCACTACCATAATGCATGAATTGACCTAAATTGGGATTTGTTTGCAATTGAATTCGTAAATTCTTTCATTCATTCACTAGTTTAATGAATAATTTAATCAACAACTCTGCGCAGCGGCGATATCGTACCCAATGAGGAGCATTCGTAGTGCGATTATTGCTAATTGAAAAAACACAAATGATTACTAAGCCAACGGCAGTCCTACGTCAACTTTGCGGTTATATCATAGGTATAACCCATCCATAGTTTTTCGTTCACGAAAAGATCTGTGAACACTGCAGACGGGAGCTTTAGCCGTATTCAACGGTTTAACAATTTTCGAACCTGATCACGATGGGATTCAATGTAAGTGTCTGAAATTAGTTTTCCCAAACAACCTTCTATCAATATGTTTCAAATTCGACCATTACAGGTCTACGGTAACATTAACAGTGCGTCTAGACTTTGAAAGAATTGAGTTTAACAGAAAACAAAATTGTAAAGGGTCGTATTTAGGACCCGACCGCATTTGTGACCTAGAACTACGGAATTAAATTATTCAGTCCGCTTGTTCATTACTGTATTATAGTGACTTTCAACACTTTTTGGCTGGTTTGCCACTTTACTTCCACGTTAAATGGATATCGCTACCAGATGTCGAGGCCGAGTGGGTAGCGTCACACCTAACATGCCGGGGGTTCGGGTTCGATTCCCGTTCTGGTCGGGGGAATTTTTCATCAAAGAAATTTCCTCCGACTTGCACTGTGGTCACGCGTATTCTAGAGTTTGCCACTCAGAATGCATTCAAGACGTGTTATTTGGCATAGAAATCTCAACTAAGTACTAATAAAAATGACTCAAGTAATACTACGTTGAGACGGCGAAGTTCCTCTAGGAACGTTAGTGCCATTCCAGTCAGTCAGTACCAGATGTCGACACTGTAGATCTACATATTGGATATAGAATATATTAGATATATAACATATTACATATTAGATGTAATAAAAGTGTTCATTTCACCTAAAAATCCATTTTAGTTATTGTCGCTTCCCAAACACGTAAACGAAAGCTCAATGTCGTCAACGCGAATTAACTTCTCGCTCCAAGAACAAATATTCCCTCTCCGGAATTTCACTGCTGTGTCGCAATATCTTCCATTCTTGTATCGAGCTGTGTGTGTATATGTGTGTGAAATCAACATTAGGCATGAACGATGTCCGCTCTTTGTGTAGTGCTTGCTAGCTCGCTCGCAACTGTGGTTTCATTCCATTCCATTCTATATTTGGTTTTGAACTTCTTCAGTTCATTCGCTTCTAGCTCTGAGAAGGGCCCTTGTGGAAAGAAACTCTACTCCATACTCCTCCTTCACCTGTCTTAAGAAAGACAATCATATCCCGCTCGACGCTTGTCGGTAACGATGTTGCTGCCATGACCACCAAACGAGAAGTGGAGTGATTTGACTTATTTATACCAAACTAGCTGACCCGGCAAACGTTGTTCTGCCATATAATTTATTTTTAGAGAATATTTCGGTTGATAAAAATAACGAATATATTTCAAGAGAGTTTGTATGTTATCGTTCTGATCTGTATTTCTGAATTTTCCCTTTTTATTTTAAATATCCTTGTTTTATATATAAAGATATGCATAGTCAATTTTTTGGATTTTTTCTAATCATCTCAAATGTTTTCCAAAGTATTTTATCATTCAAATTTGAGTGAAGACAAGCTCAACACAACACAACACAACACAAAGCTTACACACGGGGAAGAGTGAGACTTGGTATGCTACACACGTCAAAAATTAAAACTATGGATACCTAAAGAAAATTTCTGCACATGCACGGTCTGTTTGGGTTTGTTGGAAGATGAAAAATCAATCTTGCGTCGACTAGAGACTCTGACTCTAGATGGGACTCACGTGTCGACGAAAACTCCTTTGACTCTCTGATTAAAGATCAATGTGTATAAAACATACAGGAGCACTACATTTAAATAACAATTGATAACATTAATCCATCTGATTTTTCCTGGTTTTGAATGAAAATTCCTGGATTTACCGGTTTTCCTGGTAGAGTTTCCACCCTGAATAGTGTATTATCATTCACTAATTTAATTCAAGAGATTACAACGTGATTACACAGTGAAAGTGAACTTGAATGAAGTGATTGAAAATAATTTAAAAGAGCGTAGCGTTCATGATACTTGTCACCGAAAATTATGAATGTTCGGTTTTATTGATTTTCGTTTTTTACGTTGATTGGTGCCCAACACATATTTTGGAAGTCCACCAGAAATGAATGAAATGAGCAAGACATCATGTCATACGACTTGCAACAAAGAAAGTAATCTTTTCACAATACATGAATTGACCTAAATTGGGATTTGTTCGCATCTGAATTTGGAAATTGTTTCATTTAATCACTGGTTTAATCCATAATTTAATCAGCACACTCAAATACTCAAATGTCTACTAAGCCAACGGTAGTCCTACGTCAACCTTGCGGTTGTATTTTAGGTATAATCCACCCATAGTTTTTGACTTAGGATTGCGTTTTTCAGGAACATATTTTTATTTTTACTTTGCAGTTTTAAAGTTACTTATAAATATTTAAGTAGGTAATTAATTTTTGAAACTAATGTGTATTTAAAAATTTTTAAAGGGTGTGTCACATCAAATTGCATCACGGAAAAAACGCTGTAAAAATTTAATTTTTAGGAATTATATCTTCAGCTTTCGCTTATAATCAGATAAGAGTGTATAGATCACGTTGGCCATGCTTCACTGTCAATTTTACGTAAATTTGGAAAAATGTCGTCGAACGAAAAAGAGCGTCGTGAATTAATCCTGTGCACTCATTTCGAGAATCCGGAGTTGTCACATCGGGACATCGGTAAGATGCTGGGAATCGTCCAATCCACGGTCAGCAGAGTACTAAAACGATACTTCGAGAACCTAACCATCGACCAGAAGGTGAAGAACGGCAAAAATGGATGCTCCGTCAGTGAAAAAGATCACAAGCGCGTAGTTAAGCAGTTTAGACGTGATCCGAGAAGTTCGGTCCGGGATGTCGCCAATAAGCTGAATTTGTCAAGTTCATTCGTCCAGCGGACCAAGCAGCGGGAGGGCCTGCGTACATACAAGGTTCAGAAGGCTCCTAACCGCGACGAAAGGCAAAACATGGTGGGGAAGACGCGAGCCCGGAAGCTGTACACCGAAATGCTGACGAAGCCGCATTGCCTGGTAATGGACGACGAAACCTACGTCAAAGCGGACTTTCGTCAACTGACGGGCCTGTTGTTCTTCTCCGCAGAGGACAAATTCAGCGTTCCGGAGGAGATTCGCAAGCAGAAACTATCCAAGTTTGCCAAAAAGTACATGGTGTGGCAAGCGATCTGCTCTTGCGGAAAGCGGAGCGCCCCCTTCGTGATGACCGGCACGGTAAACGGGCAAGTTTACCTTAAGGAGTGCCTACAGAAGCGCTTACTACCACTATTGTAGCAGCACGAGGGCCCGACCATCTTCTGTCCGGATCTCGCTTCGTGCCACTATTCAAAGGACGTGTTGGAGTGGTACGAAGCCAACGGGGTCACCTTCGTGCCAAAGGAAATGAACCCGCCCAACGCGCCGGAGCTTCGCCCAATAGAGAAATATTGGGCGATTATGAAGCAGGCCCTCCGGAAGAACCCAAAAGTTGTCAAATCGGAGGCGGACTTCAAGAGAAAATAGATTTCTGTTCAAAAAAAAACTACAACCTGACGTTGTACAGAACCTTATGGACGGGGTAAAGAGGAAGGTGCGAGCATACGGGCTTGGGCTCGAAGTATGAATAAAAAGAAAATGCCAAAAGTTGTTTAATAGTTTTATTTTACTGTCTAAAATTTTCAAAAGGATCGGTCTACTGGGCGAATTTCTACAGCGTTTTTTCCGTGATGCAATTTGATGTGACACACCCTTTGGTAACACTTGATAATTACTGAATTTCATGTATATATTTATTTTGTTGAATTTTAATAAGAAAATAAGGTCAAGTTTTCTCATTACATCAACCGCAAAGTTTTTAAATTGGTAAGTATTATGTATGAATAAGAAAAAAACTAGAGATTTTTAAAGAAATTTTGCTATGGGGATCTTTGATATCACTTCATTCTGGAAATGGGATCTCTCGCCCAAAACAGTTTGAGAAGCCCTGATTTAGACCGTTCAGGGGTTAGGGAATTGTAATGAATACCATATCAAACAAATTTAGAGAATATCCGATTCAATTGGTAGGCAAATCATCAGAATTCGTTCGCTGTGAAATTTGCTATTAACCTCAATTTTCTTTCATAAGAACATCACCAGTTTTCTGATATGGCACCTTTCCTGAAAGACGTAGTTCTACGTCAGAACATCACCATAAACCTGTTTCAGTAACTGAAACTTTTCGGCGCTGATTTCACCAATATTCAAACAGGGATCAATGAAGTTTATCTTATCTTTCCCGCGCCACAATATTTCTAGCCTACTACACTTTTTCTGAGCGGTCGTTTCTGTTGCAGTTGTATCCTGCTGCGATTTATTTCGGAAACCATCTGTTCGATATTTATGTTTGCACCGATGCAACAAATGGGGTGCTCCCTTGGCCGAGTGGTTAGCGTCATAACTAACATGCCGGGTGTTCGGGTTCGATTCCCGTTCTGGTCGGGGGAATTTTTCGTCAAAGAAATTTCCTCCGACTTGCACTGTGATCACGCGTATTCTAGAGCTTGCCACTCAGAATGCATTCAAGGCGTGTTATTTGGCATAGAAATCTCAACTAAGTACTAATAAAAATGACGCAAGTAATACTACGTTGAGACGGCGAAGTTCCTCTAGGAACGTTAGTGCCATTGAAGAAGAAGAAGAAGAAGAAGAAGATGCAACAAATACACAGTTACTAAGTAAGCAATAACTCGACTTTCAATCGTTGATTGTTCATGAAATTTTGTACAAAACGTCATCATTTCAAAAATTTGGAATCGGCAACAATTCATGAGAAATTCAGGAAATTCAATATATCCGAACCTCTATCTTGTCATGGAACAAACAAATTTTTTTTTCGACGATCCAAAAAAGTCCGATCCTTTTGTGTGTTGTGCTATTCAGATTGAATCGCACGCGACGCTTGTTTTGATACGCGGTCATTTTTTTAGTTCTAATTCCGGGAGAAGACTCCATCTGCAAAAGTTCCGCCGATATTCCGCTGCTATTCAGTGCCACTATATGCCATCGCTTCCAAAAGAACGCACGTGTCTCAAGAGCTTTGGAATTGCGAAACAATACCGGCGAAATGTATTCACTTTCGGGAAAAGACAATGCGGCAGCGACCGGACGGCGAAAATCTCCGGCTGTGTGGGGTTCACTTCCCTCAAGCTGGTTGGAAATGATGAATCATGGGATTTGATAAATGCGGGTCGCTGCAGACAGCATCAGGAGAATAGCAAGAAAAAGGAAAGAAACTTCATCTTTGTGCCGTATGCGAGCATATGTAGTAATAAGTACACTGTGATGCAAAGAGCAATGTGACACCTCGCGTTGCATAAAAGGGGTATGAGCTATTCAACCGAAGTCCACCGTCAGCGGTACTCATTTACCCGTTCGAGGTATGGCACAAGCAAAAAAGCATAGAACTCGTAATCCGATTTTCAATGCTTTATGCGAGGAGGAATTCCGAAAGAGGAGAATCATAAAGATATTAAAGGGAAACGATTTCAATAGAGGGGCAGGTGTCCAACTTCGACTAGAATGTTCATCGGTGTAAGATGAACGCTGTTTTGCAGGCTTCGAAATGCTAACTCACACGTCATAGCGAAGTATTGACGTAAATTCAATCATTTGAAATGATGCTTGTAATATTCTAAAACTAATATATTTTAAAGGGATTCCCAGTTCGTCAATTCAACTACAGTTATTAGTAGGAAGCGATCGTTATTATCACGCTTGTTCGCTGAGTTCGTATGCATTACACAATCACTCGCCCTCTCATGAAAGTACCCTCGCAGAACATGCTTTCGAACGATCATTTGACTTCTCAATTTATTTGCCATTCAAGCCCCATTCCATGAAGGTTTATAACCAGCGGCCCACGGGATCCGATGCTGGCGCTTGCCATCTCATCTCGAGCCTCTCCCTGGAACCTTCGAATGCAACCGGTTCCTGAAGAAATCCAAAGAACCAACTGCCCCCCCCCCCCCTCATCCTGCCAACCACGCTGCCACATGAGTCGTGTTAAGCATGGTGTACCAGAAACTGAAAATGCGCGTTTAGCCCGGACCATGAAAGAAAGGGTAAGTAGGTAAGATGTTGAGTAACCTCCAGCCATACTCCTATAAAGCCATCAGCGAAAGAAAAAGTGCAACAGCGTAACCACTCAATGAATGGTGGCTTAATCCACCTTTTTTTCGCTTTCGTCGTTGTCTTTCGCAGGCAGCCACGACAGGCTTAGCGCGCGCTGCAGAAGACGGCAGCGGTGGTGGGTTCGCTGCTGTTGTTACATCACGTGGCCCAATAAAATTCTATGCAAAGTAGTGTACTACTGACTGCCTTGAGTCGCTCGACAGAGGGAGAGAGAGAGCGGAAAATGCGGTTTTACGACTTCTTTGTTGACACTTCCTTTCAGACGTCGGAATGAGGCCACCACCAGAGGCAGTATTTGGGTGGCTTGATTGGGCTAAGTTAGCGGTTTTGGGTCCACAATCATAATCATTTATACAAAGGAGAGTTGTTCTTTTTGCAATAAATATTTCTAATTATGGATTACTTATTAGTACATTTCCGCTACATTGGCTCTAATCACCGTCAGGACCCAACACTCAAACCCATTAGCACATGAGCCGAAAATATTCACAATAGAAATTCCATAGCATTCCTTTGAACTAGTTTAGTTCAAACCGCTTGTTGTTCCGGCGGACAGTAGTGTCCTGAATGAAATTGCTGTTTTCAGAAAGTTGAATAAACCAAATGCCCAAACCATTCGAAGGAAAGATTGCTTTTTCCAACGAGTCCTTTTTCATTCTCGTGATATCAATGCACGACGAAACAACGAAACGTAATCGAATGGAACCAATGCTATAATATTGTCTATTGATGGGCGAAGGTGATCTTTGAATGACGCTAACTAAGATTTCATTCAGTATTATGTTAATTTGGAATGCATTTTAAAAATCAACATCATTGACATACACTCTGTATAACTTATATATCACAATATCTACCATAATAACAAATATGATAAAAGTTCTGAGTCAATGTTTCATGTTATTGAGTACTTCAAGAAGCATTTATTCAACATTAATTCAGTTCGAATGAATCGTATGGTGTCTTTTGATTCTTTTATACTTTCGATAGTTGCTATAAAATTATTTTGTATTACAAACTTTATAATCAAGTGATAGCATCAAAATTTACTGAATTTATTACAATTTACAGATTTCAGTAATCAGTTACCTTAACGTTTCGGTTGCCGTTAATTTTCTAGAATCCGATCGCATCAGAATTATCCAAAAGGAACGCAACTATGCATTTTGTAACTCAATCGATCAATCGGCCACCAAAGTTCAGAGTGAAGAAATATTGTTTTTCTTCGTAAATCACATCAGTATCCGTTGTTCTTTTTGACGTAGAACTACGTCGTTTATTAAGGGTGCCAAATCAGAAAACATGTCACGTTTTCATGAAATAAAGTTAACGTTAATAACTATTTTTGCCGCGAACTGATTTTGGCGATTTACATACCGAACGAATCGGAAATTCCGTAAGAATTGTTTGGTATGATATACATTACAATCCCATATATACGGTATATGGTTTAAATTGATGAAAATTGGAAGCATTCCCATTTAATCATACATTTCTCCTGTCCATTTGGGAGCTTTAACGAACAGAGCTGTCAATAACGAGCATATTATCGACGAGCAACGAAGAGGAAATCGTAAGATGTAAAGTCTCCGTGAACAAAGGAAAGGAAGAAGAACGAAGGGAAATATTTGCCTAGAGTATAAACAGTTGATCTCGCTGAGGCACAGTTTCAAACTTCGTGAGGACACCGACTGGACAACATCGTTGCTGGACGGATCGAGTGCCTTTCTCAAGGCAATGGAGACGAAGGAGTAATATGATGGATAAAGTAAAGTTTTACAAGGGCCTTTTTGAAGGTTAGAGACGAATAAACTGAAAGAGTTTAAAGTCTCTCTAATTCAACAAGCAAGGAAAGAAGGCAAACTTTCAGTCTCGTTCTGTATTCGAAGTAATGAATAAAGGGTGTGTCACATCAAATTGCATCACGGAAAAAACGCTGTAGGAATTTAATTTTTAGGAATTATATCTTCAGCTTTCGCTTATAATCAGATAAGAGTGTATAGATCACGTTGGCCATGCTTCACTGTCAATTTTTCGTAAATTTGGAAAAATGTCGTCGAACGAAAAAGAGGTGAAGAACGTGAAGAAGGTGAAGAAGGTGAAGAACGGCAAAAATGGATGCTCCGTCAGTGAAAAAGATCACAAGCGCGTAGTTAAGTAGTTTAGACGTGTTCCGAGAAGTTCGGTCCGGGATGTCGCCAATAAGCTGAATTTGTCAAGTTCATTCGTCCAGCGGACCAAGCAGCGGGAGGGCCTGCGTACATACAAGGTTCAGAAGGCTCCTAACCGCGACGAAAGGCAAAACATGGTGGGGAAGACGCGAGCCCGGAAGCTGTACACCGAAATGCTGACGAAGCCGCACTGCCTGGTAATGGACGACGAAACCTACGTCAAAGCGGACTTTCGTCAGCTGCCGGGCCTGTTGTTCTTCTCCGCAGAGGACAAATTCAGCGTTCCGGAGGAGATTCGCAAGCAGAAATTATCCAAGTTTGCCAAAAAGTACATGGTGTGGCAAGCGATCTGCTCTTGCGGAAAGCGGAGCGCCCCCTTCGTGATGACCGGCACGGTAAACGGGCAGGTTTACCTTAAGGAGTGCCTACAGAAGCCACTATTGAAGCAGCACGAGGGCCCGACCATCTTCTGGCCGGATCTCGCTTCGTGCCACTATTCAAAGGATGTGTTGGAGTGGTACGAAGCCAACGGGGTCACCTTCGTGCCAAAGGAAATGAACCCGCCCAACGCGCCGTAGCTTCGCCCAATAGAGAAATATTGGGCGATTATGAAGCAGGCCCTCCGGAAGAACCCAAAAGTTGTCAAATCGGAGGCGGACTTCAAGAGAAAATGGATTTCTGTTCAAAAAAAACTACAACCTGACGTTGTACAGAACCTTATGGACGGGGTAAAGAGGAAGGTGCGAGCATACGGGCTTGGGCTCGAAGTATGAATGAAAGGAAAATGCCAAAAGTTGTTTAATAGTTTTTATTTTACTGTCTAAAATTTTCAAAAGGATCGGTCTACTGGGCGAATTTCTACAGCGTTTTTTCCGTGATGCAATTTGATGTGACACACCCTTTATTGTTGCAAATTATGCAACCGTAATGATAAATATAAACAAGGAGGGGAGCTACAGAGAGGGAAATATTTGCGCTAGGGTATTAGTAATGAATCTCTGCTGAAGCAACTATTCATCCTTTTTCCAAGCAGTTAACATTGTTTGTTTTCTGTCTTCATAAAGGCCCCGTTGGTGCCCTTGACATTGCATCAACGCATTGAACTGATGCTATGATGAAGCAGGATTTAAGGTTGTGCACCAAAAAATATTTGAGGAATACCAAGTTATTCAATAAGTTATATCAAGTTATTGATTTATTTGAGCTCGCGTGCCAGTCGCAAAACTGCTTTCAACTAGGATTACATTTGCGCTAATCTTGATGATAATGAAGCAGTGCTACTCTTTTCGAGGTTGTTGATATTAACAGATAGAGTTTATTTCGTTTATTTAATCACAAAGAAAATAAATGTCGTTCTGAAATTTTGTATGTGATTTGGTTTTGCTTGTCAGTAGCAAAACTTTCTCCACAAAGGATGGCAGCTGCGCTTATCTCGAGCATGTATTGTTCTGCGAGCACAAGAATGAATCATAAAAAAGTTATCGTCAAGTGATTCTACAATAAAAAAAACATTTCAGGGCGACCAAACTGGTCGGGCCGATTATAATCACAGTAAAGACTTAAGAAACTGAAATTTAAATCAGATTGATCGTTTCTAATATCAAATAATGAACTTGATAAATATAAATATACCAATTTGGTTTTTGGATGCGCTTGAAGGTTTCAATATCATAACATCTGGAAATTATATTATTATACTAGTTGACCCGGCAAACTTCGTCCAGCCCACAATTGTTTTTCTTTCTGCTAAAATTTGCCAATTGTTCAACTTTCCGAATAGTTTTTCATATTTTTTTAAGCGTATAAACCTGACGCAGACTGAGACACATCTGATACTGACTGTCCAAATCCGTTGCTCCGTTCTTGAGTTAAATCGTGAGGAACAGATACCAAATCATTTTTATTTATATAGATGTATGTGAGCAACTCTAGTAGAAAAGTTCCATCTTCTCGCGACAAAACTCAATCGATGGTTCTGAATTTGTTTCGAGTAGATTATTTCAAATGCCTCCGTTATTGCGGTGGACTATATAGAACAAAATAGATAGAAAAAGAAAATAAAGTAGAGAAGAGTAACGAAAATTAAGATGACAGCTCAATAAATAAAAACGGGAAAAAAATCTGTAAGCTTGGACGGAATTTAAGAGACAGGAGTAGAAGAAAAAAAAGTGGAACGGTCTATTGTTATTTAGCAACAACATTAAAAAAGGCAGTGTCCGGAACACGACCGTTTTGTTTGACATAGGACTACGAGATTATTTGAATCAAATCGCACGTTTATCGATTTTTTCAAAATAACCCTTCGTTCGACAGTTTGCGTGGATTTGAATCAGCTAAACATGGTTCACTCATAATTCATTCTGTCCCTCACAAGAATAATACAACGAGCACGAAAATAAAGGGCATGCATCGGAAGCGTTATTCATTTTCTTGGTGTTATTAGTTATAACCAGGGTTCAACATTTTCGAAGACGAAACATGGAAATCGACTCTCCTCTCAGTCGCTTCGCTTTGAGTAGGACTATTCAACACGGCATTCGCCGTCAACATGACTAGTTCATCAGTCATTCTCGCTCTTAACGCTCGTCATTTCATTTCCAGTCAATTCAATTCTAGCAAATGGTTATTATAGTTGACGTGACGAATGAATAAGGTGAGTGATTTTGGTTTGGCCATGGAAAGAGAAAGAGAAAGAGAAAGAGAAAGAGAAAGAGAAAGAGAAAGAGAAAGAGAAAGAGAAAGAGAAAGAGAAAGAGAAAGAGAAAGAGAAAGAGAAAGAGAAAGAGAAAGAGAAAGAGAAAGAGAAAGAGAAAGAGAAAGAGAAAGAGAAAGAGAAAGAGAAAGAGAAAGAGAAAGAGAAAGAGAAAGAGAAAGAGAAAGAGAAAGAGAAAGAGAAAGAGAAAGAGAAAGAGAAAGAGAAAGAGAAAGAGAAAGAGAAAGAGAAAGAGAAAGAGAAAGAGAAAGAGAAAGAGAAAGAGAAAGAGAGAAAGAGACATAATTCCCGAAAACATAATTCCCCTATGAAATGACACTAATGACACTGATGACAAATGACACTGCCGTAAAAATATAAACTTGATATCGTCAAAATAAAGGAAGTTTGTTTGTTTCGTTGAACCTGGGTGGGTGGAAAGAACACTTTAAAATATTCCTTTTATTCGTCTTTTCGGCGTGAACTCACTACTATCCACGCACCATACTTATATTCAGTGGGAACTAACGGTAGTTTGAGTTTCGGAAATAGGAAAAAGTCATACGGGTGATCTTGCCAATAGGTAGGTGTTGAATGAGCGTAGGATCAGAATTTGATCGTTCAAGCATGTTTTCAGCCACTTGATTGCGATGAAATTTTTGAAGAAAATTGAGTTCTTTTGGCAGTAGTCGTGCTGTGACTTTTGTCATGCCCAAAATATCCACCAAAATATGACGAGCGATCTCGTGGGAGATATTTAACTCACGGACTAGCTCTCTCAAACTTAAATCACGATTTCAAAGCACCATTCCTTATATTTTTTCGATGTTTTTTACCAATTGAAGAGATGTACGGTCGTCTTTGATGTGGCAAACCGTTCATCTCTTCTCGGCCGTCTTTGAATGTATCATACCATTAATACATCCGTGTTTCCAACATACGAGGGCGGTCCGATAAGTACTTAGCCTCATCACCCGATGGTGTCAGTATCGCAAGAGATATTATTTATCGTGTAATACATTCTCGTAGACGGCTACTGTCAACATTTCAGCCGAATCGGACTTGTAGTTTAGTTTTGACCACGGAAACCACGGTCCCGTATCCTAGAAGGTTTGTCTGTTGTCAGCCCATGTGGCCGGATATCGAAAGCGCTTCGAATGTTATTCTTGCAACAACTCAGCAGGTATCTCTTGCGGTGCGGTTCAATAGTTGCGAAGTGAATGTAATGTAATTTGTTCATTACGCCGTGGAGAAGTTATTCACGTAACCTGTGCGCTGATGAGACCCTGTGCAATGACTGCAATGACTACTAGGAGTAGCACACTAGGTTACTTGTTCGAGAATCAAATTGAACGAACCATCGCACAGTAGACATCAGAGGAATAGCACATACATGTGTATCTCTGTTTCATAGCTCTGCTGTTATTTAACCTCTCATTTTCGTTGCAGAATTTCTTTCGAACGATGAATTGTTGGTTGCAGCGCTTGATGCTTGATGACGACGAGCATTTGGAGACTGTGGTGACCCACATTTTTTTCGCATCTCTTTTCACCGAGCACCGAGCCGCGCTCTTTTGTGTTGGGGCATGATGAGAGCGCACGAAAGAAGGAAATAAAACTATGCTTTCGGAAAATGTCAAAATGGAAAAACAAGTGACGAAGAGCGGTTGACTTTTGGACGGATCTGGGCTTCTTCTGGGTCCCATTAACGATATGGAACGATAGATAGAAGCGAGAGTTGGAAGTTGTATAAGTGTGGTGTCGGAATCGGGGACACACCGGAATCATTTGGTGTGGCGTGATGTGATCCAACAGATCACTCGCATTTTAATGCTGTAGCGCAGATTTATGGTAAGGTAAGGTCTTATGAGGACGCTTCATTATAAATGAGCCTCTCCGGGGTTAGGAACTTTGAATACTCAATCAACGGGAAATGAAGAAAGGTTGACGTATCAAAAATAGGCTTGATTTTATATAATTGATATAATTTCAAAAGTTCAAATAACGAGAGAAATGGAAGCAAATCCGTCGCAATTCATGACGGATTCATGACTGTTGCCAATTGTCCGTCACTGTACACTTTCCTTGCCAGAATCCACCAAAGATTCCCATAGGAGTTTAAGCCTGGGCTACGAACTGGCTAGTCAAAAATCTGAATGTTTCTTTCGAAAAACTATGACAAAGATTTTTTGCTGACGTGAATGGCCGCATTATCTTGCTGAAAGAAGAAGTTGTCGTCCATTACGTTTTTGGTAAACGGTATCAGTATACTGTTTAGCAGCTCCAAAGAGGTTTTATCATTAGAAATTCACATTGAGCCTTCCTGTCTCTCCAAGCTGTTTAAAGGGTGTCCCACATCAAATTGCATTACAGAAAAAAATCACTGTAGACAATTAACCATTGGGTATTTTCTCTTGAAAATTTGGGTACAGTAGTTTAGAGTGTACACTGTATTTTCATCGCTGTCAGTTAAAAAAAAATGTTCTGAGACGAACCAGCCCAGGAGGCTGAAAGTCTCAAAAATAAAGAATAAAAAAAATAAATAAAAAAATAAATAGTAAAAAAAAATTATAGGAGGTTGTGTCCAAGATACGACCGCATTGTTGACGTAGAACTGCGCCGTTATTTTTTATAAGTCGCTTGTTTATACCTTCGGATATTATTCTACAATGCTGTGAAGTTTTATAAACAACTGCTTAGTAGAATAATCTCTGAAATGGTTTGAAATGGTTGACGATAATTGATTGATGATTCATTCTTGCCCTCGCAAAACAATACACTAGCTGATCGCATGTAGCAATTTATTTCATGTCAATGCATTAAAAATTGACCTCGAACGCTATTCCGGTGGCCTTTTTCGCAATTGTCATAAACTCGGCTACAGTCGATTATATACATGTTGCACCAGCACCATTATTCCACATCTCATAACTACATCAATATATCTTTGGCACCGCATGGAAACAACAACAATGACAACACTTGCAAGTATCAAGTATCATGTTATAGAATTAATGAAAAATGTTTATATATACTTGTAACAATACAGATAGGAGTTTGGCTCCTTTAAACTTATGTAACTGAGCCTGTAAAAATAAACGATTTATTAAAAAAAATATGTTACATGTTTTTTAGTATCGCCTCAAAGGAATCGCACCTCTAGGCATCGTTCGTAGAACGTAAACCAAGCTCCAAAAAAGCGTTCGCCATAGCGTGCATACAGAGCCCTACGTTGGTGGCTTGAAACTACTAGGAATATAAACACTTCTCATAATTTTGCACTATTCTCAAAAGAAATGCTTCTGTTAATATTACTGGCCTCGAAAAAAAAGTTGCATTACTTCCTCGTGCTCGAGAGAAGCGCCGCTGTCACCTTTAGTGAAGAAAGTTTTGCTACTGGCAAGCGAAACGTAATCACATACAAAATTCCAGAACGACATTCACTTTCTTGGTGAATAAACAAGCGAAATAAACTCTTTTTGTTAATATCAACAACCTCGAAAACAGTAGCAATGCTTCATTATGATCAATATTAGCGCAAATGCAATCCTAGTTGAAGGCAGTTTTGCGACTGGCACGCGAACCCAAATAACTTATAACATTCCAGTAAGACATTCAAGATACTTGGTATTCCCCAAATAATTTTTTGGCGCACAATATTAACGCCTGCTTCGCCATAACGTCAGTTTAATGAATTGATGCATTCTCAAAGGCACCAACGAAGCCCTTATGATGACGGAAAACAGACAATGTTAACTGCTTGGAAAAAAACTGCATTATGCCACACAGCTTGTACTCTGCTGTAGCACCCATCAATGCGAATTCGCTGATGAGTTTTTCAAAAGCGACCGCCTTCACCACCTGCGGGTGGAGTTTGATTTTGGTTGCTGCCTGGGTAATAGCGTTTACATTTTCGACCGACTCGCCGAAATCGCCTACTTCGCTGTTGTTCGATGCGGTGTCACACTCACGAAGGTTCGGTTCAGTGCGAGCGCTTTTTACTGCATCAACATCGCGTGCATCATTGGATGACGCTTGCCTCGAATTTTATTGCCCCTGGCAATGCGTTCGTTTTTTGCAGCGCTCAAGACTGCTTTCCTCTTCTTCTTGCTCATCACACACTACGTGAAGCGTCCAATTTATGACGCGGAAAGAAAAACACACGATACGAATAACGCGAAAAACGAACAGAAAAACCAAACGACGATATCCAAGTTGGATTACCACTGGTGGGGTCCAATCTTAGATCTAAGCAAAAGCAAAGTGAACTGGATTACTCAACAGTCCGATGCCGAATGAAAGTTTGCCTCAGGGAGATCCACTCTTTATACTCTTGACAAGTATTCCCCTTCATTCTTCTACTTTTCCTTTGTTCACGGAGACTTTAAATCCTACGATTTCCCCTCCGTTGGTCGTCGATAGGTTGCTCGTTATTGGCTTCTCTGTTCGGGAAAGCACCCATGGACAGAACAAATGTATGGGAAAATGGAAACGCTTAAAGTTTTCATGAATTTTAACCATTTAAAAACCAGGGGATTCTAATGTATAGCATATTAAACAAATCTTACGGAATTTCCGATTCGTTTAGTATGTAAATCGACAAAATCCGTTCGCGGCAAAAATAGTTATTAACGTTAACTTTATTTCATAAAAACGTGACCTGTTTTCTGATTTGGCACCCTTAATTAAAGGCGTAGTGCTACGTCAAAAAATGGAGTCATCCGAAAAACAACGTCGCAAATTGATTTTGCGCAAGCACTTGGAAAATCATCAACTCTCTCATCGGGACATCGGAAAATAGATCGGAATCGTACAGTCGACGGTGTGTCGTGGGATTTAACGTTACTACGAAGTTCTAGGCATCGAACGGAAGGAGAAATGCAGTCAGAATGATGTTCTATCAGTGATCAGGATCACAAGAATGTCGTGAAAGCGTTTAAGCTTCGGTCAGGGATGTCGCTAAAAAGTTGAATCTGTCCAAGTCTTTCGTTTAGAGAGCAAAGTACCGGGAAGGACTGCATACCTGCAAATTGAGGAAGGCTCATGCAAAAAAAGTCACAGGAGGGTTGTGTCCGAGACACGACTTCTGGATATGTTTAAAGAATTATATCGTTAAACTCTTTGAAAATGATTTGTTTTTAATGTCTCTGTTAGGGCACACATTTCGGTAGGAACAAAAGTTCCCCCTACTTTCTTGTATTTGCAATGCCAATTTCCCCGAGGCAGCTTGGTTTTGATGTCTCTGTTAGGGAACACATTTCGGGGGGAACAAAAGCTCTCCCTACTTTCATGTATTTGCAATACCGATTTCCCTCAGACAGCTTGGTTTTGATGTCTCTGTTAGGGACCCGCCGCATGTGTCATCAATTTCGACCAATCAGAAGTGGGTATTTCCGTTAGGATAGGGGTAGTTAGTTTCATGCCATATATTATTTTCTTCAATATAAAAAATTGTTATGTAGTACCGAAATCGATTGACGCAAAAATTACATCATGAAATGCCAGAGCAATAAGCGTTTGAAATTGGACAATTTTCACGATGTGCTCGATTCTCGATTTTCAATTTGTACCCCAATATGTTTCCGAAAGACGTAATCCTACGTCCAAACGGAACGAATTAAGTTGCACACATAACAGTTTTCATGGCTTACGAGTCCCGTTTTCATTTCTGAACTATTTGGTCAGCCTAGTTCCGAAACTAAAAGACACGTCTTTCACATACTTTCAAATGTATTACAAACTTCAAAATAAAATAATATACTGTATGACATTTGCCAAGTATTATATGTACTTCTACACCTAAGTTGGTGTTGAAGATTGTTTAGCCAATAAGTTTGGCTTTCCTATAGTTTTCACAAGTTTGAGTTCTTTTGTTCTGTCTACACTTCGGAATTAGCTCTATATTCCATTGTATCATACATTTCGGTTAACTTTAATCGTACGATTCGCATGAAGCTGAGATAGGAACGTAATCGAGAGCCTCTCAGATATTCACACGCAAAGTGAACGATTGTCGCTGGAAATCTCGGGTAATTTAAGTGGTTCGGTTTTGTTTTTAAAAGCGATTCGTGCGCTTTCTCACCTTCCGCGGGAATACCGTTCTGTTTTGATTGTTTGCCTGAAATGCAAGAAACAGAAGGTTCGCGCTGCTAACAGCAACAACTGCGTAATTATTTTCCCTCGTGCGCCGCCATTTGCTCTCTCCTCCTTTGCGCGCCGCTCTTCAGAACTATTATAATTCGTGGCCCACAGAACAAGTTGTTGAACAGTGCCGGTAAAACCCCCCTCCTTCAATAGAAGAAATGATGGAATCAGTTTTCCGAAATTGTTTAAAAAACCCATTCACGTGCTATGTGGCCAGTCATTATCGACATGTTGTTGTGGGGCCTATGATAAAGCTTTTAGAGCCTACGCTCGAATAGGAATTAGGAGCGTTCAGTGAAATGGTCCGAAATTGGCTTCTTTATGGTGGGGAAGCAACCGACAACAATCCGGGAATAGCGAGGAAGCATCCCCACAACTGCCCCACCTCTGCTTGAGATTGGGATGACGCCCTCGAACTTACCATAGATTGGGATGGGATGCTGCTGCTGCTGTTGGATATGGCGAAGTGGCCCAAACCACTCTACTCTCACGATCAAGGTTAACCAATCGATAATTGTTTGAGCAGAAAGCGCTGGAGAGAAGTGCTAAAAGCAATCATCGCTGGTGGAGTAGCACGGGGGGGGGAGTGGTTGGACAATCCGCGCCTACCGTAAACGAAGCGTGCATAATTATCGATAATTATGCTTAATTTCACACATTTCTTGTGGTTTTCAAGCGTAGTGTTGTTTTTGGGGCCAGAACCGATCGTCGTGGTGAATTCTCGCATATATTCGATCGAGCCGATAAAAAATGTGTGCACATTCCCTGAACGTAGTAATTGTTTGCTCTGGTTCAAATTCTCAGCAGAAATAAAACGTGAAGACTGTCTCACGATTGAATCCTATTTCCGGAAACGTTCGGCGGGGAAACGCGGAACCCACATGTGCAACCATTTAACGCTGACATGAAACGGAAAGAACATTTATCACCACCAGCCGCGGTGCAGGAAAATTTCATAAAAATAACTTGTTTCATGAGGTGCGCGCGTTTTGAGCCGGGCGGCGGAACAGGAAAAATAATAGAACACACGGAACGTGTAAATAATGGCCACCGGTAGACAGTGGTGACGCTGACGGACGGACAAACGTTTTACGCATTTTCTTTGAGGAACTAAGCATCGCCGGTGCCGGAGCCAAAGGCGGCCAAAAATAACTCCTCCAAATAGTGGAGAATATTTTTATGGGAAAACAAGTTAACAAAAAGACAAAACACAGACAGCACATAGAATGAAAACGAATGGAGAGAATACTTCCATCTTGCACTTCTTTGGGGAAAATGGGGAATATTATGAGACCATAGAGCCACAGGGAAAACATTTTGATGAGATATCGATGTCTCATTATGTAAGTTAGTGTCAATGAGACTGTTTCCCCCACCCAGAGTGGTTGTGGAGATTTGTCAGTACTAAAAGCGCGCTTTCGGAAACACGCTCACAAGCTGACAAAATAGATCTTTGTCACCTCCAGCTCATTGGTGCTGGAGGCGTGAGCGCTCTTTGGTTATTGGTTAAGTGGTAGAAGACGAAGTGCCAATCGTAGGCTCCATTGGATCGCGAGCCGTTTAAGAATCGTAAAATTGGACTTAATAATGCAGTGAAATTGATTTATGATGAACAAACGACGGTGATGATTTCACAGCTGTGGTAACCTCTGGTCGGACAATCTCAAAATTTATTCATTTCACTCTATGGATTTTCCTTGGCGTTTCCGTGCCAAGATTATCAATCCAGAACAATAAACGGCATTGCCTTCTCTGGCCTGCTCTCCTCTCTAATATACTCTTGCTTGGGCAGGAGAGCCCCCGAAACATGCTTGCATCATTTGTGATGATTTTATCACGCTGCTTTATTTTGAAGTTCGTGTTAGGAAAACATTCTGTGGCCTGCACAAATGTAAATGATGTTCTCATGCTCGACTACAAGAGCGACAGCTTGCCTGTGTCGTCAGTTGTTTATTTGTTTGTTTCATCCATAGAGGCGTCAAGCTGTTGCAGTTCATTCTTCTCTAGCCTTCAAAAAGGCCCTTTTGGAAAACTAACACCAGCTTTAATTACAGTACCGGATAAAACCAATGAAACACTATCGTCAAAAACACATTTTGAATGCAGTCATGTTGTTGCTAAACCAATAAGGTTTGTACACATGGAGAAAATGTAGTATTTTGAACGTGTTTTGTCTTGGTCAAATAGTGACCAAGACAAAATCTAAGTATGATTATGCAGTCACCGCCAAAATAAAGTGCCCACTTTTCTGATAATCACATTTCACCTCTGAAGTCATTGGAAAACTTATTAAATCGTATTGATATTGACGTAGGATTACGTCTTTCGGGAACATATTGGGGTACAAACTGAAAATCGAAAATCGAGCACATCAGTCATTTCATGATGAATTGATGAGATTTTTGCGTCAATCGATTTCGGCACTCCATAACATTTTTTTATATTGAATAAAATAATATATGTCATGAAACTAACTATCGAACAACTGAAAAATCTCAATCCCTATTCTAACGGAAATATCCACTTCTAATTGGTCGAAAGTGACGACACATGCGGCGGTTCCCTAACAGAGACATCAGAACGAAGCTGCCTGGGGGAAATCGACATTGCAAATATATGCAAGTCGGGGGCATTTCTATATTGCAAGTAGGGTGAGTGATTCGATAAATTCTAGCAAATTAAATTAAAATTTGGAACTTCTATGTTCGTGAAATTTCATACCGATATTTTATTGTTAAAAATTTAGCATAAGCGTAATTGTAAAATTGTTTATGGTAGCGGTTGTGTTAAAAATGGCTTGATATATGAAACGGTTTACTTCAATTTTCATGAATAAAAACCAAGGTGTGTTTCCGCTCGAGAACGGGTCGTTCGGTATAAGCTGTCTGTTTTGTTGTGTTCATTTCGAGAAAGTGATTTGCCATATGCTCTACATATAGTATTAGGTGTTGTTGGTCCAATTAGTATTCGCATTGGGTTGAATAAACGCTCAGAAAGTAAAAATTATAAAACAAAATAACCTTTTCTATTTCAAATATGTTTTCTCTATATCAAAATAACATGTTTTTACTGATGAGAAAAAATGATAATTGTGTTCGGTATTGGTAATTATCTTATATTACATTGGTGAGTTTTTTTTTCTTTATTTCATCCATACATAACACAGGAGGCATCTCGTCTAGGGTCACAGAGGGCGGTTCTCATCATATCTCATTCCACTTCAGCATCTTCTATCTGATATGCACCACCCAACGACTGTTTACCACCAACTACCAAACAAAATTGCCCTTCTCAGGGCCACCAAATCATTATCAAAGAGTTTAACGATGTAATCTTTCAAACATATCCAAAATCAACAGTTAGCCTAACGGAATCCTACGTCAACTATGCGGTCGTGTATCGGACACAACCTTCCTGTGATTCTTTTTTCCTAAGCTCGATAATATTATAATTTTTCAGATACATGTGCATTTTTGCAAATATTGATAGGCATTTTTGAAAATAATTTTTTTAATCCTAAAGGTGGCCGTACACTGTTTGACCGAAGCTCAAATATTTGACACTTTTTGACAGAAAAAATTTGGTCAAAATTTAGTACAAATTTCATGTTTGACAAAAATATTTTACAATCATAATTACACCTATTTGTTTTTGCCAAAAACTTTACATTAAACTGTTTGGTGAAATACAACTGTTTGGAATGAATGACAAACACGGTTATCACATAGTACACTGTTTGTCGAGTCGGATACTGTTCTGTGTGCGTCCGCTGTCATTTTTCAAGGAAAAAATATTTATAAATGAAAATGGCTTCAACAGTAGCATCATATGGCGCTATAGCAGAAGCTCTGGCCAATGCAGCTTTTATTGAGGAAAATAGACAAAAAAAAAACAAAAACAGTTCCGTAACCGCAGCATCTGGATGAGTGAGTGGGTCAAAAAGTGCGAAACGGAGGAATTTTAAGTGAATCTGCTGCGAGAGCTATGAAATGAGTCTCCAAAGTTATATAAGGACTTCGTTCGTATTACGGAAAAATATAAAACCGTAGAGGAGAATCCATTTTATATCAAGTAAAAACTTTACAATCAACTTAAACTTTTGTCAATCTCATGAAAATGTTTTTTGTTTGCAGCCAAGATGTCATGTCGCAACCAGGTGCGCATCAAAATCGCTAAATCGCTGGTTGCAACAGAAGTCGGCTGCATTGTGATGATCTTTTTGGAGTAATCAGTCCCAGGAGCGGGGTGAAACCGTCCTGAAAATGAACCTTGACTGGCACATGAAATACAACGAGAAAGCTGCACAGGAAGAGGCGAAGAATTAAGATAGTGGTGGTTCCTTTCTTTCTTTTATGAAGGTTTTTGTGAATAAGTTAATGCTCTTTGTAAGAGGGTATTTTCTAAATACTAATAGAAAATTTCAAAATGCTCGCGCTCGTTTTACTAGTTTATCGTAACATAGATATATTTTGCAAGATGTTTGAAATATGCAGTTAATAAAAGAGAATAAATGTACGATCGTATAGGATTGTAATTCATTAGTAGTCACATTAGTATCACAACACGATTGTTTGAAGGAAAGAGTCTTAGGAATCCAACGGCATTATCGTATCTGAGAAGCATAGTTGCATTATTTCTCGTTGGCATACATTTCAGATTCCGACGCCAGATAACATGCTTTCATGGTACATCATATATTTCCGAAAATGCGAAGAAAATTCTAAAAGAATTTGAAAAATATTTAGATTTAGTGGTAACTCGAATAAACTAAATTAATTGTCGGAATCCCATGTCAACCTTATACTGGTATTCAAAATGAACCTATTAATCGTCGAACTACTCTTATATATTTCAATCAAAATTCACTTGAACACATAATGTGTCTCTTAGAGCTTAGAGTCAAGGCGATTCTGATTGCATATTTTTTGCTCTAGAAATCTCTAGTAGCTTCTATTGAAGAAAGCTATTGAATTCCCATCAGCTATCACAGAAAAAAAACACTGTGTCAATTGTTTGCTGCAATACTTTGTTGGAGACGTCTCCCAGAAGTGGTTTGTAATAAAGGGTGTGTCACATCAAATTGCATCACGGAAAAATCGCTGTAGAAATTTAATTTTTAGGAATTATATCTTCAGCTTTCGCTTATAATCAGATAAGAGTGTATAGATCACGTTGGCCATGCTTCACTGTCAATTTTTCGTAAATTTGGAAAAATGTCGTCGAACGAAAAAGAGCGTCGTGAATTAATACTGTGCACTCATTTCGAGAATCCGGAGTTGTCACATCGGGACATCGGTAAGATGCTGGGAATCGTCCAATCCACGGTCAGCAGAGTACTAAAACGATACTTCGAGAACCTAACCATCGACCGGAAGGTGAAGAACGGCAAAAATGGATGATCCGTCAGTGAAAAAGATCACAAGCGCGTAGTTAAGCAGTTTAGACGTGATCCGAGAAGTTCGGTCCGGGATGTCGCCAATAAGCTGAATTTGTCAAGTTCATTCGTCCAGCGGACCAAGCAGCGGGAGGGCCTGCGTACATACAAGGTTCAGAAGGCTCCTAACCGCGACGAAAGGCAAAACATGGTGGGGAAGACGCGAGCCCGGAAGCTGTACACCGAAATGCTGATGAAGCCACATTGCCTGGTAATGGACGACGAAACCTACGTCAAAGCGAACTTTCGTCAGCTGCCGGGCCTGTTGCTCTTCTCCGCAGAAGACAAATTCAGCGTTCCGGAGGAGATTCGCAAGCAGAAACTATCCAAGTTTGCCAAAAAGTACATGGTGTGGCAAGCGATCTGCTCTTGCGGAAAGCGGAGCGCCCCCTTCGTGATGACCGACACGGTAAACGGGCAGGTTTACCTTAAGGAGTGCCTACAGAAGCGCTTACTACCACTATTGAAGCAGCACGAGGGCCCGACCATCTTCTGGCCGGATCTCGCTTCGTGCCACTATTCAAAGGACGTGTTGGAGTGGTACGAAGCCAACGGGGTCACCTTCGTGCCAAAGGAAATGAACCCGCCCAACGCGCCGGAGCTTCGCCCAATAGAGAAATATTGGGCGATTATGAAGCAGGCCCTCCGGAAGAACCCAAAAGTTGTCAAATCGGAGGCGGACTTCAAGAGAAAATGGATTTCTGTTCAAAAAAACTACAACCTGACGTTGTACAGAACCTTATGGACGGGGTAAAGAGGAAGGTGCGAGCATACGGGCTTGGGCTCGAAGTATGGATAAAAAGAAAATGCCAAAAGTTGTTTCATAGTTTTTATTTTACTGTCTAAAATTTTCAAAAGGATCGGTCTACTGGGCGAATTTCTACAGCGTTTTTTCCGTGATGCAATTTGATGTGACACACCCTTTAATACTCATTGCTGATCATACCTTGCAGGAAATTCAAATGAAAGAATACGCTACAAATCGCTGTATGAAGTGGCTTAATTATCATCGAATAACATAGCTCGATACTATTGCCCAACTTCTCGGTCAAACTTCGGAGCAATAACTGCTCCAGAGCCGGCGAAGTGCAGCCAAACATTAATAGTTCTAAAAAGTCTGCCAATGTTGATCCTTGGGGCTGATTGTTCGCATACTCTGTCAGCTTGATGGTTGTACTATTCGAATACAAACAAAACGAAATAAACAGTCAATCGCTTCAAGAATCGCCGGAACCGCCACCCTATCCCCTCGTCACTACGGTCTTCTTCCTGCATCTGCTCTGCTCCGAAACCGCCACCCTGTCCCCTTGTCGCTAAAGCTTTCTTCCTGCTTCTGCTCTGCTCCGACCTGGCGATGCTTTCGAAGATATTGAACGGTGTTTGGCTGAGATTAAAGTTGTGTCTAAATTGTTTTTTTTGGACCCGTTGAGCCTCGGTCACTTCGGCGTCGTCCAGATAGTGCAACTGGGCAGAATACTAATCAGCATCATGCGGTGGTCGTTGTACTTGAGGGTATAGTTGAAGGACGACGTCGCGTCGGGATTGCCCAGCAACGACAGATACTGAAGCGACGGACAGCAGTCCCGAATTCGGTGGACCCAGTTTTGGACTCTGGCAATATCACAGTGATTTATCCACAGCAGCTCGAGGTTCGATAGCGACGGAAAGGTCTTCTCTTTCGGCTGGGTGTTTCTATCCAAGATGAGTGTGTTCTGCTGCCGGAAGAAAGAGGAAGGAGAAACACAAACTGCTGTTCACCGACTCCATCCTTCTGCCACTTCCAGTTGCATTAAAACTCCCCGCAGAAGTCATCTTTAGGATACTTGCTTCCATCTCCAACGAAACAGTCTCCCCTGCATCTATAATACATAATTTGAAAAAAAATTATATAGATAATAATAAACATACCTTTCGGTCATATTGCGAAATGTTTACTAATGTTTACCTTCGGACATGAATGCCAGGTGCACAAATCAATCCGTGTTGCTCTATTTTTTGACGTGGGACTACGTCTAACCGGAATATATGGAGGGTAAAATGAAAACCTAAACACAGAACATGCAGGAAAAATGAAAGATTTCGAATGCTTATAGCTCGAACATTTCGTACTGGATAGGAGAGATGTTTGCATCACTTGATAGGGAATATTTCTACGCATCTATCGCAACTAACAAAATGTTGTTTTTCATTAGATAAACAATTGAATAACTGTAAAATATTAGGCGTAATCTAAACGCCCTAACTGCATCGTTTTGATTGGCCCGATTTACGGTTTCCCTAACACAGCCATCAAAACAAAGCAGCCTTGGGGAAATCGGCATTGCAAATACAGGAAAGTAGGGGGACTTTTGTTCTCATCGAAAAATGTTCCCTAACACAGACTTTAAAACCAAGCAGCGAAATCGGCATTGCAAACACACGAAAGAGCCTAGACGCGAGTGAACTGAAAAGTTTAAACCCTCTTAAAGCCAAAAAGAAGAAGAAGAACACACGAAGGTAGGGAGAGCTTTTGTTCCCACCGAAATGTGTTCCCTAATAGAGATTTCTAAACCAAGTTGCCTGGAGAAATCGGTATTTCAAATTCATGCAAGTCGGGGGTATTTTTGTTCCGACTGGAATGTGTTTCCCTAACACACACTTCAAATCCATGGAGCGTGGGGAAATCGGCATTGCGAATTCATTCAAATCGGGGGTATTTTTGTTCCGATTGAAATGTGTTGCCCTAACACAGACTTCAAAACCGAGGTTTCTGGGGAAATCGGCTCAGCAAATAAATGCAAACTTCGAGTACTTTTGTCCTCGCTTGCCTTTGTGCAGAGTGGAATATGTCTGACCTAACATGATCTTCTAAACTTAGGAACCTGGGAAAATCGTGCAGACACTAGAAGCGAATGAACTTCCCAGTTTCAAGCAAATTCGAGATTCGAGAAGTATGTACACTTTTGGGATGTAAACTTCAGAGGGAAATGTAAAATAAAATAATCGTTTGATAATTTTTTTTTGTCTTTATTGGAAAGATTTTCAGCCTTAGGCTGGTTCATCAAACGTTTGATAATTCTTCCGTACATATATTTTGTTCTAGTCATCATACCAAACGTAAAAGGTCCGTCATTAAATTTACTTGTAACGAAGAACAATCAATCACAATAAATGAATTGACTTTACACGGCATTTGTTCATTTTTTTCACTCACAGAGCAAATATATTGAACTCAATTGAATTTGGAAACTGTTTTATTCAATCAAGAATTTAATCAATACAAACGAATGATTGCTAAGCTAAGGTAGTTCCACGTCAACCTTGCGGTTATATCATAGATATAACCCACTCATTTTTTTCAATGTATTTCAGGCTAAAAATTCATTGATTTATTTCATTGATAAAATAAAAAGAAGGACCAACTCGGCGCTGAACGATTCAAATAGAAATTAAATTAAACATATTTTCAATGATTTGAAAATGAATGAATAAAAAATACAATAAAAAAGATCTGGCATCTCTTTAGGCAATTTTATTTGCCACTTGCCACTTTGTTTGCCACTCTTTTTTTCTTTTAACGTACGTCAGTACATTGTGTGACAAATTGGTCTAAAAAAGTTTAAGCAAACAAGTACTAAATATTTGCTCGTCGTGTTTTGCGTCGAAAATATTTGATCAGTACACATTGATCAAATTTTATCTGTCAAAAATAGTCAAATATTTGGCATTGGTCAAACAGTGTATGAGCACCCTAAGTGTGGTCAAATTGGTGTGTCATAATAAAATGTCCACATAAAAATATTTTATGTTCATGTAATTTTCTCATTGAATCGCCCCTAGTTTTTTTTATTGTTTTGACATTGCCAAGTGTTTGTTGATCTCTTTGCTGGTTTCATTTGTCGGCCAGAAAGATTCAGTACAAATTATTTAAATTGTCATGAATAGTACGACTGCAAGCATAACTATTCCCCTGCCGATCCGAAAATTTGTTATTCGTGACATCGAGAAAGGAGAATCAAATCGTAAGATTGGTGAAAAGTATGGATGCAGCAAAGCAGCGGTAATCAAACTTTGGGAAAAGTTCAACACCTACGGTTCAGTAGCTGATCGTCCAGGAAGGGTAAGGAAGCGTAGAACAGATCCCCGAGTCGATACGAGAATCATTCGAGAAGCTCAGAAAAATCCGAAGGAAAATCAAGAAAGCGATTCAACAATCGATATCGAACCGCACTCTACGCAGAAGGATCGCCGAACATGGTATGAAGAGCAAGTTTCGTAAAAAGTTTTCTTTGGGCCTGTATTAGTGCTTTTGTGAAAAATAGATGGTATTATGTCAGTAGACTCATACATCGAATTATAACGTGAGAATTTTAAGGGTTCGTTGGTTTAAACTGGGTTGGAAAACAAATTCGTGTTTCAGCAAGATAACGACCCGAAACATACCGCGCAGAAGACGAAGCCATTTTTTCGTTCCAGCCATATCAGAATGCCCAATAGAGAATTTGTGGGCCATCTTGGATTCACGAGTTAATAAGACAGGAGTTACCAACATGCATAACTATTTTCAAGCCCTTGAGAACGCTTGGGAAGATATTGACCCACAACACCCCAAAAATCTGGTTGAAAGTATGCTGAAACGTTTGCAAAAACTGTTGAAGGCCAAGGGAGGACACATCAACTATTGAACACTCAACAGGTTGAATCTACACCCTATTTGTATAAATAAAAATGTGAGGCCAAATGTGTTGCTAAGCGCGAAACCCGAAGAAGGAACCGTCCGATTTGAGCCATCTTTATTTTGATGTATTCGTCTCTGCCCGTAAATCAATGTTATGGAGAGAAAAATCGCAAAATTTTCGGAAAACTCTGAAGGAAGGTCGGAAAATTCGGAAAATTGATTTCCCATATGTTTTAAAATTACATCATGATAAGCGATAAGCGAACAAGAGAAAGCTGAAAAGCACGTACTGGTTCATGGCGATGCGGGTCGCGAGTGCTTATAGAACCATATCATCGGCAGCGGTTCGCGTCATAGCCAGGTTGGCCGGCATCGATATTATCTTGGCGGAGGACAGCGAGTGCTATAGGAGAAAAGGAACCAGAGGAATCAGTAAGCTCATGAGAGCAGAGTCGATGACCAGGTGGCAGCAGGTGTGGAGAATGACATAGAACAACAGATGGACGCAAAAGCTTTCACCGAAACTATTGGGCTGGGTGAAGGCAGTATCTACAACGGATTGCACACGCCAAACCTCTTCTTTGTCCGGAGTGTGAAGATGTGTAGGAAACAGCGAAACACGTCGTAGAGAGAGAGTAGAGAGAGACAATGAGAAATAGAGATAGAGATAGAGAGGGGGAGAGAGAGAAGGAAAGACAGAGAAAAGGGAGGAGAGAGAATAGGAGGGAGAGAAAGATGTGAAGTTTTGTTGGTTGTCAAGGATATTAAGCCTTTCGCAAGACTACGACTTTTGCTGTGCGTGTTCATTTTCACTGATGGACTATTTTGTATGTGAAGAGGAGTGCGCAGAATGTGTATCATTGTGGTGTTCGGAACACGAATCGTTCATTGATAGAAAGTGATGTGAACAGTTCATACATCTATTCCGTCGTGTTGTCGCACTTATATAACACTACATTTGCCACACGCTTCCAGTACAAACAGAACTTCATCTTTGCTAGGAAGAAACCGAGCAAATACCAATGGGACCGCGAATTTTGATGAAAGAGATGGAAAGAATTCACACAACATGAATGCCGTACGTTTCAAATGTTTCTGCTGTCAGCAGTGGCCAATTTACTGACAAAACTTATGGCTACGCAAAGTAAATCCGCGTTCATTGATTTAAATTTGCTACCCTTCTCTTTAACAATCATCCCTTTCTACGAATATCATATGGTGATTGGAAGGACGTGACCGTTGTATTTATATACTACTAGCTGACTCGCCAAAGTTCGTCTCGCCAAAAATTTATTTTGTCCTCCCCCCCACACCTTAGAAAGGGGGAGGAATGTCTGTCCAACATAGAAACATTTATTCCCCCTAAAACTTCCACATGCCAAATTGGGGTTCGTTTGCTTGATTAATCCTCGAGTTATGCAGAAATTTGTATTTCATTTCATTTGTATGGTAGTCCCCCCACCCCTTTAGAGAGGAGGGAGGAGTGTCTATCCAACATAGAATCATTTATTGCACCCTAAAACCTCCACATCCCAAATTAGGGTTCGTTTGCGTGATTAGTTCTCGAGTTAGACTAAAATTTGAGTTTTATTTGTATGGCAGCCCCACCGAACCCCCCCCCACCCCTTAGAGAGGGGGAGGTGTCCATCCGCCATAGAAACACTTATTGCACCCTAAAACCTTCACACGCTGAATTTGGTTCCGTTTGCTTGATTAATTCTCGGGTTATGCTGAAATTTGTGTTTCATTTGTATGGCTGTATCGTTATGGAAGACGAGACATACGTCAAAACTTCCACCAGCTTCCTTTATCGAGCTTCCGGGACAAGAATTCTACACGGCGACGGGAAGGGGTAAGGTGTCCGAGATATTTAAAAACATTAAATTGTTGAGATTCGCAAAGAATTATCTGGTTTGGCAGGCGATCTGCTCGTGTGGAGAGAAGAGCAGCATTTTTTGTAACAACCGACACCGTCAACCAGGAAGTTTACGTCAAAGAGTGCCTCCAAAAACGACTGCTGTTTCTGCAGCACGGCAAAAAGGCCCTGGAGTGGTATGCGGTCAACAACGTCCAATTCGTGCCTAAAGATGAGAACCCGGTCAACGTCCCATAGCTTCGCCCGATCGAACATTACTGGGCCATCGTCAAGTGGAACTTCCGGAAGACAAAAAAGTCGTCGGGAGCGAGCAGCAATTCAAGGCGATCTGGTGTGTAGCAGCTGAGAAAGTCGACAAATCGACTGTACACAATCTGCGCAGCATGTGAATATGAAGCATGCGTTTTTTCGCCGCAGAAGAGCTAACCAAATATTTTTTTCAATAACGCAATGTATGAACTTCAAAAAGAGAAAAAAAACACGAATTTTTAAATTAAGAATAAACATACTCTGAACGTTATTTAGTCTTAGAACTTTTTGGTCGTACCACCCTTTAATTTCTTTGAGAACGCAATTTTCGCTTTACCGTTGTTTGATGGAACTTGTGTAGTGGCAGCTTGTAAAGTCCGGCCAGAATAGAAAATACACCTCAGGATGCTACGGTCCACAACTGCAGGTTGTACGCCAGACAAGGAACTTTTTGGGGAAACTCGACTTCTTCTTGATTTTACATTCTTTCGGGACACCCTTCCCATCAATTGAGGTATTGAATTTTCCTACAGTTTCCTCGAGCGTTTCTTGGCCATCAAATTCTGCTTTGCATTCTGGTCCGGCGAAATCTCGGCTCTGAAACTTCTTAATCCAGCTTAATCCTTCTCTTCGCCTATTGGACGTAGGATTGTGAAACATTTGGCTTTTTGCCGTTGTCACACAAATTCGTTTCAGAATGTCACATACCGTGATCTCGAAAAAGTCAGAGGTTTTGCTAGTGATCTAGTGGATAGATCGGTATTGACGAATTTACATTAGATTTGCGGCCAGATGGCGTAGCGAGTGAAGTGATGATGTTTTGTTTTTTTTGGTTTGAAATTCGCAATTTTTTTCAGAAGAATCATAATTTTTCTTCAAATTACCAGGTTTCAAGTATTCTTTCTACGCTGAAAAGTGTTGTAATTTACATTCCTGCACTAGGTAGACAATGGGTGGCATGTGTTGCGCTTCGAATACTGCCCATCCTTCTCGGGTCGGCCAAACGGAATCCTCTGCATAATCAGTGATATTAACCAAATTAATGTGATATCGATTTCTTCGCTATTATCCACAGAATGAGTTTCTAAAAAATGTCCGGAAGTTAGTACTAATAACCTATATGCATTATGAAACATAAAAAATTCGAAGATTATCCAATGTCATGGTTCAATCACATGTTAGAACCATTGTAAATATACAAAAATGTAACATTCTTACCTTTCACTGATGATATTTAATGGTTAAAACGAAATCAAATAGAAATTAATAAAAACAATCACGACCGAATCTCGCTTTCAAGCACGTAGAAGTACAAACATCATCACTTTTGTGGTTCTGAAATGTAATGTAGGTGTCGCATAAGCTGAAACAGCTTTGCGTAGATTCGTCAATTCTCGTTTTGAGCGTGCAAGAATGAAGTTCGACGTATTCGCTCCGGTATAGTATAGTATCAAGCTATTTTTCTTTGTGTTCACATGTGTGATGTTGACAATGAAAACATAATAATTGGTTTGTAGTAGTTTTCGGGTTTGTCGAAAAAGATTAATTTAATCACAAAAATGGGAAAGAAAATATGTGCTGTTTCAAACTGTAAATGTTTCAATGGTTTTATTTCAAGTGACGTTTCATTTTATAGTATAGCAAGACGATAAACTTTAATTCCGATCGAATGTAAACACGATGTACCGCATTGATTTATTTATAGCCCTAGTCAATTTGGTTCCCAGCGGCTTGAATTCTATGGAATAAGGAGCTCAGAAAATATTGAGAATAAAATAAGTAAATATAAATAATCATCTATTCCATACCATACCGATATAGTGGTTATAGGTTATAGTGGATTATTCTTAATCATTTCAGTGGTTCAAATGCTATGAATTTTTGAAAAAAGTTGTTTTTGGGAAAAAGTGTAAAAAATTGATTTTTTGGATCACCCTAAAATAGAAATGGCATCCAAATAAAAAAAAATAAAAACTAAGGGTCTGATATTTTGCCATAAAGAACAAAATTGCCACTTTTGACGGAAATTTGAGAACCACTATATCGGTTTGGCATGGAATGGCTGTAATAATATAATAACAGTATAATATATGTATCATTAACCTCCTTGAATAGTGTATGATATAATTCAATTTGAATATTTTTATATATTTTTAAATGGATTTTTTTTTTTCCAAAATATATATTTTTATTAAGGCTCATATGGCGTCAGCCTAACGGGGCCAGGAGTTCAATATTTCGACAATGTTTGCTTACAACTATGTTAGTAATATGTAACCGATTACTCGCGGTTGGCTCGAGGTTAGTATTACAAGTGTTCTCATAATTGGTATGTTGCAGTCTTCGATGCTCTGTACGGGTACCCGACACGGGATACCTGCTATTGGGATGCAGCTGACCATTAATCAGCAACGCCCCCCTAGTCTGTACCCCATATCTAGCGTGGTGCGTCTTTCTCGACTCGAGGAATCCAGGATAGAATGGTCACTAGCCGGCGCAATCATCAGCTCGTGTAGAGTTGTCATGAGCGGTACAACCTTTGGCTCTTGTTGAATGATCAGTGGACTGCACAACCTTTGGCCCGTGTATCTGTAAAGAGTGTGTGTATGTATTGCCGCAACTAAGTGAAAGTTTATCGTTTGGATAGGAGGGATATGAAACGGGGACACAACGAAGGAAACATCATTAAACGTTGACATCGGCGTTTCTGAGGAACAGGTATAGATGAAGTAGAAGATCAGGATCACGGCTACCTAAGATATCCCGGACGGGGATATCCGATTGTCTGCCTTGTGCTCTTAGTGCTCTAGAGAGCTGAGAGCGAGCAGCATGGAACCGGATACACGACCAGACAACATGCTCGATGTCGTGGTAGCCATCGCCACAATCACAAAGATTGTTTGCTGCGAGCCCAATGCGATAGAAATGCGCGTTTAGGTTGTAGTGATTGGACATAAGCCGAGATATCACGCGAATGAAATCACGACCTACATTCAATCCCTTGAACCATGCACTCGTCGAGACCTTAGGGATAATCGTGTGTAACCAACGACCGAACTCATCACCACTCCACATGCGCTGCCAACTTACGAGCGTATACTGACGAGGAATGTGGAAAAATTCATTATAAGCAATTTGCCTTTCAAAAAGTGTGCCTTCTAAAGCGCCCACCTTAGCTAGCGAGTCCGCTTTCTCATTCCCCGGAATCGAGCAATGAGAGGGAACCCATGGTAAGGTAATCTTGAATAATTTTTCGACCAATTTGTCAAATTTTTTATTTTTTTTTATTTTTGTCAAACAAACTACAAAAATAAAACGTTGTATATTGTGCTTTTATTTTTCGAGTTTAACATTCAAAGTGAAGGGTCTTTCAATAATAATATTTAATAAAAATGGCATTGAAACAACAGAGTGAAACTGACATACAATTATGAAGGATGATTGCTTTTTGCTTTGGCGCGTATTCCACTCAAACTAGCGAACCGCCAATTAAAAAGCACTCCAACTAAAAAAATGCCAATAAGCGATTGTGTACTGTATGTATATTTCATGGATATGGATATGACCATCGTAAGTGTAATATTTTTCATATAAATATATTTAAATTTTATCATATAATATTTTTCTATCATTATATATCCTACAATCGAAGCCTCTTTTTGTCATTTTAAGTTAGGTTTTTTAAGTTACTACTAAAGGGTGTGTCACATCAAATTGCATCACGGAAAAAACGCTGTAGAAATTCGCCCAGTAGACCGATCCTTTTGAAAATTTTAGACAGTAAAATAAAAACTATTAAACAACTTTTGGCATTTTCTTTTTATTCATACTTCGAGCCCAAGCCCGTATGCTCGCACTTTCCTCTTTACCCCGTACATAAGGTTCTGTACAACGTCAGGTTGTAGTTTTTTTGAACAGAAATCCATTTTCTCTTGAAGTTCGCCTCCGATTTGACAACTTTTGGGTTCTTCCGGAGGGCCTGCTTCATAATCGCCCAATATTTCTCTATTGGGCGAAGCTCCGGCGCGTTGGGCGGGTTCATTTCCTTTGGCACGAAGGTGACCCCGTTGGCTTCGTACCACTCCAACACGTCCTTTGAATAGTGGCACGAAGCGAGATCCGGCCAGAAGATGGTCGGGCCCTCGTGCTGCTTCAATAGTGGTAGTAAGCGCTTCTGTAGGCACTCCTTAAGGTAAACCTGCCCGTTTACCGTGCAGGTCATCACGAAGGGGGCGCTCCGCTTTCCTCAAGAGCAGATCGCTTGCCACACCATGTACTTTTTGGCAAACTTGGATAGTTTCTGCTTGCGTATCTCCTCCGGAACGCTGAATTTGTCCTCTGCGGAGAAGAACAACAGGCCCGGCAGCTGACGAAAGTCCGCTTTGACGTAGGTTTCGTCGTCCATTACCAGGCAATGCGGCTTCGTCAGCATTTCGGTGTACAGCTTCCGAGCTCGCGAGTTCCCCACCATGTTTTGCCTTTCGTCGCGGTTAGGAGCCTTCTGAACCTTGTATGTACGCAGGCCCTCCCGCTGCTTGGTCCGCTGGACGAATGAACTTGACAAATTCAGCTTATTGGCGACATCCCGGACCGAACTTCTCGGTTCACGTCTAAACTGCTTAACTACGCGCTTGTGATCTTTTCCACTGACGGAGCATCCATTTTTGCCGTTTTTCACCTTCCGGTCGATGGTTAGGTTCTCGAAGTATCGTTTTAGTACTCTGCTGACCGTGGATTGGACGATTCCCAGTATCTTACCGATGTCCCGATGTGACAACTCCGGATTCTCGAAATGAGTGCACAGTATTAATTCACGACGCTCTTTTTCGTTCGACGACATTTTTCCAAATTTACGAAAAATTGACAGTGAAGCATGGCCAACGTGATCTATACACTCTTATCTGATTATAAGCGAAAGCTGAAGATATAATTCCTAAAAATTAAATTTCTACAGCGTTTTTTCCGTGATGCAATTTGATGTGACACACCCTTTAGGAATGTGTGCGTATTCATAGAAAGATAAGATTCCGTTCGATATGTCGTTCCTTCAAATAATGTCAATGGTTTGAAAGTTCAGAATTGAAAAAAAAACACATAAAACTCATGATTTCTTCCAAAACTTCATAACCTTTCAACCGTTGAGCCGATTTCAAAAATCGTTATATAAAATAAAATCTTATTCTTCTATGAATAAACTTCAATCTGTCATTCAATGAACTCATAAATTTAGGACTACAGAAAAACTTTAATTATAAATCTGAGACAATTCCATTTTCCACAAATCTTTCAAAACAAATTTCTATCTTGTCGCATTTTTTTCGCAACTTTAAACCTGTCAACTTGTACTGTCGAAATGATAGGTCAAAGAACGAAAAGCAGGAGAAATTGACTAATAATGGGGGGTAAATGATAAAGCAAAGTTAATCATGGATTTTTAATAACCATATCTGAAAAATTATTGAAAAAACACATTCCTTTTTTAATTTCTCTAACAATTTTTGATAAAATTGAACTGAATAGTTAATATAGGGGCAATATTAATATTTAATTAAACTTATGTAGTTATGAACATGTTTATATAAACCTTCCCATCTTATCATTCTTCATTGAAGATCTTGCGTCAAGACAGCAAGAAATCGATACACTCTCAAATTAAGTATGTCTGAACAAAATTGATTCTTCATGTAAACAAGGATTGAAAATGTGGACACTTTTTAGTCAGTGAATTGTATGGAGTTCCACTGCTGTGCTCTCAGTGTAAAAAATGCTCGTTTTTTTCGTGTTCAAGTTGTTCGTAGTCCTACGTGAAAAACGCGATCGTATCTTGGACATCATTCTCTATATTTTTCTAATTTTCCCAGGCAAAGAGCTGGAATTTTCTGTGATAGGATTTACCTTTCTTGTAATTTTCTACTATCGTATCTCGTCCTTATAGTAATATTTTCGGGCTTCTAGAGAAGTTTCTGGCTCAGAACGCAGAACGCTAACGTGATGGAAGAACTCAATTCGACAAATTTGGGTGCATACCTCATTTTATCCAGTACTGTATGCACCTCACTTAAACTAATCGTTTTTCCATCATCCAAATCACAACAATATACAACAACCCATCCATCCATCTATCCATCAAAGGGGTCATGTGGGTGGATCCTTTTCACGGTATCACTCAACAATGAACCCCACAAAGCAATGCAGTGCAAGAGGGGCCAAGTCAAAGCATCATATTTCCTTGCTAAAACATCCATAAAACAAGCCACTCCACAATGGCAACTGTCAGCGTCGGGATTCGCGCCGGTTTTACAGTACATTCGGTGTTTTATTTTCGCATTTCTGTGACCACGTAGTCGTCCATAATGCACCCCAACGACAGTGGGTTCTTTGAGCGGTTCTGGAAAAGGCCTGGTCCGCACATGCAGAGCAGCATTCACTCCAATCCCATATTTCATGGCTCTGCACAAGGATGGTACGAACAAAAAAAAAAATAATATAACATTTCAAGATTTGTGTGTACAGAATCCGCAAATGCAACGTGAGGGTGCTCCGAAACAATAAATCCTATGCACTTGCTGCCACAACTGCCTCTCTTCTTTTGCGCGGCCTGCACCACCAGAACTTAAACCCGGAATCGGTGAATCCGCGGTTGGCGCGAGGCGACATTTTAACATTATTGCAGTCAGACAGTGCTCTTGTTCATCGCCATCACCATCATCATCATCGGTAGTAGCATATCGCGTCCTCATGGTTGAGGCGCACATTAAACGAGGCCTGCGGCGGGGATCTCCCACTGCTGCTGCTGTTGTTGTTGTTATTCTGTCTTCTGGTTCTGGACGCTCTGAATGGTTTATTTTCGTACATTCAACCGACAGTTCTCTTGGCGTTCTAACGTTTCAAATCACGCGTCGGTACGAAATGCACTTGCACTTGCACATTTGCATCATCTCGCGACTTGGTGCGGCAACATGTGTAACGCGGAACCAAAAGATTACGACGAAAAAAACACGACTCAGATCGACGAAGAATGGCTAGAGACGATAGGGAGGGGACCGGGATGGGACGACGTTGCTTCCCGGTTGACTCCCGGGGTCAGGTCCGGAATGGTTGCTGACGTGGTATGATGTGTTTTTTTCGCTTTGTTTGCTGTACGTTTGGTTCCTTCCTATCGCAACGTCTGCTCCGCGTTGGGATGTTGAACGATGTTCTTTTCGTAGTAACTTGCATGTGCTCTCTTCGCTGTTTGTGTTGATGAAGATGTTTATGTTATTACTTATATTTATCCGAGTTTTGATGAATTATTAACTATGAAATGATATGTTCGATTTCTGATCAATTTGCGTGTTACAAAGAGAGTGACCCTGAGATTACCAGATTACACTGAAATTACACTGAAAAAAACCCATTCCACCGTTGACGGGTGCGGATACAAAATACCCCATGACAAGTAAGCAAAGTGAAACAAAAAAAAAACAATAAACACCACATATCATCGTGTCTTCTCTCGCGCCTTTATGTGTTTTCCGTTCCCACAACCACTCCACATTTCAATACAGAGGAACAATTTCCCCTTTCTGAGGGAAAACAGAAGCGAGACCAGGGAAAACATAGAACATTTCACGCTCAATGTGTCATACACATTATGAAAATTAAAATATTTATGTGTAATAATCCAAAACGGTGAGGTTTTTCTCCCCTGCCAAGCTCCGGTGTTCAATGTTGGAGTGTTCAAGATGGGTGAGACTCATTACTATTGAATCCCCAAATTTTCCACCATGACTCACGTGTCACCGATTGAAACGTCGTCAACAAAACAATAACAACAAACTCAGTCCCTCTCCTCGGTATCGGTTTGAGAGCAGATCATTGGAAAACCTGTAGGTTTTAGTGGTAGATTGACGTATGAGGCTTAAGTGATCCCCAGCGGGAGGTTGTAGAATATCTGATGCACGTGGACTGTTCTGAAAGGGATGTTTCACACCAATCTGTGGAAAATGGAACAATATGATATCCCCCAATTGATGCTTTTTCACAGTTCTATTTCCTTTTTGTGGTCTGAACTAAATACGCACGATTCCTGTCACGATTGCTTATGACAGTGTGGAAAATTTGTTCAAACGCAGTGCCTAAGTTTAGTGCTTTAGTAAGCCAACAAACAATAATTGATCCACAACAATTGCAAATGATAACCCATCCAAATCATAGTTTATATTGCTTCCAATTCTGAGATCTAATCTGGCTGAATAAGAAATAAAAATAAATTTTGAGAGAGAAAGTTAGTTCAAACGCACTTTGGTTTTTATTAATGAAAACTTAAATCAATATTAACGTTTTAACAATTTTAGGAAACACAATAGTCAATATTTAGTTCGCCCTTCCGTTCTTGCAAATAGTTTCGAATATTCTGTTCGGCGAGGTTTTCAAGCGTTGCAGCAGCGATGGACCTCCAGGATTCTCTCACAGCAGCTTCTAGTTCCCGAATTGTTCCGTACTGCCTTCCACCGATGTACACACGTAGTGCAAGAATTCGCCAAAGGTTCTCAATAGAATTCAGGTCTGGACTATGTGCCGGCCAATTCAAGACCTTGATGTCTCGCTCCGAAAACCACTGCATACTTCTCTGTCAGTAACATGGATGGCTGCATTGTCTTGCTGAAAAGTGAAGTCTTCAGGCATAAAATCCTCGATAAATGGTACCAGAACATCTTTCAGTAATTCCACGTACTTTTCTGAGTTCATCCTGGTTGAAATTGGAGCAAGAGGGGGTTTTCCATGACGTGACGTGGTCCGCCTCCACCTCGGGTTCCTTGTTCAAATCATGTCAGTAGTATGCACAGCAACAATCATCCGAAAACTCAACGTTATCCCATTCATTTCGCCATGCCATATGCTTTTTGGCGAAATTCAATCGTGCCAGAATATGTGCTGGAGTGAGATTCGGTTTCGAGGCCTTTCTAGTGTACTTGAAGTAACCAGATCCCCGCAATATCTGTGCAATGCGCTTATTGGTAATCGAGAGTCCAAGTTCCTTCCTAATTTCCGATGCATTGAACTTTCCAGTTCCGACCAAATCCAGTATTCGATTCCTGTCACGATTGCTTATTTTGGATTCCCCTTAGTTTTCTTCTTTACGTCATATTTTTCATCTTTCTTCAGCACATTTAGAATCGATGTATCGGATCTGTTTACTCTCCTTCATATTTCCCGGATTTCTTCAGTTCACGAACAACTCTTTGTTCTGATTCACTCAAATATCTTTTTTTCGGCACATTTCACCTCAGATCACCAAATTGCCAGCACCAACAAATGTTTTGCGCACTAACACAACAACAAAACTGAAATGACAGATTGTCAAGGTCCTTGGTGTCATAGGTGCGCCAGTCGCTTATATTCAATTGTGTGTGTTTAAACGATTTTCCCTTCTCAAATTGAAATTTTGCCTGCTACTGAAGGTATACGCAGTTTTCGAATAAAATGATTGTAGGTCTAAGCTATTCACTAAACGACCAATCAAACTTAATTAACAATAAGTACATCTTCAAAATAGAATAGTAAAACAGATGGGGGAGGTGGAGATAATACGGACATGTTAAGAAGTGAGTTTTTTGAAAACCGAAAAATCACCCAAAAGGGGAGACAGGAAATCGGGGTTTTCAAGAAAAATTATTGGTCGCCAAATGTCTTCAATTGCATGAGACGTCGAGATCTACTGTCATCTCGAAGAAATTTTTTATCATTCAATGGACAAAACAGTTCGGCTGAAAAGTTTATAAGGTTGACTTCTAGATGGCGCCTCTTGCGTAAATCTACTTGGCTATCACAATGCACCATCTTTCAATGGATACGTGTTAAAATTTGACAGCAATATGTCGATTGGTTCGTGAGATACAGCATTGAGGGTGATGCAACTTTTGTTATTGTGATAAATATGGAAAAATCACAAATCAATGAAAACGATGGCAAAATTGCATGAATTGGGCTTCGAATTGCTTCCGTATCCACCGTATTCTCCAGATCTGGCCCCCAACGACTATTTTCTGTTCGCAGACCTGAAGAGAATGCTCGCTGGCAAGAAATTTAAGACCGATGATGAAGTGATTATCGAAACTGAGGCCTATTTTGGAAAAACCGAAAGAGTACTATAAAAATGGATTCGAAAAATTGCAAGATCGCTATAATCGCTGTATTGTCCTCGAAGGCAATTATGTTGAAGAGTAAGATTGAATTTTGCAAAAAAAAATAGTTTTACTGTGTTACCTTATAAACTTTTCAGCCGAACTGTTATAGTGGGGGGAATATGGACAGGTTTCAATATACGAAGAAAAGAAGTTTATCACTCTTTTCAGACTTTTCAGACTCAGACTTTTCACAGTCCATATCACTCCTATTGGCAATTGTTCGTTTCACCTCACCAGTACAATTATTTTAATAATTTAAATTATTTAAATTATAACTTAAACAATTTAAATTTAATTATATTTAGAATTTAAATTTTTTCACTTATCTGTTAACCCACAAACCGAAATATAAGCATCGGCGAATTGAATTTTGAAATTAAACCACTCAAAATGCTTAACACTTTGACGTCCGCACGATTCGTAAAAAATATTCGTTTGGCGCCGGCAGCGTTTATTCGAATTACTTGGCTTGTCGCCGCCCGTTCTTGACATTATCGGGAAATTCGAAATTTTTAAATTTTACTAATCTCATCATTAGTTTTCATAAGTTCTCAACCCTGTTCCCGTACTTTCATGAAATTTCGAAGATATACATACGTAAATATTACAAACCTGTCCATATTCTCCCCACTATATGTCCTTGTGAGTAATCATCGGAAAAATGTACTACTTTTCGGTCTGTTTTAATTTTAGTAAAAACATTGAAAAACATTCGGCCGATTGATTTGAAAAACGGTATATTGGAATGCAAGAAACTGCATTTAAGTTTTGAGAAGCATGAGTTTTAAAAGACATAATTGAAGTTCTTATTAATATGTCCGTATATCCCCACTTCCCCTACTTAAAAAAATCATAAAGCTTGTTGGCGTGTGTAAGTTATTGTTACCTAAACCTAACTCCGACAGAATGCAAACGATACTAAAGTGCTGTCGCCGGCCACAGAGATACTATGCGCACGTAACCACTGTGGTGTCGCCGGAAGTCAAAGTGTTAATATCGAAGCCGCAAAAATTACATCCACACTCGGAATCTTGTTTGGTTTTTTGATTTTGGCTTCTCTTTTCCACTTTTGATCAGTATTCAATGCCATAGGACGGTTTAAATATTATAGAATAGCGTGTGGAAAGGGGTTCTCATTAACAGAAATTTGAAATTCATAATCTATCTGTCTGTCTGATTCTTATAAACTTGGAAATTACTGAACCGATCGGTTCTTATAATGGTTTGAGATCTTTCTAAGGAGGGGCTGCCATACAAATGAAACACAAACTCCTACACAACTCGAGAACTAATCAAGCAAGTGGAACCAAATTAGACAAGTGAAGGTTTTAGGGGACAAGAAATGCTTCTATGGTGATTTGGCACTCCTCTCTCCTCTCTAAGAGGAGCCTACCATACAAATGAAACACAAATTTCTGCATAACTCGAGAACTAATCAAAAAAATGGAGCCAAACTTGGCGAGTGAAGGTTTTTGGGTACGAGAAATGTTCCCTTGATGATTTGACATAACTCCCTTCACTGAAAGGGGGGAAGGGGGGTTCTGAAATTTTTTGGAAAACTCTGAAGAAAAATAGGAAAATTCATAAAATTTAATTCCCAAATGTACAATTACTTCGTGGAAACGTGAATGTTTTAAATTTTTTTTCTCATTATAGTGACTTTCAACACATTTTGACTGGTTCCATTTTTGGAAGAATTTCGGGAGTGAGAATTGAACTCGTGATCTCTGCATGAGAGGTATGGATGTTACCACTACGACAGATCGCCTCCATATGAATGTTTTAAAGTATTTATATTCATTTTGGGCGCGACGAAATTTGCCGGGTCAGCTAGTGTAACTATACAAATCAACCACCTTTGCACCTTACCTCCACTGTCCGTATTACCCGCTTCTTGTTGAAGTAGAGCCAGTTAAAGGCAAACAGATCCCGAAACAGGAAAAAAAGCTAAATAACTCTGTCATTGTTGAAATTCGAATATGTACGTTGTAAGTTGTTAACTCTCGATGAGATGAGTGTTCCGGAGTTGGATGAAATCTTTTGATTTCATCTAACCGGTCACTCCGAAGACGGCGTGCTCTGGACAAGGCTTGCTTTCGAAAGAAGTTTACTCTAGGAATGCTTGATGAATAATAATATATTTCAGGAATTTTACAAGTATTTATATGCTTTTGAAACTGCTCCGCCCGTTGTTGCTGGCCGTACCTCTGGCCCCTAACCCTCGTTGATAGATGTGAGTGTACTGTTGTTGATGCGTTCGCTTGCTCGATGATATGATGGTGCGTTGCTTTGGAACAGGGTTAATTTAACTTACTCCATTTTCTCCCCCCCTTGGGGCGCAGTCTGTCGCCCCAAATTGTATCTGTAGCTCTAGGGGGCGGATCTTCTTCGACTTCTTCTCGCAAGGAATCTTTAGACTGCAATGATACTTCAGATATTGGCTGTGATGAGTTATTCTCGCTGATACTGCCGGCTTGGGGATTTGATTCATTATCGTAGTCTATTGGTAATGGGGCCAGCAGCCGAACATTTCTCTTGTATGTACCAGAGCTGGTCTTAACTGTGGCTACCCTGATGATGTTATCGGGACCCGCGAAAACTTCTCTTACAATTCCGATGGGCCACTTTGACACCGGAATATTGTCATCGCCGATTAGAACTATTTGTCCCACCTGGATGCTCGGATTGGCCTTGATCCACTTGGCATAATTGCGGAGAGTGTGAAGGTACTCGGTCCTCCATCGGGTCCAGAATTGCTCCGTTTGATTTTGTATCCTCTTCCATCTGACTTGAAAGTTTGGGCCAGCCTCTTCTTGTATTGAAATGGGAATTGCTGTCATTGGTCTTCCTATGAGGAAGTGCCCGGGTGTTAACGCCTCGGGCGTTCCTGGTTCTGTCACAACTGCTGTTAGTGGGCGCGAATTCATGATCGCTGCTATCTGGTAGAATACGGTTTGTAATTCTAGTATGTTGAATTGAGCGCCTCTAGCTGCGCCCTTAAAAAGTCGCTTAGCAATTTTTATATTTGACTCCCACAGTCCACCAAAATTCGGACTCCTGGGAGGTATAAAGGAGAAGTTGATTCCTTTTTCTCCAGCCATAGTTGTAATTTTATCCTGCTCTATTTTCTTGTACTTTCTTCTGAGTTGCGTAAGCTCTTTGCTGGCTCCTATAAAGTTTCTTCCGTTATCTGAATATATAACGTCTGGTGTGCCTCTCATCGACACGAACCGCAATAGAGCAGCAATGAACGCGCTTGTGGATTGGTTTTCTACCACTTCCAAGTGCACCGCCTTTGTTGAGAAGCACACAAAGATGCAAACGTAGGCTAAAGTTTTGATACGAGATTTGCTGTTCAATAAAACTTTGAATGGACCACAGAGGTCCACTCCTGTGTGTGTGAAAGCGGGTGAGGGATTCACTCTGGCTGATGGTAGTTGGCCCATTCTTTGGGTCAGTTGCTTAGGTCTGTTTTTGGCACAGATTACGCATCTACTTAGAACTCCTTGTGTGATTCTCCGTAGGTTCCGCATCCAAAAACTTTGTTTGAACTCCGCTACAACAGTTTCAATCCCAGTATGAAATCTCCTCTCGTGTATGTGCTGGATCAATGTTCTAGTGAACGGATGTCTACTTGGTAAAAGCATTGGTTCTTTACATGTGGGAAGTACATTTGCCTGACTCAAACGTCCCGATACGTGAATAACTCCTTCTTTCATTGTCAATATAACGTGTTGAAAATGTCCCCTTTGATCCAGTGATCCACCCTTTTCTAGTGTATTCCATTCGTCAGGGTATATCGATCGTTGCATGGTCGTTACAATTAATTGTGTGCCTCGTTCAAGATCTTCGGATGTGAGAGGACCCGTGTGTGCTTGCCTTATTATCCCTCTTTCTTTGAGAGTTCTAGATCTGCTTGTGAAGTTGAGAGCAGCTCGACCTAACCATGCGAAGTGTCGTTGCGTCTTCATGAATGAATTATGATGCTTGTACTGAAACAAGTAATCCTCGGTTGCTATCACCTGTACGATATTTATGATTCTTTCTCTGTTGACTTCTTCGTCAGTCTGGAAATTGTGCTCCTCGTTGGGCCATGCATATCTATCTTTTAGGTATTTTGGACCGTACATCCAAAACTTTTGCTTTGAGGTAATAAATGTTTTCACAGATATACCTCGTGATATTATGTCTGCCGGATTATTTTCCGAAGAAACATGTTGCCATTGTTCAGGCTTAGAATGTTCGTGGATTTTGTTCACTCGGTTTCTCACATATTGTTTCCAACGATCTGTTGGACCTTTAATCCAAGCTAATGTTACTGTAGAATCACTCCAATAGTACTCTGAATGGATCCTGCTTTCAAACACGTTTCTGATTCTGTGAGCTAGTTCTGAGAGAAGCACTGCGGCTTTAAGTTCGAGTCGTGGTAGTGAAGTTTCTTTTATGGGCGTAACTCTAGATTTAGAGCACAAAAGATTTGTGCTTATATTGCCTTCCTTGTCAACATGTGATAAGTATATGCACGCTCCGAACGCTTTAGTTGACGCGTCACAAAACCCATGCAGTTCTAACTGGTGAGGCTTGCTTGGAAGTACTTGTCTGGGAAATTCGACTGTAGTTAGTGCTGGCAAGTCGGCTTTCAGTTTGAACCATGTTGATGCCATTTCTTCGGGAATGAGGTCGTCCCAATTCAGTTTGTATCTCCACAACTGTTGAAACAGAATTTTTGCTGTTATTATAATCGGTTGGATGAGACCCAATGGATCATAAAGCCTTAGTATCTCAGAAGCCAATTGCCTTTTAGTAAGAGAAACAGTCGAAAACGTTTGATTTTCCTCGGGTTTGAACGAAAATGTATCGTTTCTAGGTGCCCAGTTGATACCTAGCGTTTTTATCGTTTCTCTGTCGCCTATTTGAACGGTTTGCTCCAGATCATCAGATGGTATACCTTCTAGAAGCTCCTCTTTGTTCGATGCCCATTTTCGAAGTGGGAAGCCACGTTTCGCAAGAGCGTTTGTAACACCTTCTTTGATTTCCTTCAGCTCTTCTACGGTTGCAGCCCCAACCATCAAGTTGTCTACGTAGAAACATTTCCTTATTACTTCTGCAATTTTCGGGTGCTTATCCTTGATTTCTTCACCGACTTCATGTAGAGCCCTACAGGCCAGATAAGAAGAGGATGCTTCACCGTAAGTCACGGTGAGCAGTCTATATGTGCGAATTTCATCATTCTCGCTGAATCGGTACAATATACATTGTGCCCAAGTTTGGGTCTCTTCAATCATTACCTGTCGATACATCTTCGTTACATCCGCGCTCAGAACTACATCGGCTCCGCGAAACTCGATGGCTAGGTCAAATTGATCCCTCTGGATTACAGGACCAACCGCTTGAAGATCGTTGAGCGATTTTCCCGTTGAGGTTTTAGCACTGGCGTCAAAAACAACCCTGAGTTTGGTTGTACTTGAGTCTGGTTTAATTACGCACGAGTGTGGTATGTAATAAACTACGTTCTTTTCTTCATGTTTGCTCACCAAAACCATGTGTTCCAAATCAATGTATTCTTGCATGAATTTATTGTATTCGACTCGCAGGCTCTTATTGAAATGTAATCGTTTCTCTAGTGTAATTAGTCTTCTATATGCTTGTTCATAAGAATTACCAAGCATGCTGAATTCCTTAGTAAAAGGAATCTTGACAACATATTTTCCGTTTGAGTTTATCGTTGTGTTCACTTGAAATTCCATTTCCAGGTCTTCTAAAAGTGGCTCGGTAATCTCCACATCATTTTTATTCGTGTCTTCGATTTGCCAAAACCTTTCGAACAGATTTACTAACTCTTCATTCGTCACATGTTTGCCGATAGCTGGTACTGTCACTGTCTGCATCCACGAATTGGATGTGATGCTTGTTTCTTCTAATAATCCCACTGCCAGCCAGCCTAATTTTGAATTTTGAAAGGTTGGCCCTCTCCCAACTCTTTTGCGTTCGGATTTTATTACTTCGTAAAATATTCGTGCTCCCAGGAGTAACTCAATAGGTCTTTTAGTGTAGAAATGTGGGTCTGCTAATTTTATACCATTTGGAATATCCACTTCATCGTTTCCAAAGTTTTGAATTGGTTGATCATTTAGTATTTCTGGTATAATGGTCAATTCCATCTTCACTTTGAAGTTACTATTATTTGAGGTGAGCTCCACCGTGGCCTTTTTATCGGATCTTATTACCGCTCCAATTCCTAATATCAATGTCGGTTCATGTATATAAGATAATTTCAATTTTGCGAATGCTTTTTCTGTGATTACTTCTAGTTGACTGCCCGAGTCAAGCAGGCATCTGAATTGGTGAGAAAGTCCATTTGTCGCACGAATTTGAACAACAGCGGTGGCTAGAAATATGTATTTATCATCCAGTCATTTAGCGAAGTTAGTGGATGAAACTGGATCGGCCTCTTCGCTGTCCTCGTGCAGCATCGTGTGATGTTTACCATTACATTTGTAGCATCTGTTTAGTGATGAGCATATGGTCACCGAGTGTCCTTTTTTTAGACAATTGTAGCACATGCCGTTCTTCCGGGCGGACTCACGTCTTTGTTTTTGATTAAGTTCCTTGAATTCGAGACAATAGTATATATTGTGTCCTGATTTATCACATGCAGTACACTTCGATTCTGATTGGGACTTTGTATTTTGCCATGTGTTAACGTCAGTAATTGCTGCTAGGGTTCTCTGCGGTAACATGGCCTTGTTGAATTCAGTCTTGTAACTGCACGTCAGTTGGTTGGCGTATTTCTCCAATTGGGCCTTAAACTGATCCCAACTGTAAATGGTACTCAAGTCCTGTTTCTCCTCCATTTTTGCAAGAGTTACGTCATCAAGTCTTTCTTTAGCGATACATATCAAGAGACCGTTGGCAATGCAAGAGAGCGAATTATTATTTTCGCCCGCAATTTGTCTGGTGGTGGTGATCATCGTATCTATAGAATCGATCAAGGCTAGTAGATTTTTGCCTGATGGTCTGACACCTTTCTTCATCTTCAACGTTTTGAAGAAGTGTCCCTCGAATGCAAGTCGCTTTTTGTAGAAACGTTCTTCCAATTTTTCCCATGCTTCATCGAAGGATACACCGGAATTCTCTAGCGCGTCGCACATATTATGTGCTGGCTCAAATTTATCCATACATTTTATCAAGAATGCGTACTTTTCAGCGTCCTCTGTGAGAAATGCAATCCTGCGCTCGAATCTTGTCTTAAAGGAGATCCATTCTGTGACTGCACCATTGAAGCGGGGCAGCTCGAGACGGGGCAAGTGGTCTGCTCTTGCTACTTGATTCATCGTTTGGTCGAAGTTGCCTCCAATACTAGGCATTGGAGTGGGTTTTCCATTAGCATTGTTCAGTAGGTGTTCCAATCTGAGAAGTTTTGTTTGTGATTCTACTATTTTGTTTATCAGCGGCCGCCGTCGATCGGACGGACCAACTTCTCCCTCTATTTTCAACAGCACCGCCGTGGCTTGATCGAAAAGGACTTTAATTGTTTCTCTCTGGATAATGATTTCCTCCAGTGTAGGAGGGGTCTCCTCATGAATGTCATCCACATATATGGCTATCTCATGGATGGAACCTTCTAGAGCCGTGAGCTGACGTCTCCAGCGCTGTACTGATTCGCTATCTGTTTCACTTCTTGCCATATTGAATTATTTCGTAATCTATTCGCACTATGAAATCACTGTAGTATGAGGTAAACGATAATGCGTTATGGACCGAACACTAAATCAAAGCTCTAAATTGCACAAAATCACCCTGGGGTTTACTTAGTCTCGTCTTTTTTATAACACTGTATAATTTTTATTCACACTTCTTGGGATCTTTTCTATAATTTTTGCTTTCTAAGCTTCGTATGGCCACCACACTACAATTACTTCAGCTTGGAAATAACAACGATAGTTCCGAAATCTCACGATAGTTTGTCACTTCTATTTCTGTTTGGAAACTACAATTTATTTTGAAACACTCTTCTGCTTCTGCTCGGAAGCCACACTTCTTCAATTCTGTTTTGGTTCGGGGTTCACACTATTATTTTAAAGTTTCTTCAGCTCGGAAGACACACTGTGTTGTTTTTTCATGTTCGGTTTCACCACAAATCTAAAATCTGCTTCAGCTCGGAAGCGATAGTGCAATTCGGCGATTCTACTTCAGCTCGAAAGCGATGATTAGGTTTTAGAATCTCCTTACACTGTCCCGCTGTGGATTTTTTTTTTTTTGTTTTAATTTTTTGAAAACTCTTTTGAAAGTCTTGAGAAAGACTATTTTACTCTTTCGATACAACAAAGGATTTATTATTCCTTTGTTATCTACTGCTGCTGATCGACTATCGATGGTCCAACACTGCTGCTCTGCATAGGCTACTCGGAAGCTTGTGTTCCACTCGATGGTCGGTTGAAGAAAGAGGCTGATTGCGAGATGCGCAGTGCTTTTATAGCAATCGTTGATGCTATCATCTCCTCTATTGTGTACGAAACAAAGCCTTGTTTCCGATTGCTCGCATCGCACGCGGGACGAGCAATCACGTCGGGGTCACCAATGTAAGTTGTTAACTCTCGATGAGATGAGTGTTCCGGAGTTGGATGAAATCTTTTGATTTCATCTAACCGGTCACTCCGAAGACGGCGTGCTCTGGACAAGGCTTGCTTTCGAAAGAAGTTTACTCTAGGAATGCTTGATGAATAATAATATATTTCAGGAATTTTACAAGTATTTATATGCTTTTGAAACTGCTCCGCCCGTTGTTGCTGGCCGTACCTCTGGCCCCTAACCCTCGTTGATAGATGTGAGTGTACTGTTGTTGATGCGTTCGCTTGCTCGATGATATGATGGTGCGTTGCTTTGGAACAGGGTTAATTTAACTTACTCCATACGTAGAAGGATTTTTTTCATCAAATATTATTCTCTACACCTCCTGAGTACACCCAAAGTTAATTTTTAGCACATTTTTCGGGATCCCGATTCATCACATTAAATGAGCCTAAAAATAACAATAAACGTGCATTTTAAAGCTTTGGAAAAAGGTGCTTTTATTTGTTCATTTCACCCACCAGCATACGAAAAATCATTTTCTCTGCCGAAGATGAAATGTTTTCTGTCAACACTAGTTTCGGTGTTGTATTCGGATTTAAAAAAAAATCTTTTTTTTATATTCAAAAAACAAAAAATAAATAACGTATGTAGAACAATTGAAAGAAATTTTTGTATCATTGTGTATAATCGGGCTGCCTTGTAACGGGTATTTCAATAGAGACGCTACAAAAGTAGACCGATAGGGACAGCAAATAACGCCATATTTTTCCCAGTTCCCTTCACATTTCTCTTCAGTAAGGTTTGCCATTTCATAATGGAGAGATATACGATCCAACAACGAGTCGAGATTTTTAAAATTTACTAACGAAATTCGGAGTCAATGGTCTCAACTTTAAGAGCGCTACGTCCAATTTATGGTCGTCATAATCGTTCTGTTTGATCAACAAAGCCGTTACAATCGAAGTACTTCTTAATACGTCCGTATTAGCGCCGGAATTAAACTTCGATAGAATATTCCTGGTCAGATGATTTATTGATTTAATGGGGGACCCCGGTCTGGAAAATCGATTTTTTTTTGCATTTTAGAGAAGCTTATTTATGCCCTCAGAAATGTTGTCCTAAAAGGATTTTTCGTAATTTGATTTCGTTGGAAAGTTTCAGCTTATGAAGTCACCTCAAGGGATATAGTACACTCTGTCCAACTTCTATAAGACCACCTCGAATATTTGTCGTTGTAGCACAAACAGTTAGTATTTCAACAAGATACTTCCATACATTGTTGAATGCTTAGAATAAAGTATATTAAACATCAATTTCGTTCAAAAGAGTCGTTAGTTCATTTATTGGGATTAAATATGATAATTTCAGCTGTCCAGTTTCTATAAGACCACTTCCATATTCATAAACATTATCAATGAAAAATACAAAACAATCAGCAGATTTACATTTCAATAATTGGTAACTTTGCCATTTCGGTTAAAAACCTGGAAAATTCAGGTTGGCATACTATTTACCAAATTCTGCAGAACGGATTTCTCGATATTTTCCCATGCCTCCGAAATTGCGGCCTTGAGTTCATCAACCGTGGTGTACTGCTTTCCCTCAGCGTAAATTCTGCGTACTAGGATTCCCCAAATATTTTCAACACGATTTAGGTCTGGAGAGCGAGCTGGCCATTCCAATAAATCAAGTTTTTGGTCCTTAATCCATTGCTTAGTTTCCTTGTTGGTATGAATAGCGGCATTGTCTTGTTGGAATGTGATTTTTTTGCGACGATATCTACGCGAAAACGGCAGGAGAGAGGATTCCAGAACGTGTATGTAATCCGTGCTATTCATTTTGAAGGATGTGAAAGCTATCTTGAGTTTTCCGGTAGCACAGAATCTCGACCAAACCATGCACGAGCCTCCACCAAAGTTACTGGTTGAAAAATACTGTTCCTTCTTCCGTAAATTACGCCAGTACAAGTTGAAACTTCTGAACTTCTTTCCGTCACTGAAGATAACCTAGCAAAGTAAAAAGTAAAAAAAATAATTGTAGAACTTTTCGTTATGGTATATAGCTAAATGTACTCTTTTGAAAACGTTCTTTGTCATGACATACCATGTTCCACCGTTGATTCATGTGAGTTTTGGCAAAACTCAGACGTCTTTCGATGTGAGATGGTGTAAGATTAGGAGCTTTATCCTTTTTAGCCCTCTTTATGTAAGGGCTTTTTACCAAAATTTGACGAATTTTCTCCCGTGAAACATTTAAATTAAAAGATTGCTATATTTTCATAAGCGATTTTGAAGTATTTAAAGCTGTTCTAATTATTTCCCGCTTATCCCGGTCAGAGAGCTTCGATTTACGTGGAACTCTCTTCTTTTTACCGTATCCTTGAGGATTCGCCAAATAATTGAGAACTACTTGATGGGATCGTCCAATCCGACTAGCAATTTCTCTAATTCCGACATTTTCTTGGTGAAATGCATCGATTTGTCCTTTTTTTTTTCTATCCGTGAGCACTTTTCCTTTCGGCATTTTCCAGATTTATTAATCAAACTAACTAAAAACAACGGAAAACGCAACTGGTCTTACAGAAACTTGACACTTGAAAAATACAAAAAACATTTGTTTACGCTCAACGCTTGCACACACACATATGATGCAGTGCAGTAATCATGTAGTGTATGATAACTACCAATACAAGTTCACTAGAATATAAATTGAAGCGTTGTTTCTTTACAATGACACAAAATAGCAAGATCGTCACCTGGCCTTATAGAAGTTGGACAGAGTGTATTGCTGTACGAATTTTAAATCACTTTTTTTCTCGTTTTCCATGTTATTTTAACTAGTGGTATCGATATCTCAGAATCTACTCGAGCCAAATTGGCTGAAATTTTTTATCAGCATTTAAAAATGAATTAAACGGCGTTACATAGCCGTTTTTTGATAGCTCATTTTTATCGATAACATCCGAAAAAAATCCACAAAAATTCTTTATTTTCCGACCTTCCAGACAGGGGTCCCCCCTTAAATTTTCATAGTCTGTGTTGCAGAACTTACTTATAAGGGTGACTATCAGTCACCCTATCAGTGGCTATCAGTGACGATAAACTATTAGTTTTATCACCCTGAAGGTATCCTCATGACCAAATTGTTGTGTGTAGTAATTTCCATTTTTCAAAAGCAAAAGCCAACATTCTTATCAAACGGAGTGTCTGTGTACATGCGTACCATGTGAAGGAAAGATTATCTACTCCAGGTTGATTTTATAACAATTTAGTTGCTGTAAATTTGCCATCAATTAGTATACTTCGCCAGAACGTGTATGGTAACTAATAATCGCGCACATTGGTTGGCATACTGGCTCGGATGCCTCCATCCAATTGACCCCAGTTCGGTAAATCAGGAAGAGCAGAATGAGGAGCGGTTGCTTCCGATGTGTTTCTGAGTACACTCTTGCTCTCCTTGTTTTCACGTCGTCAGTGTCCGGTGCCGGTACCCTTCACTTCACGAACGACGCTCCAATTCACATAGTCATCAGCATCATCATCATCGTCCCGCTCGCTTTCCTCAGTCATACATTTCCTACCTAGAGTATACAGACGTACGAAAGTGACTTCCTGTCGGGAGTCAAATGCTCAGCTCTCAGCCTCTGTGTACCCGGCCGAACGAGAAGTGGTTCGGCGAGTGGTATGTGGAGTGGGTCGATGGGGGAAACGTTTTTCCTGGTAGCAGCTATGTTTCCTTGGACTCCCCGCGTTCAGTGCTCATCTCCGCGCCAGCACATTTTATTTTCTCCTACTTCCGTTTCCGGCCTTTGGTGTTTCCTAATACACTGCTGTGTACCTTGCGAAACGTTGTTAGGATTTACGGCTTGGGGTGAAATTTTGGAACCTTGAAAGTAATTTTGATAAATCTTGGAAAATCTTTTATGCGAAAACAATGACTCGATACAACTCAAAATGTGCCATATCAGTTACAATTATTGATTTTTCCAAAATGTGCACCTGTCACTGTAAACTAATACCACACAGCAGGGGGTACCCGTATTGGAATTAAGCGGGATAATGCTAGCACGGAATCTGGTCGGGAGGAATATCCTTTCTCGTTTTTGCCACCGCTTCGCATTCGCATTCGAGAGACGGCTAGGCGATGTGCGATCGCAGTTGGCCATGTGAATAAGACATGCTCGTTTTCTCGTCGTACTTCCATTTCCTCCTTTTATCGTTTGCAAACACAGTCACCGGTTACTAGGATGCACGGCCAACTGAGTGAATAATACTTGGCAAGTCAGAAAGAGCGCCCATCGCTGTCCGTATATCAGCAACAGCGCACTTCCTGGAGGGAGACATAGTCGTGGCGAAAGTGAAATGTGGAATGGGATCGCAGCACTTCCTTTGCATTCGTTCGCAAATACGACTTGGGTTGGCTTTCCAGCCTTGAACCAGAAGAAGCAAACGGACGCTATCCAGTAGCAGCAGCAGTGGCAGCCCATTCCGAGCGATGATACAAATAGCGGTCTGCAGTTTTGTCCCAATCGTCCCCGTCGAGTTTCCTGACCCATCCCGGCATTGTGTACACACATTTTGCAAAATCTCATCATCATCAACATCCTCCTTTCGATGTCTGATGGCATCCTGCTTGAGCAGTGATGCCAATCGGATGATTTTGAATGTAACTCGGTCAAACACCAATACTACCGTATTCTGCCAACACTGACTCCTCGAACGGTGGGATCGCAGTGCGTTCTCGCATGCTTTGCTCTTTTTCCGGTAAATCAGAACAGTCTATTCCTCGGAGCAGCCACCTCGAAAACGGCCTTCAATAGGACTGCTGGAACGTCGTTCGAAGAGTTATGGTGTTGGCATTTGTATAAGGCAAACCCCGGAGCGGAAGTTGAGACCCAAAAAGGAAGACGTATATATCGAGTCCTCGTGCTTTTCCGCTCCCCTCCGGCATACCATCCCCGTCCTCGACTCCATCGATTCCGGCCGTAAAACCGTTTCGCTTCATCCAGCTGATGATGAAGCTGGTGCTCTTTTGCGGAGGGAGAGCCGGAATACCGGTCCACCTTCCTCATAAAAATGGGAAAGCTTTCCTTGCCTCCTTTCCTCGTCATCCCGAATGGAAACACTCAACAATAGGAAATTAAAATCAAAATGGACTGCCGCCGGGGGGCAGCAGAGTGGGCAGTGGCGTGGAGTGTGTAGGTACATAATCATTTCCGGCAAAACCGGTGCTCATATGAAATGAAGTTTTTCTCGGTTCGAGCTTCCTGCGTCTGAACGTTTGCGTGTTTCGAAAGGGGACACAACGCGGCTACACTCATTCTGGCAGATCGAAGGAAACCGCAGAGTATTTATTCTGCTTAGGGTGGAAACTGGCCCGAATAGTACGGAAGGAGGGGTGGGGTGCAGGATTAACGTTTTGAGCTGAGTCGAGAGTGTGGACGAATGGACGACCCAGCTTAATCGGGTCTGAATAATTGAGGAGGACTTTGCAAATTGATTTTCACTCAATCGGTTTGCTTCTGGTGGACTGATTAGGTGGTATAGTTCCAAGAAGATTACATTTTTTGAGGTGCATTTTTTTTTCTGCGGCGATACTATAAGTGATTGAGTTTCAAACTTGTTCATTAAATAGTGATTCGAGTAGGGTATACATAGGTTTAGGGTTTTCAATTATAAGGTACGTACGCAACTTTCAAAAATTCCTATAGAAGACTAATTGATTCAATTTGGCAAATGGCAAATGTGCGACCATACGATTTCCATAGGAGAATATTTTAAATTTCATGCCTTTACGTTGACATGACGGTGACGGGACGTTGTATGTTTAGGGACAAAAAGTTTCACAGGTGGCTTCAATTTGTCTACCATCACGTAATCAGGAAGGACGAAATCAGAAAATTGGCTCGGACGAATTTTATCCCATCTGTTCATTTCATTAGGTTCATTTAGTATTCCTATTCCATTGATACACAACACACGTCACCTTTTTTCGGCGTAAGAATATTCCTATTGTTCGAATGTTCACAGTTGGACTATATACACAGCGGGACTGTTGATATGAGGCTTCCATTGTTGTGTTATCAATAGCATCAATTACCGATGCAGCAGACCGTAATGTGAGCGGTACGGGACTGGGATTACCGTAGCTAGAATAACACACAAAGATTGTCAGTTGAGGGCCCTGAGTTATGAGCTCATGATCGTTCGCTAAGTAGCGGACACGCAACCTATTAGGCTACGAAGACCCCCAATCTTGACGGTTATCAAGGGTTTTTAAAAAAAAAAAAATGGCCAACTCCATTACTTGCAATGGATCCGCATGTCAGACCCGTTTCGGTTATCACACCCTCGGTTTCAACTACGTGAGAGAGAATGTATATGCGATATTCGATTGTAGATCGCTGGTCTACAACAATCTCGTTTGCTTGCCACGAAAACTTGCAGTTTGTTCGGTCTGACCTTTGAAAATTTCAGTCGCGGAGGCATATCTGTTTAGATTTTTCGTGATCTGCATGGCTTAGAAAGCTTTTTCAATTGGTTTAGACCTAAAGAAAACAACCTTCGAACTAGTTCCAAGATAGACTTGACACGTGGTGCGGGAAGGAAAACGAGGACGATGGTTGAGTGGAAGCGGTGAGAACAGATAAGGAAAGTTAGGTCGAGAGTTGAGTTGGATGATATAAAGGGTTGAGGGGAAGGGGGACGACTCTTCCTCGGAAGAATATCTCCTGAAGTAGCAATGCGCTTGACCGATTCTCCAGCTTTCCTTTGAACAGCTAGAGAACTAAAATCAGAGAGTCTTCATATCATGACGAATCCCTACAGAAAATTATTTAGTCGCGCATTTCATCTTTATAACAAAAAAAAAATACGGGTAGGCTGATAAGAGATTCACAAATCGAATTTTCGACTGTTGAAAAAGTAAAACCAAGTGAGAATCATCGTCATTTACAGACCGTTTATTCTGACGATCTGTTGATGGGTATACTGTGAATCAATTGGTAATAATATTTCGTGATGACCAACCTGGAAAAGTTTTAATTCTTGACAAAACACGCAGCGGACGTCCAATCACTTCCTCAGACAACAATCGTCGCAAACGCCTCGAATATTTGATTCAAAATGATCGACGAATACCTTAACAGCGTATTGCAAACCAAATTGGAATATCCAAGGAACGTGTTGACTTCATTATTGAACAATTGGGATACCATAAAATCTATGCACGATGGGTACCACGCCACGAAATTAAACAACCGGAAATGGAGTTAGTGGAGTGGAGTTGGGCAAAGAATGTGTTCGAACGAGATGATGATCGTTTTAGAGCAAAATGGCGATATTAAAGGACGTATGCGAAGAGCATAAACGAAAAGGCTTAATGTTCAATGCTCAAAGCTCAATGCTCTATGTTCAATGTTCAATGATCAATGGTTGATGCTCAACTCTCAACACACAAACGCCCAAGGACGCATATACATGCTTTAACACGTACACACCGTCGACGACGGACGAGAGTTTATCAAAGGTGTCTAATTACACAATCAGTGCAGCGAGCACCACGTTTTGAGCCTGGAATGAGCGAGTCATCGATGACAAACGCTTGAGGGAACGTGTAGAATAGTAACGAAGCAATATAAGAGGGTTGGTTTAGGACTATCTTTTTCAGGTCGGTTCAGGACCAACCCGATTTTTTTTTTCAAATAACGGTATACCGTGTAGTGCAGACAACAGATGAATTCTATTTATATATCTTGTTTTGATGAGCAAACCCATAAGCAAGCTATTCCCATTCACATTAACGTGTCGATCTTGATCATCACGGAAGAAGTACGGCCCAATGACGCCGCCGGACCATAAACCGCTCCAAACCGTATTTTTTTCGGAATGCAATGGTGACTCAGGGAGTACGTGTGGATTGCTGCTTGCCGAATAACGCATATTTTGCTTGTATTTGCTCAGTTCTTGCGTCAACTTGCGTCAACTTGTAAGAATGTAGGCCAAGATCTTCTCACAAAAATTCGCCACAACGACGTCACAGAGATGTTCAACGCTTGGGAACGACGTGTGAGAGATTAATTTGGGTTTTCCTCAATTGATGCGCTAGCGGCAGCAATATTCTTGACAGTACAGGCGCTTATTTGTCTCACTGGCACGGGAACGTTTTGTACTGTGCCTGTGGATAAATTTTTTTTCCACTAGACGCTCAATTGTTGATCTGGCAGGACGATTATGACGACCATAAATTGGACGTTGCACTCTTGAAGTTGAGGCCATTGGCTCCGAATTTCGTTAGTAAATTTTAATAATCTCGACTCGTTGTTGGATTGTATATCTTTCCATTATGAAATGGCAAACCTTACTTAAGATAAATGCCAAGAAAGCGGGAAAAAATATCTCGTCGTTTGCTGTCTTTATCGGTCTACTTTTGTAGCGTCCCTATTGAAACACCCGTTAGTCTTCAAAGAAGAGTTTTCCGGCGGCACGTTTTGAATTATGTTCTCAGTTACCCGGCATATAACAACGAAAAGTGAAAAACAATTAGAAAGTAGTTATATATTTATTTTTGAGTGGAAACACGAAGAATAAAAATAATGGGGAATGAAATAGGGATAATAATCATAATGAGCTCGGAGAGGATCTAGCGTAGTGGTAATATTCATACCTCTCACGCAGAGATCACGAGTTCAATTCTCACTCCCGACATTCTTCCAAAAATGGAAGTAAAAAGTGACGAACCAGCCGAAAATAAAACGATAAAACGGATGAATATGTACAAACAAAATAATAGAAAAGAATTATGAAAAAAATGGAAAAAGAATTTTATAAAAAATGCACCATGGAACAACGGAAATTAATTATAATTGAATAATGAAAAATTAGGAAGAAAAGCGATAGATGAGATAAGAAAAATAATGTGAAGACTAGAGAGGAATGAAGAGGAGAACTAGAATGAACAAAAGAAAACAATTTGAAATATTGAAATAAGCCAGAATTAGAAGAAGATCAAACAAAATTGCAAAATTGCAAAATTGAAAGTACGGTTAAAAATAGAGAAATAATAAAAAAAAACAGGAAAAAGAATTATCGTGATTCTTTTTTCTGTTCTCTGAGTTTCTGTGAGCACTCTTGGAAAAATTGGAGGAGAATTATAATGAACAGAATACACCAATAGAGACATTTAAAAATGACGAAAAATTAGAAAACAGAAAAAAAGGAAAAAAAATAAATAAGAAAAATAATGCAAAGAATAAATATTCCGAGAAAAATTACGAGCAACAGAAAAACAACTGGAATAAACACAAAGATACAGAAAATAATAATAGTAGGAAGGAAAATAAAACGATGAAAAAGATAAAAAAGGAGAGAACTATGCAAAAATAGAAACAGAACGAAGAAAAAAGATAAATAAGATTAGAAAAATAAATTGAATACTGAAGCAGAATGGCGAAGAGAGCTAGACTGAATAGGCGAACACAAATTGAAACATTGATGACTAACGAAGAAGTATAAAGAAAAAGAAAAGAAGATGAATTAAAACGAGCAGAATTAAATGAAGTAAAGTATGGCTAAAAATAGAGAAATAATCAGGAAAAGAAAATACCAATTTATTTTATTGGAAAGCAATGCGAAGAATATACAGAAGAAACAAAAAAAACTGGAATATTTTAATTGAATGTAGGAAGAGAAATAAAGAGACAAAAGTATAAAACAGAAGAGAACTTTGAAAAGATTAGAAACAGAATGAAGAAAATAGATAAATGAGACTAGAAGAATAATGTGAAGACTGAAGCAGAATGAAGGGAAGAATTAGAATGAACATAAAGATACGAGTTCATACATCCAGAGCTAATGAAGAAGCAGATAGAGTCAAATCAAAATCGGAAAGAATTATAATCTTCGTAGCCACATTGGTTGCGCGGTCGCTTACTAAGCGATCGCTCGTGTGTTTAGTATTCAGGGCCCGAGATCGATTCACGGGCGAAGTCCTGGCCTCTCTCTAACCATACGCAAGCTCTGCTTGCAACCAGAAAAGTATAGGGCTATTGTTCTATTTATAACACATGATCATATCAACTGTCCCGCAGTCCGGTCTACTTAATTCCCCCCTAGTGGGGAGTTTGGTCCTTAAAAGGGGGGGATTGTGCAAGGGTATATTGCACATTTACTTCGCTTTGAATTTGCTAAAATTCGCTAAAATTTTCGATCCTCTGTTAACATTTCCAATTCTGAAATGTAATGTTCAATTGAACAACTTCACAATGTTTGAAATACTTTCGTCAGTGAATGATGATGGAACAGACGATGAAACGGTACAGAAGACCATAAAAACGGAAATGGAACCATTTGTCAAGACTTTTCACAACAAGTTAAACTTGAAACAAATTTACCTTATATCAAAGATTTGGTTTGAAATCCCTTCTGGCAGTGACGAAAGTTTCGGATCAAATTCAAAACATGCTCATCGATCCACAAACGATCTATTCTGATACGTGGAATAAGCGTTACGAGTGTTGTTGTCTTTTGCGTTGTATTTATGTGAATCTGGATTTCCTTTAATGCTGCTGATGGAAACAAAACACCGTAACAGAGTGGATATCGAAGATGACATGAGGTGTGCTTTTCGACAACGTTCTCAAGAATTATGATTCTGGCGGAAATCATACATGCGAAGGTGTCACACTGACTTGACAAACTTTATACACCCGAGAAGAACAATGGGCTAAGCTATAAGTAATAAGCTATAAGCTATCATATTGCAAATAATTCAGATATTTAGCATTGGAAAATAATAAAAAAAATGTTAAGAATCGGCATGGGGAAGATAAACACCGGAATACGAATGCCGAATCATTTCATTTATAATTCTGAGTTTCAGAATAAGATTTCAAAGAAACAATTCCGAGAATCTTAACCCTTTTACCTTCGAAATTAATTTCTCTTGGAAGAAATCCTCTCATCTCTTTCCACGGTGAAAATATTATGTTTGAGTATCGTTACCTATTATTCATATATTATTCATATTATATATATATATATATATATATATATATATATATATATATATATATATATATATATATATATATATATATATATCCTTTGCTAAGGCTGAGAGCAGACAAACAACCGAAAAGGGTTAAATTAAGATTTGTTTTTTGTTTGCTAAATTGTTTTAAGGCTGATGTGAATTGAAAATATATGTTCATAGGAATCCATAGAACAATATGAATTTCTGCATGTTTGAGTTAAACGAACTCACAGAAGAGAATGTGAGGGAATAATTTGAAGTCTGAAGCAGAAATAAAATTAACATAAGAGAACAAATTGAAACATATAAAATAACGGAGATGTAGAAGGGGAATAACATAACATAAAAAAAGAAGAAAACCATAGTAAAAATAGGAAAATAAACGAAGGAAAAAATGCAAAGCATGAATACAGGTCGGACTCGATTATCCGGAGTTTTGATTTTTTTTTACTCCGGATAATCGAATCCTCCGGATAATCGGGTCATAAAAAAACGAATTGTAGCACTGTACTACATTAATAGAAATTTAACTCCCTTCCTCTTGACCGTTTAATCTAAAATTTGGAACACATCTTTATCTCTGATGTCTTTATAAAACTGCGTATTCCATGATTTGAAAATCCAAGATGGCGACCGCTACAAAATAGCGGATTATGTACATATTTTTTCAAAATCCCACCAATATGGGTTTTCCCAAAACCCCATCAATGAAAGGGTATCAAATGAAAGGCTTGACTAATAGAATACAGTAATTTATGAAAAATGTAAATCCAAGATGGCGGCTACTTCAAAATGGTGGATTACATATTTTCTCAGAACCCCATCAATATGGGTATCAAATGAAAGGACTTGAATAGTAGAATACAGTTATTTATGAAAAATGTAAACCCAAAATGGCCGCCACCACAAGATAGCGCCGTATACGACTAGTAAATAATAGCAGATGATGAAAAATTCAATTCCAAGATGGCCGCAGTCCCCAAACAACTAATTACTTTTTAAATGGTTTCATTCAGCTTGCCCTGTTTCTATGTATGTTTGAATGTTTGAAGGGTTGCCCACATTAATCCCCAACCCCGTTCCTGATGACTGATTGATCTGAAATTTGGAACATAGATTTAATTCTACTGTCATTATAAAACTGCGTACTCCATGATCTTGAAAAATTCAATCGTCGTTCAAAAATGTATGTTTCAACATGTTTCAACGACAAACGGGTTAGCGTGATTTTGAGAAAGAGTACTGTTGGATTTGAAATCTATCATGAAACGTTTAGTAATTCCACTCTGTCTAATATTAGGCTGTCAAAAAAGTCCTGCGGTATTTTTTTTAAATTTTCATTTGTTCATAAAATTAGTTACAATCATCCGTTTTAAGTCAAATATGCGCCGTTTTGTTCGATGACTTGTTCCCAACGAGATGCCAACTTCATAATACCCCTGTTATAGAAGCTCGCTTCCTTATTGGGAAAAAACTCGGATAGCCAATTTTCACAGGCCTCTTTTGTGGCTAACTTCTGACTACCTAGCTCGTTCGCCATGGACAAAAACAGGTGGTAGTCACTTGGTGCAAGGTCCGGACTATACGGCGGATGCAAAAGAACCTCCCATCCGAGCTCCCGGAGCTTCTGGCGCGTCACCAAAGAAGTGTGTGGCCTGGCGTTGTCCTGATGGAAGACAATGCGGCCTCTGTTTATCAAAGATGGCCTCTTCTTCATGAGTGCTACCTTCAAGCGGTCCAGTTGTTGGCAGTACAGGTCTGAATTGAGCGTTTGGCCATAGGGAAGCAGCTCATAATAGATTATTCCTTGACAATCCCACCAAACACACAGCAGAACCTTCCTAGCCGTTAATGAGGGCTTGGCCACCGTCTGAGCCGCTTCAGCGGGCTTCGACCACGACCGTTTGCGCTTCACGTTGTCGTAAGTGACCCACTTTTCATCGCCAGTCACCATCCGCTTCAGAAACGGGTCGATTTTGTTGCGATTCAGCAGCGATTCACATGCGTCGATACGGTCAAAGATGTTTTTTTGCGTCAACGTGTGTGGCACCCATACATCGAGCTTCTTTGTGAATACAAGCTTCTTCAAATGGTTAATAACGGTTTGATGACATCCCCAGCTCTTGGTCGATGCTACGGCTGCTACTATGCCGGTCTTTCTCGGCTAATTCAGCGATTTTGTCGCAATTTTCGACGACAGGCCTTCCGGAGCGTGGCGCATCTTCGACGACCTCTACACTAGAACGAAAACGTTGAAACCATCGTTGTGCGGTGGAAATGGAAACTGTATCGGGTCCATAAACTGCACAAATTTTATTGGCAGCTTGAGATGCATTTTTGCCTTTGTCATAGTAGTACTGTAAAATATGTCGGATTTTCTCTTTATTTTGTTCCATATTTGCGACACTATAACTCACGAACGACTTAACCGAACAAAACACTGTCAAGGACTATATTATAGCGCGCAAAAATACCTTTCCAACAAGCTATAGTATGACTCGATACAATGAATACAACTAGAACTACGCGCTTACAACGACACCTCGCGGAAATACCGCAGGACTTTTTTGATAGCCTAATAAAGGGTGTATCACATCAAATTGCATAACGGAAAAAACGCTGTAGAAATTCGCCCAGTAGACCGATCCTTTTGAAAATTTTAGACAGTAAAATAAAAACTATTAAACAACTTTTGGCATTTTCTTTTTATTCATACTTCGAGCCCAAGCCCGTATGCTCGCACCTTCCTCTTTACCCTGTCCATAAGGTTCTGTACAACGTCAGGTTGTAGTTTTTTTTTGAACAGAAATCCATTTTCTCTTGAAGTCCGCCTCCGATTTGACATCGCCTGCCTGCTTCATAATCGCCCAATATTTCTCTATTGGGCGAAGCTCCGGCGCATTGGGCGGGTTCATTTCCTTTGGCACGAAGGTGACCCCGTTGGCTTCGTACCACTCCAACACGTCCTTTGAATAGTGGCACGAAGCGAGATCCGGACAGAAGATGGTCGGGCCCTCGTGCTGCTACAATAGTGGTAGTAAGCGCTTCTGTAGGCACTCCTTAAGGTAAACTTGCCCGTTTACCGTGCCGGTCATCACGAAGGGGGCGCTCCGCTTTCCGCAAGAGCAGATCGCTTGCCACACCATGTACTTTTTGGCAAACTTGGATAGTTTCTGCTTGCGAATCTCCTCCGGAACGCTGAATTTGTCCTCTGCGGAGAAGAACAATAGGCCCGGCAGCTGACGAAAGTCCGCTTTGACGTAGGTTTCGTCGTCCATTACCAGGCAATGCGGCTTCGTCAGAATTTCGGTGTACAGCTTCCGGGCTCGCGTCTTCCCCACCATGTTTTGCCTTTCGTCGCGGTTAGGAGCTTTCTGAACCTTGTATGTACGCAGGCCCTCCCGCTGCTTGGTCCGCTGGACGAATGAACTTGACAAATTCAGCTTATTGGCGACATCCCGGACCGAACTTCTCGGATCACGTCTAAACTGCTTAACTACGCGCTTGTGATCTTTTTCACTGACGGAGCATCCATTTTTGCCGTTCTTCACCTTCCGGTCGATGGTTAGGTTCTCGAAGTATCGTTTTAGTACTCTGCTGACCGTGGATTGGACGATTCCCAGCATCTTACCGATGTCCCGATGTGACAACTCCGGATTCTCGAAATGAGTGCACAGGATTAATTCACGACGCTCTTTTTCGTTCGACGACATTTTTCCAAATTTACGAAAAATTGACAGTGAAGCATGGCCAACGTGATCTATACACTCTTATCTGATTATAAGCGAAAGCTGAAAATAGAATTCCTAAAAATTAAATTTCTACAGCGTTTTTTCCGTGATGCAATTTGATGTGACACACCCTTTATATTCGATAAACTTTTCAATAACTATCAATTGTCTGAAAAGCACATATATTGTGTTTCATTATAAGTTACCTTTTCGTGTCCATTTAAGGACAAAGCGGAGAATCTTATAATGCGGAGAAATCCAATGGAAGAGAAATCAAAGAGAAAAAGAAATAAAAAAGTAAAGGAGATGGGTAGAAGTAAGAAGAATGGTGAGGAGAAGGGAAAGAAGAGCCGGGAGAAAAAAGAGAAAGAAATACATAAGCTAAGTAGATAAGTTTAATAATGAAGAATAGATGTAGAGGTAAGAATAAACTAAATGAAAGTGTAGGGAATAGGGAAATTAAATGTAGAGAAAGTGAAAGCATGAAGATGGGAAGAGTTTTAATTGAAAAAAAGGGAGACGAATAAACTTAAAGATAAACGAAACAATAAAAATGATATGAATATTTCTATCATCCTTTAAGCAACAATAATCACGGATTGCTACTCTAAAGCCGTGTGAGGCATTCATGTTTGTCTGTATAAGATAGTTCCCTTCTCTTCACTCGTTGTGTATTGTGTATAGAAGGTACTTTCCGGTATCCTCGATAATAAACCGCTGGAACAAGTAGTCACAACTGTCATCATCATCTTCATTTCGGAGCGCCCAAGCTTCCCGAAGCAACAGGAAGCAACCCCTACATATCCGCATCATCCCCCAGCCGCCCCAGCTACAAAAAACGGAAGAGAGATTTCAATTTCGTCGCCACAGTCGCCATCGACGAGAACGACCGGCAGCCGGAACTGAGACGGCAAAGGAAACGATGAACAATTTTGCCCATCTACAGGACACACGTTGCGCCCAATGCCACCCAAATCCGTTCCCTTTGCCCCCACTGAGTAGCAGCAATCGTCGGTTCGAAAGTGTACCGTGCTCCGTCTTTTTCTATTTCGAAATGTCAGCCGGAAGCATGTGAGAAGAGCAACCTTTTTTCTTCTTCCTCTTGCTGTTGTTGCTTCTGTGTTACCCGTGCTTCCTTGAATCCCGGTCGGTCCGCTTCGTAATTTCCCGTTTCGCTGTCTTCGTGCTTCTCGTGCCCATCCAGAAATAGCGTTCCGGCAGCGGAAGAGCATTCGAGCAGAGCAAGGCAGCAAAAAAAAAAAATCATAAAACTCCGGATGTGTTAACGGTGAAAAAGTACATTTTCCATTGAGGAAAAACGGTTGGAAGTTTTCCTCGCATACTTCCCGGAGAACCGCTCTTCCGTTTCCAGCGAATAAATCGCTGCCTGTTGGGTTTCGTTGGGTTGGTTTTTGCCAGTTTTTTTTATATCCTCCTCAGCAAGATATTTTTTTCTTTTTCAGCGATATGAGGCTGTTGAGAGAGATTCGGATGCTCGGGAATCCCCCCAAAAGTGTGATTCACCGGGGGAGAGTGAATTATTTTGAAGGTCATACAAAAATTAAATTAGTTGTTTATGTTCGATTAACGCTTGTATACAGGCAAGGGTTTAACTGTTAGCAATTGTAGTGTTTCTGGATTAAATTCAACTCGAGAATATCCAGGCTTTCTCTATTAACTGATAATCATTAGCCATATCAAGTTAGTTACTGTAGATGAACGTTTTTCTAATCGTTTTTCTTCGGTGGAATATTATATTATTTATCCTCATCATCAAATTGTATGCGATTTTCGACCTTTGTATCATTTCCGCTGGATTTCATTATAAAGCGCCACATAACCTCATTGATCTTTGCACAACATAATAACCAAATTTTAACAACACAATTAAATTCAATTCTACATTTCCAATTATATATTCGTGTGTTGGCAGGATGCGGATATCCCTCGAATCCCAGCGGAAAACGTGGAAGTGTCAAAAGAGTCCCACGTTCCGTTCCGAAGCTGCACATACGAAAAACAAGACAGGAAGTGTTATGCGACCAGACACAAGAAAGAATAATTTTCGTTACTCCGTTACAGTCGCCTTCCTGCTGCTGCTGCTGCTGCTGCTGATTTTCATCCAATTTTCCCTGCCGCGTGCAAAAGCCAGAGGTTGTTAGCTTTTTTCCCGTCGTCGAAACGATAACATTGATTCACGTGTCGTTTAGTGTTGCTACAGTGAGCGACCGTAATGTGGGAACAGAATGGAAACGCTAGGGTGAATGGTTGCCATTTTCACATCCTTCGAGCACTGTTCTTCCGGTTGTCGAGTTGGGGCTCCGGGGGAGTCAATGCGGGAGCACAGCGTGCAGTATGATGATTTTCGGTTGAAATTTAACTTCCTTTTTCCGCTACCGTTTTTGCAAATTTTGTATTATATTCTACCCACATTTCCCAGTCGGTACCGGCGTTTGCTCCCCGCCGGTTGCTATTCATTTTTCTCTGTTTCTGTTTCGCGGATAAATTTATTTTTCACAGAAAACTCGCGTGTGTGCGACGAACAAGAGACTGGGTGATGGCGTGGGCGGAGGAGGTCGGAACGTGGTCGCCGCCAGGAACAAAAAAGTAGCAAAGTTCCTGCATACAATTTCCGTTTTTGACTGCGCGCCGATATACTTTTCTGGTTCTTCCTGTTCCAGGATACGTACGCGTGGGTTGAGGGTCGGGGCGGGAGATATGGTGTATAAATGCATGTCCGCTCTGATTTCAGCCTCTGTGAGCTCTGCGCTCAACTGAACTCTGGTGCTGTGGGTGGAACGGGTTAAGTTGCCACTGCATTGAGCGAAAGATGAAAAAAACACAGCATATTTCACGGAAAATAAAAACATTTCCCGCACCTAGGGGCAAAAACATTCAACGGAACTATTTGCTGATGTGTTGCTGCATATTTTTATTCATGTTTTGTGTGTGTGTGGATGTGCTTCGCAGAGCGTCGCCATGGTCTGCTGCATTTGGGGGGCGGTGGATGTGATTGGTGTGGGTGGAGTTGAGTGGGTTTGTTTTTCGGTTGAAGGGGAGAAAAGAAAACACCTCATAAAGCGGTACGATGGCAATCCCAATCGAGTGTCAACTACTGCGGAGTCGACATAGTTGTCGGGATATGAAAATATGTTGTGTTATGATAGAGTGACGATACGACCAATAAAGCGCCATAGCGAGAGGATGGCGGTGTCGATGATGATGATGATGGTGATAACTATCGGTGCTACAGCAAGTTTATCATGGGAAATTTCGGTTGTGCAGGGTTGTAACCGAAGGACAAATGATGCGTTCTCTCTTAATGTTAATCCTTGGTGAGGCTGACCAAACAGTTCAGGATTTTTTATAATCCAACTAGTTGACGTTGGAACGTTGTTCTGCTATATAATGTATTTCTAGAGAATATCTTGGTTGGTAAAAATTACTTCAAGAGAGTTTGTATGTTATCGTTCAGATATGTAAAATTGATCTAAATGATTATTTTCACAGCAAATCATACATATGCGTACCTCTTATTTTAGAATTTTCCCTTTTTATTTTAAATATCCTTCTTATATATAAAGATATGAATAGTCAACTTTTTCGAATTTTTCCAATCATCTCAAATATTCTCCAAAGTACACTCACAAAATATATGGACGACGTAGATCTGATCACCCGTTCTCCCATGATGTTGAGTTGTACGTACGTGGGAAAAACTTTCTTTTATATAGGGTTGGGGAAAAAGAAATGTCGTATTTCTGATCCAAATTTGACGCTTTATTTAACATACTAAAAATTATCCAATTTAAGTCAAATATGCGCCGATTTGTTCGCAAACTTGTTGCCATTTAGAAGGCAACTTCATTATCCCCCCCTTAAACCCCCCCCCCCCTCCTTATTTGCAAAAACTCAGACAGCCAGTTTTCGCAAGCCTCTTTTGAGGCCAACATAGTATCACCAAGAGCGTTTTGCATGGACCGGAAGAGATGATAATCACTTGGAGCCAGGTCCGGACTATACGGTGGGTGGAATAGGATATCCCATACGAGCTCCCGTAGCTTCTGGCGGGTCATCAAAGATGTGTTAGGTCGAGCGTTGTCCTTGTGGAAAACAACACCATTCCTATTGATCATTTCTGGCCGCTTCTGGTTAATCGCCTGCTTCAAACGGTCAAGCTGCTCACAGTAGAGAACCGAGTTGAGGGTCTGGCCATAGTTGAGCAGCTCATAGTGGATGGTTCCCTTCCAATCCCACCAAACACACAGCAAAACCTTCCTGGCCGTCAATCCGGGCTTGGCGATGGTTTGGGCCGGCTCACCGCGCTTCGACCACGACTTTTTTCGCTTTAGGTTGTCGTACGTGATCCACTATTCATCACCAGTCACCATCTTCTTCAAAACTGGGACGAGTTCGTTCCGTTCCAGCAGTACATCGCAGGCGTTGATGCGGTCTAAAAGATTTTTTTGCGTCAACTCGTGTGGCACCCATACATCCAGCTTTTTTTGGAATCCAATCTTCTGCAAATGGTTCCAAACGGTTTTATGGTCAATACCCAGTTCCTGGCCAATCGAGCGAGTGCTCAACGATTTTACGGTTTCCACGACGATTGGCCTACCAGTACGGGGTGTATCTTCGACAGCCACTACACCAGAACGAAATCGATCAAACTAACGCTGTGCTGTACGAATCGTTACAGTATCGGGTCTATAAACTATACGATTTTTTTTGCGGCCGCCTTCGTTGCAGTTTTACCTCGCAGGTAGTAAAAACGTAAAATATGGCGAATTTCTTGCTTGGTGGACTCCATCTTTGACGCGCTATAACTTGAGACTGAAAAAGACAGTCACAACACTGTCAAAACGACACTTGTAGCACAGATTGTCGTCTTTAAATAGCCGTATAGTATAACCCGATGCGATAAGTACAACACAAGATATGTTTAAGTGTTGCCATATATTGACAATATACGACATTTCTTTTTCCCCAACCCAATATATAAAAATTTATAATCTTTCCGAATTTTTATCATAGAAATTGCCACATTCACAATTGTCGTAGCTATCAGGGATCCAATAATGAGTCGCCACTTTTCCGTTGCCCAAATAATGTACATCGTCCAAAAATCAGGTTCGGTACTACCAGGCAGACATTAAATATAATTGAATCGTTTGTTTGAGAAACCCCATAGCTCCATATGACGCACTTGCGAGAAAACGACAAAAAACTGTTTTTCTCAAAATTTCAGGTTCAGGTTCGGTAACTACACTACGGTAACTTCACAGGTTCGGTAACTACACTCAAAACATATAATGTGAAACCACTTTTCCATCAATATAACAGTTTAAGCTCAAAATATAACGTTTTGAAGTTGATGGACTTAGGGGGTTTCTCAAACAAACGAGAAATCAGTGGTGAATTTAGCCGTTTTGAAGTGATTCAATTCAATTTTATGTACTTTTAATGTTCATAATGCTCATGCCAGGTAAGAATGGAGCTGTTTATAAGTTATTTTCTGCATCAGAAGACATTCCGATAAAGTTGAGTTGCGCATGCTCCTTACGGCATTGGTAAACAATGAAAAAAATTTATGTGAAATTGTATTTGAAACCCCAATTCGTAGGGTTCGTAGAATTAACTTTTTCTGAAATTTTGATGGTCGATGTAGGTACCCTCAAGGACCCAAAAACTGCCAAAAAGTCAATATTGATAAAAGCGACGTTTATGGGGTTTCTCAAACAAGCGATTCAATTAGTAAACTTCACGAATTCCTTACACTATATTCCATTTTTGAAAATATTTGCACCCTACGGTTTGCTACTAGCACAGATTATTTGTTCCAATATTTTATTTAATTATTTATAATTTCTCTGACCATTACACAATGGTCCAGGAGATGCAATTAGGTGGAAATAAGCATTTACAGCTCGATGGTCAGCTTTTAAGTGGAAATAAGCATTTACAGCTCGACGGTTATTCTCTAGTTATCAAAAATAGGGTGACCAAAATTGTCGATGAAATAAAAAATATAACTTTCTTATCTTTATAGATAGAGGTAAACATAGTTCGACAATGTTGTAGTCCCAGTTATTTGAGACATCTTTGTAGAACAAAATTTTTTTATATCTCTTGAAAAAACCGATATAGCGCTTTTTTCTAAGTTGCATTATGGTCACCATGAAATAAGCGGTTTTCATACTCTAATTTTTATATTTCAAATTCTACATACAGCGAGTTTTAGTGCTGTATGTCAGGCCTCCTGACATGGATCCCCATCCTCAAGATGGAGATGGTTCATGCATTGCCCAGTTGGTTTTGTCTGGCACTGAACTCCCTCAGTAGGACGCTCAATAGAAACGGTCATGGCTATAAAATAAGGTATGGCGACGGCGCCCACGAAGAAGTGACCCATACCTTTTACATGGGCGATCTCAAGGTCTACGCTGATTCACGTCAACTGCGCGAGTACTTCGCAGAACGCGCCAACCAAAACGCGCTATACCGGGCTGTCTGCGCCGCTGACAGAGGTTATAGCGCTCTGCACTTGGCGCAAGCGGAGTACCAACTCAACTGCAATCTGCAGACAGTGGAGGAGAAGATTGCAGCTTGGAAGCAGAAGGCAGTGCATGGTGCCCACCCCCATCAACTGGACCGGCCACACGCCGACAAGGCCGCATCTAATCTGTGGCTAACGCGTGGTGAACTCTCTTCAGTAGTAGAAGCCGACATGATAGCCATCCAGGACAGGAAAATGCCGACGAGAAATTGCAGGCGGTACGTCAGGCATCAAGACGTTGATGACATTTGCCGGATGTGCCATCAAACAGGTGAAAACATAGAGCACATTATGGGAGGCTGTCCCGTTTTGGCCAACGCAGCCTACACCGAGCGCCACAACAATGTGGCCCGTATTGTTCATCGACAACTGGCGCTCCAATGTGCTCTACTGGAAGACAACGTACCAAACTGCCGGTACCTACCTGCACCTGTCCTGGAAAATGACCGTTTCAAGCTGTACTGGGATCGCACTGTTCTGACCGACCTCTCGATCCACCACAACCGCCCAGATATAATGGTTTACGACAAGAGCGACCGCAAAGTCACCATCATCGATGTCGCTATTCCACTCAACCAGAATCTGGAGGAGACCCACGGTCGCAAAATCTGCAAGTACCGATCATTGGCCGTGGAGCTCAAGGAACTGTGGGGGTTAAGGGAGGTCCCAAGAATTGTTCCAGTCGTTCTCTCTGGAACTGGAATTGTCCCGAAGACTCTTCTGGAAGTGCTAAAGGTGTTGAACATGGAGAAGGAATTGGCCGACATCCAAAAGTCGGTCATCCTTAGCACCTGCGCGATTGTCCGACAATTTCTCGGTCAGGACTAAAACAGCACGAGCATGCAGATACGTGCATTCCGCAGAGCCTAGTCCCCCTTTGGCATTCAGAAGCCCGGGGGCAGGTGAAAATTCTGGCTAGGTTCGCCTAGTTAAGAAGTGAGATAAGTCTGCAAAAAAAAAGAGAGTAGAGAGTAGAGAGTAGAGAGTAGAGAGTAGAGAGTAGAGAGTAGAGAGTAGAGAGTAGAGAGTAGAGAGTAGAGAGTAGAGAGTAGAGAGTAGAGAGTAGAGAGTAGAGAGTAGAGAGAGTAGAGAGTAGAGAGTAGAGAGTAGAGAGAGTAGAGAGAGTAGAGAGAGTAGATAGTAGAGAGAGTAGAGAGAATGTAGAGAGAATGTAGAGTAGAGAGTAGAGAGAGAGTAAAGAAAGTAGAGTGTAGAGAGTAGAGATAATAGAAAGTAGAGTAGACAGCAGAGAGTAGAGAGTAGAAAGTGGAGAGTAGAGAGTGGAAAGCAGAGAGTAGAGAAAAGACGAATAGATAGTAGGAATTGAAGAGTAGAGAGTTGAAAATTAAAGTTAAAGTTGAAAGAGCAACAATTGATCGCAGAGAAAGAGTAGAAGTTTGAGACATAGAGACATTTGGAGTAAAAAAGAAACATTGAATAGAAGGAAAGAAAAAAAGTTGCGAGAGTCTGTTCGAGTGCAACAGCAAAGTTGTTCCAATGACTTTGGGGTAAATTTATTAAAACATGGAATTGGGCCGCTAGTTAAACTTAAAAATACCCGATACATATTTGACAGAGTGTACTCAGTTCATGCGTCGTTGGACCTGCTACCCAATCCAAGGTGACCGGTGACCGTAGAGTCTGCCCAGTAGTATTCTCCGTCGGTTTCGAAATGAGTTGCAGTTTTGATCTTCCTTATTAAATCCATCAGAAGTTCATCATTTTGGAGAATGTAGTATTTTCATCCGCATCTTTCTCACTTGTGGGAGTGACTCGTGGGTCACTTCATATAGTACAGTGTCATCGAATTCGTCCCTGCGCTCCAAAGAGTCGTCGGTCAACGGGCATTCTTTTACTACCGAACAAACACCAGCAGTGGCGGGGTCGGCCTGGTGAAATGGGAAGCGATTTACGCCCAACCAAAGGGAGGAAGCAGGAAATTTGCGAAACAGTTTATAACTATTTTGTTGCACTTTTTCCAGAATAGTTGTGTGCCGTATTGTTGATGCGCTTTTCGTGCTTGTCCTTTTTTCGGCAAATCATTCTCTCTATTTTGTTGTTTATGAATCTTTCCTACGGGGGAGAACGATGTGAGTCACGCACAGTTCGGTGGGTCCTGAGTGGGAGTATAGAGGGTGGAAAATTGATAACTTGGTTGGTTTGTACGAGAAATGCGCGACCGGAATGCGGCGGCTGTTCTCGTTTGGGTATTAATTTTTCAGAGTTATTTTCCCATATGGGCACGTGTAGAGGCCTAAAAAATAGAGCCCCGGTTTTGTCAATAAATTGTTTTTTTCTATTCCAGGAAGTTGGCACTAATACATGACGGCGCGGAGATGCTTTGAATTATTTGACAGATTTCGGCAAGTGGGCTGTCAGCTTGCCATAAACTGCAATCCTAGTCAAAATTGATGAGTAATCCCTTCGCTCCAGATGCGTTTCGCATTTGTAATGCCCAGAAAGTACACTTCGCTCGCTCGATTGCGGAATTCACCAAAACAGATCGTTTATTTATAATGAGCAGATATTGGTCCCACTAATTGCACATTTCAATCATGCACAGTGCGAAAGTCCTCCCAATGTGAGCATATTTATGTACCTTTCAGCTTGTGGCGCAAATCTTCCGCAATCTGATGCGATTTCAAGCGACTGAACATAAGATGTACCAAACTAGTAATTAGCGCATCATTGGTTCAACCACCTTCTACCGAAAACTGGTACTCCCAAATGGAGATGGGAAAAAGGCGCGTTTCTGACTAACATGCCTGTATGGGAAAAATAAGATCAAACCAAACATAAAATTCTCGTCTCTTGCGCTGGGAAATTATGATGCCATACGGGAAAATCCATCGCAAACACTTGTGCGGCACTCTTCACAATTTTCGCACTAACTCTGCGCCAGAGTGCCAATGTCCCCCGGGATTGGAAGCCGCTGTGTTAGGAAGCCGTCAGCCGCTCATGAAGTCCCATAAATCCAAATCAAACGTCATGAAACATAATTTTCTTGGCTTTCCTCCTTCGGGCGACTTCTTCTTGACCAACAAGGGTTCGTCCAGTGAGTGCTGTGTTTTTGCGTCGAGTAGCGTAGTTTTCATGTGTGTCATTTGATAAAATGGGAGCGCAGTAAGTACGGATATCGTGGTAGTAGGCTGTACGAGTGCACACAGGTCTTCTGCGATGAAACATAGATTGCACGCGTGCAATGTGGCATCGTAGTAACCCGAAAATAAACAACACGGTAATAAAGCAAACGTGACGTAGGATTTGTTTTGCTGGACAGCAGCCGGTCTTCGAGGAGATAATTTCTCCGTGTAACGAATGAGCTGGGCGGAATTTGTAGAAAAAATCCGGCGCCATAGCATAGACGAACCAAAGCCAACGCGTGACCGATCTTTTGATCGGGCTTATTGACCTAATTCGCGGTCTTTTGTTCGTTTTCTGCTCAAGTAGTGGCATTTAAATCCAATGCGACGCCATCACCCGCAGGGGTCCCCAAATACGGGCAGATGAGGCATGAAGAATTCGCAAGCCCCCTGAACACCATGGAACTAATCATAGTGCGCCGTATGTGATTAGGTCATTTGCTGTCCAATGCGTCTCTGTGGTAAAATTGGCCAACGGTTGGAAGTCGACATTAATCAGCTTTAATACGTATTGGACGTGCAAGAAAGAAATACCCAGAATACGAGCGAATAATGCGCGAGTCATTGGCGACCGTGGGTGTGAGGTGTTGAGATGCAATCGGAGGCTGGTGGAGAAGGGGAACGCAACAAACCGATAGAATATAAATTGCAAGAAATTAGAACTCATTGCATGTCCGTCACGCTGCCTTGCATGTAAAAAAAGGTGAACCAGAAGCGCAGAACTGCAAAACACGGATAGGAAACATGGAAACCACCATCTATCACACTGTGAATCCCGACTTCAGCGAGCCAAAAAAACCGGCCAACCGTTTACCCAAACCGAGAGCCCCAAATCCGAAGCCAAAGCGAGACAGAGATTCATTTCCTCCTTTCGTTCGTTCGTCCGTTCGTCCGTCCGTCCGTTGGACGGCGAGGCGAAAGAAGCCTCTTCGGGGCGCAAATAATCTCAACCCGGGGAGCAAAACGACAAAGCACAAAATAAAAACATTGCATGAATAATCGTTTTATGTTTTATGTGACATGGAAGATTTAAATCATTCGTCCATATTGCATACACAATCGATCGTGTTTTTATTCCGCGCTGACGGGAGGTTTCGATGGCGGTGGCTCAATTTTTATGATTTTATATGTTCTCCACTGGCTGAATCCCCGTTGTTCTTGTTTTTTTATATGTATATTTTTTATTTTGTTTGATTCTGTTCGGATGGCGCTCTTTTGCGCTTCCACGAGCCATGCAGAATCGGAATGCGATTGTAATCGGTTTCGAGCTTCTGGTTTATTGTTTTCTAGCTGCAGGAACTGTTCTAATGAGAAGGTACGAATAGTTTTGGCATCTTGTTTGTTATCAAAAGTATTGGATTGGTCGATTTATTTGCATAGAAAACAAAGATTGGTTGTCTGTACTAGCTGTAGGTGATCTTTCGATACTTGAAAAAATTAAGTTAAATTAATTAACCAGTTCATCCAGTCCAGGTCAATCTGGTGTTTCTTTATTTTAAACTATTTCGTATGTGTAACAATAACGAAAACCTTAAAAAGTTTTACTTATTTTTGACGTAGAACTACGTCTTTCATTAAGGGTGCCAAATCAGAAAACAGGTCACGTTTTTATGAAATAAAGTTATCGTTAACAACTATTTCTGCCGCGAACGGATTTTGGTGATTTACATACCAAACGAATCGGAAATTCCCTAAGACTCTTTTGATGTGCTATACATTACAATTCCATAGTTTGTATATGGTTTAAATTGATGAAAATTGGAAGCATTCCCATTTCCTCATACATTTGTTCTGTCCGTTTGTGTGCTTTCCCAAACAGAGCTTTCAATAACGAGCAACTTATCGACGAGCAACGAAGGGGAAATCTAAAGAGTAAAGTCTCCAAAGGAAAAGAAAAAGAACGAAGGGGAATAATTGCCTAGAGTATAAACAGTGGATCTCGCTGATGCAAACTTTCATTCTTCGTGAGAAAATCGACTGAACAACATCGTTGCTGGTCGAGCTGGACGGCAAGGGATCGAATGCCTTTCTCAAGGCAATGGGGGTGGAGGAGTAATATGATGGATAAAGTAAAGTTTTCCAAGGGCCTTTTTAGAGTTTAGAGTCTCAAGCAAGGATGGAAGGCAGACTTTCAGTATCGTTCTGTATTCAAAGCAATGAATATCCCTTGTTCTCTCTTGTTTTGCGTCATCACATGTCTTCGTTTCAAATTGAGCTGTGGACGCGACCAAATTACTCACTCGTTGATGTCTCTGGCATTGCTATCATTGCACCAAACTGACGCCATTGCATTAAGGTTCTGAGCTACACAATTGTCTCGCCAAGAAAATAAATGTTCTGGAATTTTGTAAGTGATTTGGTTTCGCATGACGGTAGGATGAATCTCTCCACAAAGGATGACAGCTAGGCTAATCTAAACTGGCAATATTAACAGCTAGGGCTATTGTTGAGAAGAGCGCAAAACGGAGATAAGTGTTTTATATTTAGTTGCTTCAAGCCATCGATATATGGATATTTGTGTGCTTACGTGCGTGCTTCATAACCCGTACGTAAAAATAGTGCATCTTCGCTATGCTGAAACCCCATTTGTATCTGCTCCCGTGTGCAATGGCCCTGTGACGATGCAACAATCGCCTAATTTTTTATGCTATTATTGACGATTGTTTTGTGTTGCAAATTATGCAGTCGTAATGATAAATATAAACAAAGAGGGGAGAGGAATATTTACACTATGGTATTAGTAATGAATCTCTGCTGAGGAAAATATTCAGACTTTTTCTAACCAGTTAACATTGTTTGTTTTCTGTCATCAATCAGTGAACTGACGCTATGGTGAAGCAGGTGTTGAGGTTGTCTACCAAAAAAATATTTGGGGAATACCAAGTTATTCAATAAGTTATTATTTATTTAGGCTCGCGTGCCAGTCGCAAAACTGCTTTCAACTAGGATTACTTTTGCGCTAATCTTGATCATAATGAAGCAGTGCTACTCTTTTCGAGGTTGTTAAGATTAGCAGATAGAGTTTATTTCGTTTATTTAGGCAGATAGAGTTTATTTCGTTTATTTAGTCACAAAGAAAGTAAATGCCGTTTTGGAATTTTGTATGTGATTTGGTTTCGGTTGCCAGTAGCAAACTTTCTCCACTAAGGATGACAGCTGCGCTTATCTCGAGCGTGTATTGTTCGGCGAGCACAATAATGAATCATCAAACAATTATTGTCAAATGATTCTACAATAAAAAAAACATTTCAGGGCGACCAAACTGGTAGAATGGTTATTTTAAAATTTTCGTAGCATTATAAAATAATATCCGCAGTTATAAACAAGCGACTTGAATTAAACCACAGCGTAGTTCTACGTCAACAATGCGGTCGTGTCTTGAACACAACCTCCTATAATTTGTTACGTAGAACTACGTCTTTCAGTATAGGTGCCAAATCAGAAAACAAGGCGAGTTTTCATGAAATAGAAATTAAGGATCCGCTCGTTTTCAATTCGTTAAGTATAAGCAAGCTATTCGGTATTTCACCACATTCACGTCAGTTCGTCAGTCATCCAGCCTGCGACGAGACGGCAGTGAGGTTTTCCAATTGGTCAATCTCAAGGCCGAGAGTTTAGTTCCAAATTGGGCAATGAACCGAGAATGTTTAGAGTCTTTGTAATTCAAACCATAATCATCATTATTCAAGTCATTTCCATATTTCTGTAGTTTAGGCATTCAAGAATATACCCTGGAAAGGACTTATCTAAAATCTTATCATTTACCGAGTTAGAGCCATTTTAGTAATACGGTGTCTAACCTGGTACGGCCATAAGAATGAACTCCAAACGAGTTTTTCTCGAAACTAGTTTTTTCAAACTGGCGTATACGATATCTCAAGTTCTACTGAACCGATTCATGTCGAATTTATATGGATACAATCTGCAGAAATTTATATAGTGATGGACATCACCATCACCTTACGAATGCAACATCAACAACATGTGGGCTCTTCTCCTGTTTCAACGTGACAACAGCACCGACGAAGAAGCCGACGTGGCATTCCTGGAAGCAGCGTGGACAATCTTGCTGACAGCGAAACGGATGCAATTTCCCTGACCCAGCAGGACAGTTGAAACCGCACACCGACCAACGGCGACGAACGGAACCCCTGACGCAGCAATTGGACGGATGTGCCTAGGTAGTAGGTACGGCAGCGATAGTTTAGTTTTAATTTGATTCTCTAGCTGACAAGACGTCAGTAGTGCACTGTAACCCAAAATTAGTGAAAAGTGAAATAAAGTGTTTTTTTTATATCCCCCTTATGGGATAACACATAAGTATATATCGCATGAACCTTTATAAAATAACATCTTTTAAAATTTACTATTTTCAAAAAATCGGGAAACGTAAGAAGAAACGGTTGAAATCGCATTTTGTTTTTCAAACGGCCGCCATTTTGTCAAAAAAGATGTTTTTGACTTGTCCGAGGTTCATGCGGTAGCGGCATCTTCACTGATTCAGAATCTGTTCGATTTGTTTGTTTCAGATAACCGGAAGTGCTGGAATCGTGTGCGCCCAGGGACAACTTTTTTTGAACCCTCTCACTTCATCAGCTATTAACTATTCTAGTTATGAATATTTTTTCTCCGTTCAATTTTTGTTTTATTGTTAAAAGATAGATGAACAAATGATGATATGATGGATAGTAGAAATATTCTTTGTTTTATTTTTACGGAGCTCGGAAAAACGTCCGAAATTCGTGTCTCTAGACTAGAATACCCCCCTAAAGTCAAAATAGGGAGCAGTTGGTACATGTCGTCGAACGGCCGTGAAGGCACTATAAATATTGGGCTAACCAAAGTTTATATTTAGCTAGCATGTTGAATGGACGTGTAAAATTTTTCGCTTAAGTGCATTCTTAAAACATGCGCAAGGTAAGCGGAGTTCGGTATGAGCAACGTACCGGGTAGGATGTGTTCATTTGTGCTCCGTATTGTTACGTCCGATTAATCGTGTTTTTATTCGTTTCGATGATAGATTTCAATTGAAATGTGTTAAAAGTTTGCCTTCTGCCCTTGTGAATTGAAGTGAGAATTTAAATTATGGAAAAATAATCAAAGTGATGAAATCATAAATCGGGCGGAACCATTTTACGCTTCGTATGATTGGAGAAAACTCGCTTAGTTTTAGGTGTACTCTCTTACTCAATCGCGTGTGAACGATATTACGAAGCACAATTCGCATGGCTTAGTCAAATTGATCCAGACAATCTACAATATGAATGCCATTTTAAATGAATGTGAAGTTTTTGTATCGTAGCGAAAATATAATATTTGTGATAGATGTAGAAAGTGTGCATATGAAATGAAAAATCATTCGCCTCCGTCACTTTTAGCTGTGAGGAAGTAGCTTTTTATTGAGACTCTCCCGAGAAGAGATAAAAGTAGATCAGAGAAAGAAAATGGAGCGATAATAGTGGAGTGCTGGGAGAATGTTTATGTGTGACAGCGAGAGCGATTTCCGTACTGGGAGTAGAGCATCTATGGTCGTGAGGTTTTTAATGCCATTATGATGAGAGTGAGCGAAGGGTTGTAAGTGGGAATGCAGTAGAGCAAATGAAACGCGGTCATCGTCCTCGCTCATCATGTGTAGTTTTTTCCTCTTATTATTTCTTATGCATGTGTTGTGTTTGTTTGTGCGGGAGCTTTTTTTTCTCCGCTCATATGGTGGCACTCTTTTCACTGCACTATGCCGCTCTCTGAGAATGGCGGCCTCGCAAAGCTAAGCCAAGCTAACACATTTAGGGTTGTTCATGTTTTATTCGCAATAATTGACGGTAGTTGCTTTTACATTTGACTTCCCGCAACAATAGTGTAGTGGGGAAATGTTGCTGAACAGTTCAAAATATTTAAGGTATATAGTCTAACATGGTCTATCATGTATTTACAATTCGGGCGTCCGCCTCCGTTCTCTCCTGTTCAGTATATTATTTGATATGTTTAGTATGTTTAGTATTCCAACAGGCTTTCAAAATCTTCTATTCTTAATTCTTCACCGAGTATATCACATACGATAAATACTAGAATATATTAACCCTTTGTCGTTTGTCTGCTCTCAGCCACCATATCAAGGAATCATACTCCGACCGAAAAGGGTTAATATAATATCTTACATAAAATGTATCAATTTTACAGGTTTTCCTTCTCAGGATACCTTTTTAGGGTTTTAGGGTTTTTGTTTCATGGAATAGTCAATCACATTTACATAATCAAATCACTTACCGCAGTGAATCCTGATTTTTCTTAACCATTCCCACTAACAACTATCCCTTCCATGATAAACGCTAGGGAACCACGCTATAGAGGCGACCCTTCTGGCCTTCGGGCGGCGAATATCATACTAACATTCCTTCCCTTCCCCTGGTGACTGTAAGGACGTGGCCGGCGTCGTTATTGACCATTTAAAGCTCGAATCACCGAAAATTGCACAACGAGAATGATTTGCTAGTCCCAAGCGTCATTCTGTGTGTTCTTTGTGCAATTTGGTTGGTTCAGGTCAATCACGGAGAGCAACTACGAATTGTACAGTCTACCCAAGCTCAAGCTCAAGCTCTTAAAACATGCGCAAGGTAAGCATGCGGCAAGGCTTGCAATGACGGACAGGAGCAAAAAAGGCCATTTGGAAAGCCTCGCTGCAGCTGCCATCTGGTCACTTGCAGGATGACTATTAAATATTGAATAACTTATTGGCGACTCTTTTTTGATTGAACAATAAATTATCGTGATCTCGAGCATTGTTTCCGGGTTAAAAGAGGCGTCAAAGCGCAGTGTATTTCGAGTGGAATGTGAGAAAAGGTATTTTCAGCGATGAGAGCTGCGTTCTTCGGTGGTGAACTGAAGGTTTTTCAAAGAAGGTTAGCTTATTGGCTTCAATATAATATGTCGATCATCTAAATCGGTTCAGTAGATGTAATGAATTTTTGCAAAAAGTCATTTTTGGATAAAAAGAGAAAAAAAAAATTTGGACCACCGATTAACTTTGAAAATTCATATCTTAAAAATGAAAAAAAGTATCTCTGATATCGAGATATGTTATGTGCAAAATCCTCAGCTTTCAAGGAAAAATATAAAAAAACATAGTGCCTTCTAGTCCAAAGCCATGAAAACAACAAAAAACGACTACAATCAATAATTACAAAAACAAAATCCATTGTTTTTGCAAGTTCAATATTTTTTAACAAAAGGCTAGCTCATTGGCTTCAATTTGATATGTCGATCATCTAAAACGGTCAAAAGTTAAGAAGTCATTTTTGGGAAAAAGTGAAAATAATTGACTTTTTGAACCCCGCAACCGCAGTGGAACGAATTTTCACCTTTTGTTTTCAATCGAAGAAAACAGCTCTCGTCGCTGGGAAATGCCTTCTTCGCGTCCAGCTTGACATTCAACTCGGAAACAATAAACGAAACATCGTGAAGATTCAACGAGGCTTGCTGAGCTGGAATTGCAAAAGTGGTTTGAAAACAATTATTTTGCATCATTTGGCAGCCATCGATAGCAATCTGACTAGTACCAAACGTAATCGTTGCTGTTAATTGAAACTGGTAATAACACGAGCAAGCACTATTGTTGTTTATCTCACTCACCAACTACTGTTCATCCTACGATCATCGAGTATTGCTGAGAGTTTTTGTTTTGGTCTGCTTTGTGCATTTGCACGCTTAGTAGCTGTTAAAAGGTAAAACAAAACTTGGGTGCGGAAGTCTCGAAAATCGCATCGAAGAACTTTGTTAGCCTTACAGCGAGCAAGCGGTGGAGGTTGTCTGGATAGAGTTGTGGGGCAACGCGAACAGTGGTCTCAAAAGGTGACTCGCTTGTCTGCACGGTTCTGGTTCGACACTTTTTTCGGCGAAAGGTACGTGATAAGTGGACCATCATTATTTTCTGGTAAGAAAGATATTATAGGATGCTGTTTTTGGTTAATGCGATAAAGGATCAATAGTGCTGTAAGTCTGTTGTTATTCCTCATTTTTGATTTTCAGAACCTTTTGCGATAGGGAAAATCGTTTGCTGGAAGTGTGTTGCTGAGGGCTGTGGAAGAAAGTTCGACGATCATGGATGCATGCAAGGTTTGTGCACAGCTTCTCGATGACTCCGAACGTAGCGTCATCTGTAGTGGACCGTGTGGCAAATTATTCCACCCTAACTGCACTGGACTGAACGTCAAAAATTTTAAAGCGTGGATTGCAAACGTCGGCTTTTATGGTTCTGCGATGTTTGCCGGCTCAACTTCAACCCTGTGATTCACGATCGTGAGACTATCATCTTGACCACGATGAGGGATATGCTGACTAGGATGGATTCAATCGATCTTAGAATTGGGCAATATGGTGAAAATTTAAAAGTGCTCAACAGTCTTCTGACCATCAATCCAACTACTGTTAGAGGATCAAGCATTTCATCACGATTACGACATCTTGCTACAGGAACACCGATACAGAAGAAAACAGTGGATTTTTGTACCAGCATCGATCAGATGAATTTCGATACCTCTCTGCTCTCGAACTCTGCAAACAACACGCTTCTGGATGATTCGAATACCGAAATCAATACTTCCGCCACTACCACTACCGAACACGTTGCCACTGCTACTACCGTCGCCACCTCGGTTCTTCCCACTACATCCAACACACGTGATCTTAGTCACTCGAACTTCAATGCAATGTATTGCTGTCATAATGTTGATGACAAATTGGCTGTTTTCAATGATCCACTCCTAGCAGTGATTCAGAGACATGCACCAATTACGAAAAAACTAATTCATGATCCTTGTGTCCCGTGGATCAATTCCCAAATTCGACGATTGTTTAAGAACAGATCTGAAGCTTATGAATGTTGGAAGCAAGATAAAGAAAATGAAACAAAATGGAACACTTTTGCTCGATTGAGAAATAGAACAAACCGTCATATCCGTTTATCTAAGCGAGAATTTTTCACTTCTCAACTGAATGCAAACCTTCCAGCAAATAAACTATGGCACAATATAAAGCGACTTGGCCTCAAACGAACTCCAACTGGATCCCCTGGAATTGACGTTTCAGCAACGAGTTTGAATAACTTTTTCATCTCTCATTATGTTCCGCATACTCTTACCGAGATTCCATTAGAAAATAGTTTTACTACAAATTTTTCTTTCCAAGGTATTACCACAGATGAGGTTCTTACTGAAATTACGTCTGCTTCATGTAACTCGGTTGGAAATGATGAAATTCCACTAAAAATATTAAAGATGTCTCTCTCAGTAACGCTACCGTACATTACTGATATTTTCAATTGTTGTGTCACGACATCAACTTTCCCAAGCATGTGGAAAATTGCTAGAGTAGTTCCGATTGGAAAGGTTGATAATCCTGTAAACGAGTCAGAGTACCGACCAATTAGCATACTGCCAGTCATCTCTAAAATGTTTGAAAAGATTCTTTCAAACCAGTTGAACGAATATTTAAATAGGAATGAACTACTTTGTCGCTTTCAATCAGGCTATCGTAAAAACTGCAGCACCACGACCGCCTTGATAAAAATTGATAACGATATTCGACGCGCACTGGACAAAAAGATGTTAACTGTATTAGTACTGCTTGATTTCAGTAAAGCGTTTGATTCTATAAATCATCTGTTACTTTACAAAAAACTTGCACGCTGTTTTATGCTGCATGAATCTGCTGTTGCATTGATATCAAGCTATTTGTCGAACCGCTCTCAATATGTTGACTTCAACGGTACAAAATCTGATATTGTCCAGGTTGAAAGTGGCGTACCTCAAGGGTCGATCTTAGGCCCTCTACTATTTTCCATGTTCATAAATGACCTGCCTAATCGTATGAACTACTGCATGGTTCACCTGTATGCCGATGACTGCCAGTTATACCTATCAGGTAAGCTGAATGACTTAACGAACATTGTAAACATGATCAACATTGATATTGAAAATATTATTTCTTGGAGTAATAACAATGGACTAATCCTCAATGCTTGTAAGACTCAAGCTATAATTTTTAAATCAAGACACATGGATGTACATGGAGCTCCGTCTGTCAAAATGGATACCAAGAACATAAGTTACTCGAAAGTTGTGAAAAACCTAGGCATCTTAATGGACAGTAGCCTAAACTGGAAAGCTCAGACTAATGCAGTGTGTCAAAAAGTGTACTATGCGATGCAGACCTTGGTGGCACTCAAACAATTTACCCCTCAGCATATCAAATTGAGACTTGTTCGAGCACTAATCATTCCACTATTTGAGTATGAAGATGTACTTTATGCCAAATCAATGAGCGAAAATTTTCGCAAATTGCAATTGGCATTTAATTCAGTTACCAGATTTGTGTATGGACTCAATAGATTTGACCATATCTCTGAATTTTCAAAATCAATCCTCAACTGTAGCTACAGCGAATATTTGGATTTCCGAACGTGCACTATGACTTTTAAAATGCTAAGAAATGCCTCAAAATACTTGGAAAACCTTTTCGTTGCTTCATCACTTCCACGAACTCATAATTTGATACTCCCAAGATGTGAAACAAATATTTTGAGAGTTTCTTTTGAACATCGAGCAATAAGGCTATGGAACAGCCTTCCACGAACGATCAAATCAACATCATTCCATAAATTCAGAAGAGCGTGTAAAATGCATTTATGTGATTAGAATCTTTATAGATAGCGGTAGTAATACATACTTTGAGAACCATTATTAGGTTACTTGTATTATGAATTTTATAGAAAAAAATAAAAAAAAAATAAAAAAAAAGTCACAAGTAAGCCCAAAACACCCATAAATTCACAGGAGATCTCTACTGGCAAACAAATAATAAAAATCAGTTTGCTTATTATTTCCGATATTGCTTTAGAACACATCGAAATAATTCTTTAGGATAAATATATTGAATTTTTAAAAGTATAAAAAACTTGTTTGCAGTACTTCCTACATGATCAGTGTTCAGATTTTCATTTTATCCTCCATATATTCCTGTTAGACGTAGTCCTAGTGCTTTGACATAAAATACGGTAGTGGAAAATCCAGGCTAGCTGGATCGCGAAACAGTTGGGGATCAAATCGCCAGAGCTTTGCCCAATAGAAAAATTCTGGGTGATTATCAAGGGTAAGTTCCGCAAAACAGGAAAGGTCTTCAAAAACGATCAAGATTTGAAGAAAGAGTGGATGAAAGTGTGTAAGAAAGATGGGGCAAGTGCTGCAATGGATTTGATGGGTAGCGTTAAGTTCAAGGTGCGGACATTTAGCCAAGGAGAGAAGGTTGAATAAACCATCTTTGCAAAACATAGCTAATATGGTCTTATTTATTCCCTGAGAGTTTCCTTTTTTTATTTTCGTCTGTTGTATTTTTTTCGAGTACTGTCTTTAGGTATCAATAATCATCCGATGCACTCCAGCCTCAGTTTGATTCGAATAAAATGCAAAAAGCAAAAAAAAAAAAACTGTAAATATGGCTTTGTTGACCCGAATGTTTCTATTGCTATGACGGTGAATGGTTTCCAAGCACTTGATGCACATAGCGTTTGAGGAGATCCCTATTACCGAAATTGGTTTATTTTTATATCATCAGATGAATCCTCTTCGCACTTCTACCGCTTTTGCTCAGGAAGGATTACAAAATCACGGAACTAAATCAAAATGGGTAACGAAAGGCAACAAAGCAACCCGGGGGGAAAGGAGCTCCAGTGTTCTCTTCGGATGTCTCGTGCGACATGGGTCGTGAAAACACGACAGTTCGCTCTACAGTGGACCCAAGGCGCATCGCGAAACCACCACACGCTATCGGTACGCGATGGTGAGTGAGGTACGGAAAAAAGAAGGTAAACGTGGGGGTCTCAAAGTTGAACTGTTCGTGTTCATATTAGTAATGTAAACACTAGCGTGCAGCTTCCCCGTGGAGCGGAGCTGAACCGACCGGCCGACCGATGGGCGGAAAATGTTAGAAGCCACTGAGTGCAATTTGGAAGCTACACTAGATAGGCATCTCCACCGTTCGAACGATCATCGCTTTTGTTTTTGGATCGAATCGAATAAGATTAGAGTTTTCGGTTTACCTTTTGCTGCCGCGTTTGACGGTGACTAATTGATAAAGCGGGTTGAGTTCGTTGAACCCCTTTCTTCTGCTCATCCCTCGTGGAAAGACGGCAACTTGAACCATCATAGTAACACATCCGTAATAGGTCATTATACCTTTGCGTAGAATGCGAGAACTAAGCGAAGATTGGCTGCGCAGTACCGGTTGAATGTACAAATTCCGATATTGATATGCAAACCGAATAGCCATCAGTTTTGCCCGCGACGACGAACTGACTGACAGCCAGCCGGCGCAGAGGCCATGCCGACGACTTCCAAGCTCGACTTCTGCAGCTCTACCAGCGGTTCGACGACAAAAGGTTGCCTCTTTCACCGGGAAGGGAATTAATACGCGGCGCAACAGTTAGCCATTGGGAAGACGGAAAAAATAATTTCTAATGTATGCCTAACAGAAATCTGTATTCAGCCAAGTGTTCTTTCACGCTAAAAGCTGCTCCTCCAGCGCCTGTTGCGCCTTCCAGTTTTTCTTCTCGTACAAATAAACGGTGGCTCAAGAACTAAAATTTAATCAAATGAATATTATGCATAAACGTGTTCAGAAAATTTCCTGCCTCATAAAGCAATGCTATACACACTAGCGTCACCGCTTGCGGGGTATGGTAAGACCTTATGTAACCTCATTAGTATCTAGCAAAATGTGTGTATAGTGAGGAGAGAGAGAGAGAGCATAATTTGAAGTTTATAAATTCCAACGAATCGAACCGTCCAGCGTCCAAACCGCATCCAGGTTGGCGCCCTGCCAGGGAATTTGCTGTGATGCTCGTTATGGAAAGGAGGAAGCGAGTGACCAAAATTTATGCTTCGGTTGAACGCATTGAAAAAAACATTGCAACTTTTTTTTCCTGCTCTGAGTAGAGCAGTTCGCTCGGTTTAAATTCGACTGTCATCGGCGTCATCTTTCCCGCATCCCGCATGAGAAACGGATAATTTGTCCACAAAATTATGCTGCATCGCATCGTGCTGCGCTCAAAATTTGGCTAAATTTGTTTACGGAAGCATTGGCATTTTACGGCACCGAAATGTGTACTGCATAGAGCACAAGCATGGCAGAGCACGGCATGCTTCGACCGACACATCTGGCTTTGAGCGTAAGGAGAAATCGGCGACGCCTTCTGGGATTAGTGATCATACTCTGCTGGTGGGATCGGTTGTGCAGCGGCAACTATTTTAAGAAGCATGTCTTGCCCTCAAAAAGTGGATCGTTCCACGGAGCCAAAAGCGGAGTGGAGGGGAAATGTAGAATTAATTACCGTCAATTAGTTAAGGTGAGATGCGATAATGTACGATTTGCACAAAAATCGCACGCATTGCTGTCTTCCGCCTTGCAACGGCAGAAATGCGTGTCACGCCTGCTGACAATTCCGAATATTTTCAGCCGTGTAGATGTCACTCCCATTTACGAACGATAGAGCATTTCAAAACATCAAGTTTCGAATTCTTGATCCTCACTTTATGGCACCCTCAAACCGTCCTATAACTTCTTGCATTCTCTCGTCCAATCAATCGCACCAACAACACAAAATCGGTCATAATCGGTGGAGATTAATAGCGTCTGATTTGTTATAATTTTATAGATTCTTCTGCGCCACTGCTTTCGTCGTGGAGTTTAGCATCGATTCATCGTCGTTCTCCGAATTCCCAGTCCCAATAGAAGCGGGCGTTCAATGATTTCTGAGTTTGACGAAAAGCTTTATAGCTGGCCCCAGTTTTGGAGCTCACATCGCATTTACAGACCGTGGTGAGTTGGACGCCGTTATGTTAATGAGTTTGTTTTATTTTTCTGTTGTAGTACTTCTGCTGAATCTGCTCCGATCAATTGGGTGTGTATACTGTGTCCAATATATTCTCACACAATTGTCTAAGCGCAAAATTAAGCGTTCTAAGGGGTGCCTCTGAAGACGATCGACGCTGATCAGTAATAATCCTTCTTCTATGACACAACAAATGGCAGATTCACTGCAGATAAATAAAACCGCCGTTAACGAGGATCTGGTGAACTTGTTTACGTAAATCTTACAATCTCCATCCACGACGGCGATTTATAAACATTTTTTAAGAAAATCGTAAGGGTGATGGAAAACGGATCATGTACAGCAACGTTGGGCGACAAAAAAATCGAACTATTATTTGCACATCAATCGAATCGGAGCTTCTTTAAGATTTGTTTACGATCTCTTAGTTCGTGAATGGTATAAATTGACGAAAACTGAGAGCACTCTCATTTTCCCATACATCTTTTTTGTGCGTTTTTGAGCTTTCCGTTTGATGCGATTTGACTTTTAAATTCAAAGCCTCTAATCGAGAAGTCATAACCAAGATATGAGTATTACACTTCCGACAGGCCCTGGTACATGTAGAGTTTAGTTTCTTGACGAACCAACTCTTTTCTCCCCTGCTGGGATAGTATCGACTCTAGGCGTTTTATTTGTTCAAAAGACGACTACCCATCGCGACAGCACTTCTATCCGTTGAAGCTATCGACAATCATCAGGACGTCTTCGAAGAAGGGATCCATGCTACAGAAGAACCCTGCATCGGCAGGATTCCAGTGAGATATTTTGATAGAATTACCTAACCTTACCTACCTAATTACGGATACCTAATATAGAAGTTGAAGGTAATCCACCTTATTGACTGATTGAGGAACGGATGCTGGATATCAGGAACCAACACTCCGCAAGCAGCATTGAGCAATTGAACGATCATTTGAATCCGTTTCGCAAGGTCCTTCAGAAAAGGCCTGCTGCAATCTCGCTGCAGAAGGAAGTTTCTGATACCATTTTGGTCTCCCCGCTGGAAAATACAAATGCATTTCTCCAACAAGCTTGTCGAAGCATACAACCTCGGTGACGATGGAAAAACGAACAGTCCAGTCTGGCGGTAGAAAAAAAATGTGATTGGGAGAAAAGAGCATAGGTGTGTAAGCGAGACCATCTTCCTGTCACATCGCAATTACAACTAAATGAGTCCTGAGCTTATATATCGATTTGTGTGATTTCAATAAAATGTTTTCAAAGCTTATTTGAAGCTATTGAAACAAGTTTTTGGGTCAATTATTAGCAAGCATATAACTCTTGAACATTTCATCTTTTGTATAAAATGATCACAATACCATTTCGCTGATCCGGAGCAGAATTATTAACGCTCAACAAAGGAATGGATTCATCCTCGGAAATATTCAGCACAAGTAATACCCCATTCCTACCAATTGGAAACCACAATTGATTGCGGCATTCGCACACAAATGATTTTATAACTGCTGCTTTCATCAATGTGATTTCTGTGATATGGTGAAATATTTTCTACACCATATCAAACATATCGTATTCTCCACTATCGAATCCATAGTCAATGGAATCCATTTCTATCGAATTTTCATTGATAATTCGGTTTTCGCCCAATGTTCCTTTCAGTCCGGCAATTATAACTAAATGAATTTCAGTTTCAGTGTTTGTTTTTTAACCCCTTGTCGTACGATTTGATTTCCAACAGCACGATCCAAACATGAGCACATTGAGTCGTTCCGCTATTCTGCTGAGCGTATGTTTCTTACATGGGCGCCCATGATGTGCAAACACATGTTGTGAACAAGCAGTCCCACGAACATCATACGCCTGAAACTATGTAATCATTTTACAATTTTATTTCATCAGTACGATAACCCACAAGTGAGGTTCGATGTTGTACGTTCTGGCACAGTCTAATCGCCACGAGTGCGGTTAGACGTTGTACGCGGAAGGGTTAAGGTACATTGAGCCGATGGTCCATGTGAATACGCTATTTTTCGTACTTAATGGATTCTCGAGCGGGCGTCAGCTTATATACCGATTTGTGTGATTTCAACACCATGTTTTCAAAGCAATTTTCAAGCTATTGAAACAATTTTTTGAGTCGATAAGTAGCAATATATACCTCTTTGATAATAATTTGGTGGCCTTGAAAAGGACCGTTTTGTTTGGCTGTTGGGAACTGTTTGTTCACTCACTTTTTTCTAATATTTCTTCGCTTTTCCAATTTTTCTCGCCGCATAAACTTTCCTTGGGTGAAAATGTACACAACAAAACAGACAGCTTAAATCAAACGACTCGTTCTCGAGCGGGAACACACCTTGGTTTCTATTTATGAAAATTGGAAATAAATCGTTTCATTTTTTTTTATCCCTTCTGTTTATTTTAGGCTCATTAGCATTTTAGCTGTAACAGAGCCGAATTTTAATCGTGTACATGTCACATGTTTATCATATCTATAATTAGCACATTATACAGTTGCCATTTTCGGCGTTAGAGTATTCCCTTCTATACCATTGCATATGGTACACATTTACACAGTAGCCATTTAGGCGTAAGAGTTTTCTATCTGTTCTTCCATTATCCAGTTAGACCGGATAACGGAGACAGTTGTTGATCATTGTTGAGTTATTTATAGAACAGCAGCCCGATGTTTCTTGCAGAGCAGAGCAGTTGTATTGGTGAATCGATCTTATTTCGACCGTGGATCGATCTCCATCGCTGATGATTGTTGCGTGGACGTAGTTATTCTGTAACAACACAAAGATGGTCAATGAGGGCCCTGAGTTTTGAACTCACGATCGATCGCTTACTAAGCGAACGCGCAACCAATGTGGCTACGGAGATTAGGGGGTCTCCGTAGCCACATTGGTTGCGCGTTCGCTTAGTAAGCGATCGATCGTTTCATATTTCAAGTCATTTTCAACACAACTGCTACCATATACAATTTTACACTTACAGTTGTGCTAAATTCTTCACAATACACGATCGGTCATTGATATGAAATTTCACGAAGCAACCAACATTAAGGTTCCAAATTTAAATTTTATTTCCTAGAATTAATCGTATCACTCACCTTACTTGCAATATGAAGTAGTGTCATGGCATCAATCGGGCGAGACCAAAATGGCGTCAGCTCGCATTTTTTTGTGAAAATTCCCTCTGTTTGTTGTGCTATCGGTTTAGCATTGTGTCTTCAATCGTCCCCTCTCGGTTCCGAATTATGCTCATTATCGTTGCGCTCTCGATTTCGCATTATGACGTGCTCCTTTGTCGCGTGTGTACAGTGTTGTGGCAAAAATATACTTTAGTGCTATTATCACTAAGTAGAGGAGCACCGCTGTTTTGTCAACAGGAATCAAATTATTGTAGCTGAGTTTCATTATTTGTATTTATAACGTCCAGATTTAAATAACGTGATAGTAGTAGAGAGCTAGTAGAGTTGTTTTGTTTTTCGACAAAGTGAGAGTGGACGAAGGGTTATAAATTGAAACAAACGGTAGAGCGAATGGAACACGATCTCAAGCATTCGCTTGTCAGGGACTTTTTTTCTCTCTTTAATTATTGCATATATGTTTGTTGTGATTGTGCAGAGGCGAAGAGTCTGTATGTCGGTTTGTTTTTCTCCGCTCAGATATTTGCGCTCTATTCTCTTCACAGCGCTGCTCTCGCTGAAATGGGTCTCATGTGCCAAGCAATGACGTGTAGGGATGCTCTTGCCAAAAGTTATAGATGTGAAGTTATGCTTAAAGTGGAGATTTCGCAAACATTTTAGTTGCTCTGAACACAAATAAATATAGATGGATGTTTGATTACAGATTTGAAGATTTTCTGGTCTAGGATCTCTTCAAATTCATGGAGATTGGATAAGTGTGGATAGTGTTGTAGCGAAAACGTAATATTCACCGTAACTTATCTCACTTCAGTTTTGTATTTCTTCTATTTATTGTACGTGTACGTAAATATAACTGTTGCTTTTATGTAAATGCTTTCGTATATGTATAGTATTAAAGGTATTATAGTTCAATGAATAAAATGCTCGTTGAATGACGTAACATTCCGTTGGTCACCTTTTCAGGTTTCTCAGTGATAACTCGTCACCGTCACCATTAAAGTTAAATCAATAAAATACTTGTTAATTATCGGAATATATCTGATTGGTTTTGGAGGAGGTTATCTTCTCAGGTTTCCCAAATGTAACACTCCACCGTCGCAATTGAAGTTCAATAAAGTGTGGCGAATATCATACTAACATTCCTTCCCTTCCCCTGGTGACTGTAAGGACGTGGCCGGCGTCGTTATTGACCATTCAAAGCTCGAATCACCGAAAATTGCACAACGAGAATGATTCGCTAGTCCCAAGCGTCATTCTGTGTGTTCTTTGGGCAATTTGGTTGGTTCAGGTCAATCAAGGAGAGCAACTACGAATTGTACAGTCTACCCAAGCTCAAGCTCAAACTCAAGCTCACTCACCTTACTTGCAATATAAAAATGTCCCCAACTTGCATATATTGGAAATGCCGATTTCTCCCAGGCAGCTTGGTTTTGATGTCTCTGTTAGGGAACACATTTCGATAGGAACAAAAGTTCCCCCTACTTTCATGTATTTGCAATGTCGATTTCCCCAGGCAGCTTGGTTTTGATGTTTCTGTTAGGGACCTGCCGCATGTCTCGTCAATTAGTGGGTATTTCCGTTAGGATAGGGGTTGAGATTTTTCAATTGTTCGACAGTTAGTTTCATGACATATATTATTTTCTTCAAAATAAAAAATTGTTATGAAATAACGAAATCGGTTGACGCAAAGATTTCATCAATCCTTCATGAAATGTCTGAACACTAAGGGTTTGAAATTGGACAATTTTAACGATGTGCTCGATTTTCGATTTTCAATTTGTACCCCAATATGTTCCCGAAAGACGTAATCCTACGTCAAAAGCGATAGGCGGTGTTTTGATAACTGCAGAGGGATTCCATGTCTATGCACTGTACTAAGACTAAGTGAATCTATAGTCATGAAATGGTCATGGATCCAGTGTCATCGTTTTCCAAGTAACATAAGTTGCGACCAGCATGGATTCATGCCAGGGCGATCAACTTCCATGAACATGCTGTCTTTTCGCAATTACTTCGTCGACAGCATGGTCGCAAGGTCTCAAACCGATGCTGTCTACACCGATCACGCAGGTTGTCAATCAAGATTCATCACTACAATGGTATCGCCGAGTTGGCAAAGATAGGTGTCACGGGTACTTTGCTAAATTGGTTTGAATCTTATCTCAAAAGACACTTAACCGTTTAACTGGTTCATTCTGAGCTCGGAGCCGGAGCAGAAACTTCTGGAATATCATAAGAAAGTCATTTGGGTCCTCTAATTTTCCTGAGCTACTCCAACAACATTTTTGGACGTGGGACTACGTCTAACCTTTCAATATAGGGACCTATTTCAATATTTCGGGTGGAAAAAGTAAAAGATTTTGAACTTTAATATCACTTCAATTAATGGATGAATTATGATTCCGAATACACAAATTAAGAGAAAAGATCCCCACGTATGTTTTTGTCCGAGATATATAGATATATACAGTCGAAATAGTAAAACAAGCGAACAATGTAACGATGAAAGAGGTTGATTTTACTCGTACATGCTTTCTAATGCAATAAGTAGTATTTCTCCATTCCATTCAATTCAAGAGTAAGCTTACATGGCATGGCTTCTGGGAATGTAGATGCTATTCTCATTTTCACGCCACTCAGAGAATCATGTTGCATCGAAGTGCGATGCATATATAACGGAAGGACGTGAAGCGCCCCTGATCATCAAACATTGTGTAAAGGTGCTTGGAAGTTACATTCCTTACATTTTTATATTTTCTGAAGCGCCAGCCAATTTCGAGCCCGCGAGTACATCCACCTCTTCGATTTATCTCATATTACAGTCTGGTTCGTCAGCCAGTGTCGCTGACCAAGTTTAACTTTTTTTCCAACACGAACTCCAGTATCGCGAGTATAAAAAACAGAAAGTGGGTTATATCTATGGTATAACCGCAAGGGTGACGTAGGACTATCGTTGATTTAGAGATCATTTGTTTGAAGTTGAATCCGAAATCATTCTGAATGAATGAATATTTGGAGAACTTCGAAAACGAGAGCGTTACGTTTGGAGGCACAAGGTTTTATGCATCCAATATTGGATACGGACATATCCTACTGATGGGGAAGAATAATCTTTAGAAGCTATCCTGTTAATTGCGATTGATTGAAAAATCACAAAACCAAATGTATTTGGTCACAGTGTTACATGGATAGAAAACATTAAAATAAACTCTTTCACATGAGTGTAATTTTAAATTCCCAGAGGAACTGGCAGATTATTTTCAGTAACGATTAGCTATTTCCACATTTTCCTCGATACTGGAAGCCCACCAGTGGTTAATGCTAGCTCGATAACCATCTGTTAATAGCACATGATTGAAACATATTTGGACACAGTGTTAAATGGATAGAAAACATTCAAATAAACTCTTTCACATGAATGTATTTTTAAATTCCTAGAGGAACTGGCAGATTATTTTCCGGATCTTTCTCGATGCTGAATGGCATCCAAACGGAAAGAATTCCGCGCGTGTATGTTCGTGTGTGTGTAGCGGCTGCTTCGAGATCTTCCCGGGGAACCGTTTGTGGCATCACTCTCCTCCTGATGGATTCTCTTCTGGCCTAAGGTGCACAAACAGGCTCTTGGTGACACCGTTCATTCGCGCTTTCATGATAAATGAAGAGCTTCACCACAACAGCGACAACATGCTCCAATTGCTGTTCAATTAGAACTGAGTGGATTTCCGAGCGGCGCTCGCTTATATACCGATTGGTGATTTCAATAGCCTTTGAAAGCAAATTTAAGACTATTGAAACAAGTTTTTGGATCAGAAAGAAACAAGTATAGAACGCGTAGATATTTTATCTTTCGAATGAAGTGTTTATAATACCATTTCGTTCAGTTGTTTAGGAGCTATTAACGCTCAAAATCTCGGTCTCCGTTACGCCATGGCTTTCGTTTTCGAAACTTTGATTTTACACCCCGGTATAGAAATGAAAGACGTAGTCCTACGTCAAAAAAAGCTCGGGTTTCTATGTGGCTCGTGGCGACAGTTCATTATTCACGCGACGAAAATTCCGCGTAAACAAATTACTGTTTACGATTATATATAGCCAATTCGATTGCAATTGGTTAATTGTATTTTCTCTCTCGAAAAACGACTCCAAGCACCTCCCATAGGAATTTGTACTAATAATTAGTTGGTAAGATGAAAGTTGTTAACAGGGGAGTAATAAAATAGACACGGTCGAAGACAGTCATTTTTAAACATTGTTTTTCTTTTTGAATATATTATTCCGACCGCCCGGATAGTTTCCAGAGAATTCTGTTCCAAGAATCTAGGAGTTTGTGTTAGCGGTTTCTAGAACAGTAAACTGAACCGGAAGCCGTGTTTGATCCGGCAAAAGTGAATTTGGAGTGCGGTGAATGGGAGTGTGTGAAGTTCAGTAATCTGGACCTCCCGAAGAAAGGGACGACACTGGGATAAGTGTCCCCTACATCTGGTGACAGCGGTGGGATAAGTGTCCCCTACAGACGGAAGATACCACATATCTGTACGGTAAAGATTACAGATTTTTGTCCAGAAAAGTACAGAAAACGTCAGACAGACGAGAAAGAGTTTTGATTTTGATGATTCGACCCTCAAGGCTGCTGCAATGTTAAATCCTAGAAACTGTATCAATCTAACAAGTATACATGTACTAATAGAATCATGTTTGGGTCTCCACGATAAGGGATTTACAAGAGCTGGAGAACGAATGCTGTTCCCCAAAAGCAGAAAACACACATGTGCATGATTAGTGGACGAAAATCGGATGCCTGAAAAGATTTGGATTCCGCTCGCATATTAGCATTTTTGACGCTTCGATGCCTCGTTTTTTATATTTTTATTATGTGTCATTCCTCGGTAAACATCGAGCGTCTGATTATAACAACAAAACTTAGCCGCTTGTTCTCTATCGTAAAACATTAGAATTGTATTTTTTGAAAAATTTTCATTAGGGCTCCCATTTTTATTTTAAGGTATCCCGAAAAACAATTTCTCTCCTTTTTCCCAAAAATGACTTTTTTCGAAAAATCATTACTTTTGAACTACTGGGCCGATTCATATCAAATTGAAGTTTCAAGCTTCTTATATTAACTTATATCCTTTAAACGGGTAGGATGAGGTAGAATCCGGAACCACATTCCAACATGGATACGAGGAACTCGATACTATTTAATTCTTTTTATATCGGTTTTCAAAAATGTGCACAAAATACCATAGAGCCATTACCACCCTTTTCTTCTATTTTTTAAATTATGCAGAAGAGGACAAGGAGTCATCATTTATTAGATCATTTTTGAACTCAAGTCTAAATAGGTTAGATCTACTAGATATAAACCAAATAAATCTATAACTACAGAAATATAGTATGAATAAAAATAACATTTTCTCCTACGATGCCACGTTGTCTGGAACATTGTTTGCAGAGGGTTGTTATAATTTCATAGCCAGGTGATGTATATGAGGTATTCTATGGCCATGAGAGCTCTCTTGGGAAGTTCGCGTAGCTGCTGTAGTAAATTGATCTCATCGGGTGCTAAGTTCTGCTCATTTATAGGGAAGGGAATTGAGAACGGACAAATGATTTCAGGCAAATGAAGTTTTACTCGTTTATCATGATTACTACATATGTGGGTAACATAATATTAACATCGCGACTACTTATGATATTATGATCTGATTATGTGATCCTTTCAAACTTCTAAATCAGCGGCCTGTTAAGTTAATTGAATACATTTTTTTTAAATTACCATACAACATGCTCGATATCATGATATCCTGGACCACAATTACATAAATTGTTAGTAGCCAGACTTACACGATAAAAACTTGAATTGAGCACGAATTGTTTGGATAACAGCCTGAACGGCAATTTAATAAAATCTCTATTAACGTTAAGCCAGGCTCTCGTTGATTCTTTGGGGAGAATGGAGTAAAAACATCCAAGATCATCTTCAAGATCGTTCCAAGATCATTCCTTCATTGCTTTTGCCAACTAATAAATGCCTATTACCAGCAAATGGAGAATAGTTCATAATATCCATCGAATCACATTGTTAGCTAACGACGAATTGTAGTCAAAAATATTGCTCGTTGCGTTGTAGGGGAAAACGAGTGGCTAGTAAAATCGAAATAACATATCCATTTTAATCGTCAAATTGTTGACTTTTTTCACTATATTCATTGTTCATGTTTTAAGCAAAAAATTGCTGGATAAATTTCCTGCCTAATTGTGTACAACATAACACATATCGCAATAATGATTTCGCGTAATATGGGTTTCAAACATCTTAATGAATCGTTACGTGCCTTATTTTTAATTTCGTAGAGTGACCCTCCTATATGAGGTGCTCAAAATGAAAGGGGTGTAAGTGACATCATCGATTTCTGTACTTATTGCGAATTGATTCTTTCCATTACTTAAGTCTTTGATAATAATTTGATGGCACTGAAAAGAAACGTATAAAGGGTGTGTCACATCAAATTGCATCACGGAAAAAACGCTGTAGAAATTTAATTTTTAGGAATTATATCTTCAGCTTCCGCTTATAATCAGATAAGAGTTTATAGATCACGTTGGCCATGCTTCACTGTAAATTTTTCGTAAATTTGGAAAAATGTCGTCGAACGAAAAAGAGCGTCGTAAATTAATCCTGTGCACTCATTTCGAGAATCCGGAGTTGTCACATCGGGACATCAGTAAGATGCTGGGAATCGTCCAATCCACGGTCATCAAAGTACTAAAACGATACTTCGAGAACCTAACCATCGACCGGAAGGTGAAGAACGGCAAAAATGGATGCTCCGTCAGTGAAAAAGATCACAAGCGCGTAGTTAAGCAGTTTAGACGTGATCCGAGAAGTTCGGTCCGGGATGTCGCTAATAAGCTGAATTTGTCAAGTTCATTCGTCCAGCGGACCAAGCAGCGGGAGGGCCTGCGTACATACAAGGTTCAGAAGGCTCCTAACCGCGACGAAAGGCAAAACATGGTGGGGAAGACGCGAGCCAGGAAGCTGTACACCGAAATGCTGTCGAAGCCGCATTGCCTGGTAATGGACGACGAAACCTACGTCAAAGCGGACTTTCGTCAGCTGCCGGGCCTGTTGTTCTTCTCCGCAGAGGACAAATTCAGCGTTCCGGAGGAGATTCGCAAGCAGAAACTATCCAAGTTTGCCAAAAAGTACATGGTGTGGCAAGCGATCTGCTCTTGCGAAAAGCGGAGCGCCCCCTTCGTGATGACCGGCACGGTAAACGGGCAGGTTTACCTTAAGGAGTGCCTACAAAAGCGCTTACTACCACTATTGAAGCAGCACGAGGGCCCGACCATCTTCTGGCCGGATCTCGCTTCGTGCCACTATTCAAAGGACGTGTTGGAGTGGTACGAAGCCAACGGGGTCACCTTCGTGCCAAAGGAAATGAACCCGCCCAAAGCGCCGGAGATTCGCCCAATAGAGAAATATTGGGCGATTATGAAGCAGGCCCTCCGGAAGAACCCAAAAGTTGTCAAATTGGAGGCGGACTTCAAGAAAAAATGGATTTCTGTTAAAAAAAACCACAACCTGACGTTGTATAGAACCTTACGGACGGGGTAAAGAGGAAGGTGCGAGCATACGGACTTGGGCTCGAAGTATGAATAAAAAGAAAATGCCAAAAGTTGTTTAATAGTTTTTATTTTACTGTCTAAAATTTTCAAAAGGATCGGTCTACTGGGCGAATTTCTACAGCGTTTTTTCCGTGATGCAATTTGATGTGACACACCCTTTAGTTTGATTATTGAATGTTCTTTGTTCACTCCTCCAGTGGTACAATCGAGCAATCATGGCAGAAGATACATGAAAGATACCGAAGGGGAATCAACACGCATTTACCGCAGCAGAAAATCAAACCAAACGCATAGTTCACTGCACAGTCCTGTATTTGTATTGAATGAACAACTGAGAGAGCATAAATTGCTTGTGCCAATTGATCAATCAAAACGCGGGATTTTCGTGTTGATAATGCTTGACATTTTTTAATTGTTCGATGGTTATTTACATAAAATATATAATTTTCTTCATTGTATTTAATTATACGAAAATGCCTAAATCGATTGATCCAAATATCTTGAAAATCCATCAGCAAATGACTGAGCAATGAGCGGTTAAAATTGGACACTGGAATTGGTTTTTCACTTTGTACCCCAAAATGTTCCCTATAAAAGTAATCTTACGCCAAATTTTTTTTTCTCAAAAACCAAATGCAAAAACAATTAAATTGATTATCATCTAGGGTTGACAATTTCGAAACAAGAAGATGAAAATGATTTTTTTTACTTCTTCCTTTCTCTTTAGCCTGAATCATTTCCGATTGTGTGAGTATTCTCTACTCACACTGGAACATCGATTCTTCAATTTCGTTCTTTTCTACTGACGTTTCTCCAAATGCTTTCTCTTGAAGATTTAAGTTGCTCAAATTCATTTTCATTTGAATTGAATATACGTCAGTTTCAGATTCACATGTAAAAGAATGATCGTTACTTTCAATTGAATGTTTCATTCGATTTCATTTCTCCAAACGGGCTGTCTTTCCAAAAAAAGGGAAATTAAAAAAGGCATATGAGGACATTTGTGCTCCCGTGGCCGAGTGATTAGCACCACACCTAACATGCCGGGGGTTCGGGTTCGATTCCCGCTCTGGTGGGGGGAATTTTTCGTCAAAAAAGTTTTCTCCGACTTGCACTGTGATCATGCGCATTCTAGAGCTTACCTCTCAGAATGAATTCAAGACGTGTTATTTTGGCATAGAAATCTCAACTAAGTACTAATAAAAATGACGCAAGTTATACGGAGACGGCGAAGTTCTTCTAGGAACGTTAGTGCCATTTAAGAAGAAGAAGAAGAAGAAGAAGAAGATATGAGGACATATTAGTCTTATAACCAGTGCCACCAACTGTTTATGTCTGCTGGCATACTGCACATCCTTCAACATGGTAATTTTCATTACTTTTAGTGAATACGGTTCGAACTCAAACGAAATTTTCGTTCAGGTATAAGACACCTTCATTTTCATTTGACGAGTTGGTAACACCGCTTCATTTGTGTGATGAATGAAACAAATGAACGTGAAACGAAACAATACTGTACAGAGGTGAATATTCTTTTTATTGAGCGTAAAGAGAGAGTATCATTTTTTTGAGCCTGCATGAGTTTGCAGCAAATTGAAGGCTCTTTAGTGAGTGAGGATGTGTAAACTCCTTAACAAAATTGATTTTTTTTATAAAAGTCAGGACAAATAATAGAATGATAAATCAGAAACCCAGAAGCATCTCAAAATCAGGACATATCCTGCTAAATAAGGACAAATTGTATCCCTAGGCAGCCCCAGCCGCCGAGGCGAAGTAATCCAAGTCGAAGGTGAGAGAGTAAAAAAGATACTCCAAAATATCACGTTTATTCGCCTTTTCCGACATTGTTCCACATATATACACTGCACACTGCCACATTGTACTCATATTCAGCGGGATCTCTAAAAATATCGGTTTTTAGTTGATGAAAAACTTATTGAAAATAGCGTGTTCACATGGATATGGAAGGCAGTTTAATATAAACATAAAAATTGACGTCATGATGTTTGCTATCACTCTACTATCTGTACCACATAATCCCTGCTCATGGGTACAAAACAATCGATTAATAAGCCGGTATTTTTTCAGAACATTGATCAATTGAATCTGATTGACACAATTGAATACGTCTTTACACAGGGTGTGTTATTCGAAAATTTGAGTTGTTCATTCGTCAATGAGTCTTTATCTCATGCACAATTCTCAGCTCACAACGTTATGAATGTGAAACGTACCTGATTATCTTTGCTCTAAAGTAAACTGACAAGACTGACAAACTGACTGAAAAAATGTCCCGCGTAAGATTCCGTTCCGCGAAACGTCCCGTATTTGGCAAAAGAAACGAAAATGTCCCGCGATATCAATATATTTCAATATCGCAATTTGATCATGTTGATTTTTTTATAAATGGATGAACCTCAAAAAACTTTTATTTGGCAGACTGTTCAAGAGCGCTTCTAATGCATCCAAAGATTAATACGTTGAGCTGGTTTCATCGCACCGACATTGGGCTTTGTATTTAGAGGGTGTCAACTGGAAGCGACAGCAACGAAATTGGAAAATGATTTTTATAAAAGTCCCCTATTGATCCGCAGGGACCAACGTGAGTCAGACAAAAAGTTCATCTTTGGTCCCCTAGCTCGGTCAGGGCTTAACGTTTTAAATAAGCCGGAAGAACTAGTGTATACTCGTTGTTTGGCAGAGTACAGGTAGAGTTGTTTGATGAAGTATCGTAAATGGAGCGCTGGGCGGTCTTACGGAAGTTGGCCGGAACCTGAACCATGGCCGATGAAAATATGTATATCGGCGTGTTATTTTACCTTTTCGTGGCTTTGCTGGTCGTCCGTCTCTCTTTTTTAGCCATTCGCTCAAAAGTTTTCTATCGGGCGCAGCTGGGAAATGTTGGGAAGGTTGGTGGTCTTCGCGACAATGTTTATCTTCAGCCGATCCATCCTCCAGTGATCTTTTGGCATAATGGGCTGATCTCAGGTTCGGCATAAAGACCACATCACCTTCCCAATTCCGGCAAGCTCTTCGTACTATATATCTCCCCGTTCACCATATGACTCGAAAAAAAAGAGCGGCTTGGACATTCCCTTCACGTCTGTCAGAGAAGAACCTTCTTCGAGAACTTGATGTGAATGATATATTCGACGTCATCCCTTACCTGGGGAACGTAAAGTACCCGGTTCCCTGCCATTCGTTGAATTCTAGCATCAAGTACGTCTCGTCTTTCATTATGAGTACGAAAAGAAGTTTTTCACTTCTTTCGCCGGAAAGAAGTTTTTCACCAACACCTCAAGCTACTCCTTCTGGGTGATTGCATGCTGCTCAGATACGGCCGATCTCGTCTGACGCTTCCGCATAAAAATTTCCATTTTGGCCGGTTGCTTGGATCTCCCGGCTTAAGGAGCGGCAAAGAGATGATATTGTAAATACCAGATCGGCTATATCTGGCGGACACAAAGTGCCGCAGGATGTCCAACTCCTTCGATCATCAAGTTGCTTGACAGTGCTGCTGCTGCTGCGAATCAACAGCCTTGAATCATTTTTGTTGTAAACGTAAGATTTAAAGAAAATTTGTTCCTATAAATTATTTTTCATCGCCATCCGAAATTAGTACTTTTTTTTTGAATGCCTACGTTAACACTAAAATCGATGAAAAATTAATTGGAATTTTCAAGCATTCCATTCGGTAATTTGAAGAAAATTGTAGAATTTGAATCGTGCTTGCCAGGCGTTAATGCTCTGATTGAGCGAGTGATTTTCGGGCGTAGACAATATCTTAATCACCGAAAAACCACAACTGAGTGCCGATACTCCGAAAGAAATAATACTGATCAGTTTAGACTCGCTGAACTAAGGTTTATGTTCACATAACGTATATACATAACGTTTTGTTTTTTTGTGTCCCGCGTTAGACCTCTGACCATCTGGTCACTTCACTCTAAAGTCATTCACCTTTACAGAGTATAAATTTTATCCAAATCGTAACTGTAATTCAACGAATATGGAATGAATCACGGGTTTGGGCAAACGTCTGTAGCTGGTCAAATTGGTTGGAGTTGATTGTTTTTCCTAAAATATATGCTGTAGTTTTCCTTTGTATATTGCATTTCAGTTAATAACAGCACCACAAAAATGAGTGGGTTATATCTATGATATAACCGCAAGGTTGACGTGGAACTACCTTAGCTTAGCAATCATTCGTTTGTATTGATTAAATTCTTGATTGAATGAAACAGTTTCCAAATTCAATTGAGTTCAATATATTTGCTCTGTGAGTGAAAAAAATGAACAAATGCCGTGTAAAGTCAATTCATTTATTGTGATTGATTGTTCTTCGTTACAAGTAAATTTAATGACGGACCTTTTACGTTTGGTATGATGACTAGAACAAAATATATGTACGGAAGAATTATCAAACGTTTGATGAACCAGCCTAAGGCTGAAAATCTTTCCAATAAAGACAAAAAAAAAATTATCAAACGATTATTTTATTTTACATTTCCCTCTGAAGTTTACATCCCAAAAGTGTACATACTTCTCGAATCTCGAATTTGCTTGAAACTGGGAAGTTCATTCGTTTCTAGTGTCTGCACGATTTTCCCGGGTTCCTAAGTTTAGAAGATCATGTTAGGACAGACATATTCCACTCTGCACAAAGGCAAGCGAGGACAAAAGTACTCGCAGTTTGCATTTATTTGCAGAGCCGATTTCCCCAGAAACCTCGGTTTTGAAGTCTGTGTTAGGGAAACACATTTCAATCGGAACAAAAATACCCCCGATTTGTATGAATTCGCAATGCCGATTTCCCCACGCTCCATGGATTTGAAGTCTGTGTTAGGGAAACACATTCCAGTCGGAACAAAAATACCCCCGACTTACATGAATTTGAAATACCGATTTCTCCAGGCACCTTGGTTTAGAAATCTCTATTAGGAAACACATTTCGGTGGGAACAAAAGCTCCTCCTACTTTCGTGTGTTCTTCTTCTTCTTTTTGGCTTTAAGAGGGTTTAAACTTTTCAGTTCACTCGCCTCTAGGCTCTTTCGTGTGTTTGCAATGCCGATTTCGCTGCTTGGTTTTAAAGTCTGTGTTAGGGAACATTTTTCGATGAGAACAAAAGTCCCCCTACTTTCCTGTATTTGCAATGCCGATTTCCCCAAGGCTGCTTGGTTTTGATGGCTGTGTTAGGGAAACCGTAAATCGGGCCAATCAAAACGATGCAGTTAGGGCGTTTAAATAACGCCTAATATTTTACAGTTATTCAATTGTTTATCTAATGAAAAACAACATTTTGTTAGTTGCGATAGATGCGTAGAAATATTCCCTATCAAGTGATGCAAACATCTCTCCTATCCAGTACGAAATGTTCGAGCTATAAGCATTCGAAATCTTTCATATTTACCTGCATGTTCTGTGTTTAGGTTTTCATTTTACCCTCCATATATTCCGGTTAGACGTAGTCCCACGTCAAAAAGGATTACTGATGCGCAGTGAACTTGGTTCGACTTTGCATGATAACATATTGGACACGCGGTAGTAGTCATTCGAAGCTATCGGATGTTCATGTATGCTCGAGCATAATTTGTCCGAACTGTTCCAAGATGTGGCCCGAGGTCATCTTTTATATTCCAACCGCGATATCTATGCTTGGCAGTGAATACCCACTACCTGGGAACTTCCAGCGTGATATCATCACCATCGTCAGCATCCAATTGCACACACAGACATCTTGCTCCGAAGTATCTTGGGGAAGGGAGCGAACCGCCGAAGATGACACACATTCTGCGCGCGCCACTCCGAAGTCGCACCCGTCGCAATAGACGATTGCGATGTGAGTGATAACAACGCTATGAAGGCGCTGCAGTAACAGCTGTTAATTAAAATTTATGGAAAGAAGAATGTTTTTTATTGCCAAAGGTCGCCAAAGGTTCAACTCTCCTTCCTGCTCGTCATAACCGAGTCATTGACGCGATATGCGGGGACGACTCGGCTAGTGCCTTTCTCACGAAGTCAGTTTGGTTCTGACGAGAATGCGGAACCGGGGAAAGGGCTACTTCAGTTAACGCTACCTCGTAGAGCTTCGATGGTTATCATAACGAGCGCTGGGATGTCGCCAACAACAAATCGTGCCTGGTGTATCTTCCCTCGCGGCTAAAAACGACCAGCGCGTTGGGGTGACGCGTCGGATGCTGACCAGAAGGAAAGTCATAAAACACTGAGTAATATTCAATTAATTAAATTTAAATAAGTGGAACATGTGCGTGCGCTAACAGCGGTTGGACTCAATCAAACGTTGCCCATCATTAGTAGGAGTTGAAGTGGCGGGTTTGGTTGATTATAATTGAAAAATCGCTCGGTGGACCTCATTTGAGTGCCACTTTGAGTTCAGGTTTTGACTGCGCCTTCACGATTCGCTCCAACTGCTCATCGAATGAACAACAGAGAAAAGGATCCCTCGAACTCATCACAATCACTTGATCTACATCCTGAATCAATTGCATCAAAGCGTCCGGCAAAACCCATTCATCATTTATCTCCCGGTTTTAATTGAATTCGGGTTTAGTTCTCGGGGATTCCAAAACAAATACTCATCCTTCTCAAAAGTGAAGAAGAAACAAAAAAAGAGTACAACTGGAAATAATAACATTTTGTACCGTGTTTGGCTAACCCTCCGGGGCATTACCAATGCCGTGCGCCCTGCGAGGGAATCGGGCGAGGTTTGTCTTGATTGCGATCGTTAGAATTTCCTTTGTGTCATATTTTTTAATGACATGTGTGTTTCGGGACCGTTGATTGAATAGTGGTGCTGCTTTGCTTTGCTTTTCCCCCTGCCGTACAGATTCCACGCGACCACTTGTGGCCGGGAATGTTCCGGGATGAGCGCGAACCAAAGGGAAGTGGTTTTCACGCTCGACAACGAAAACACTGAGAAGTTGACGACGGAACGGTAATCTCGGTGTAGGCAATTGAAGCTGAAGGGGGTCGGCCGTTGCATGGCGTTTTTGTGTTTCTTCTGCTTCTGTTTGCCACCCCAATTTTTGTTTCTGAGTAACAAGTGCGGTGCGGAGCGCTGAATGGGGTGAAATGACAATATTTGGGTTTCAGTTCAAGAAGGATGTGGCTTCTGGCGAAGCCCTTAGGCGGGAGTCTGGGAAAATTAGAAACTGAACCTGTTCCGTGTGAAAATCTGTGTCGTTTCAGTGCACTTGTTCTTATGTGTATATTATATTTTGGGGGACTCTCAGATACGATCATCTTGCAAAATGTGGAGGAATGAAAGAAATGTTTGATAACATAAAACATTTTAGGGTGTTTTACAGAGTAATATAACATTCAATGGGAATAAAACATAAACAAATCGTGTCAAAATGACAAAGAGTTGTATTACTGGAAAAGCCAAATGCATGGCATTCAGCATTTGGCTTTTCCAGTAATACAACTCTTTGTCATTTTGATTTGAATATTTCATCCGATATACACTATGTAAAAAAAATTATACGCACAATTTACTGTTTCAAAACTAGTTGAAAACTTTTAATGGAAACAAATTAAACACAAAAAACTTGGTAAACTTATTCGATCACTACTTGACGTTTATTCACACTTTTTTTATTTAGAAGGAAGGTGTTTAAAAATACAGGAAATACCTAAACCAAAAAAATTAAACACATTCCCAGCATTCAATATCGTGTGTGGCCTCCTTTTGCCAGAATCACGGCAAAGAATCTACGAACTACGGGAAAACGCTCAATTTAAATCCATTCATTAAGGGCTTTAGCTCCCTCAGATTCGTTTGTTTTTTTTCTCGGATCTTTTTTTTCTTGATTTTCTTGAGAATGGATCAAATATGTTCTATCTAGTTGATATCAGGAGACTGAGGAACCTAATCAAGAAGCTCTATTCTACTTTTCTTGAGCTATTTTGTGATTAGCTTTATAGACGTGCTTGGGGTCTCCATCTAATTGAAACTTTATGACCCTAGTGTGAAGATTACGTTCCAGAAAGTCCAAGTAAACTTTCTTTGTTATGATATTGTCAGTAAAGTCCAAAGTTCAGAAACGACCATGGCTTTTAACCGCTACATGCCCTGCAAAACACAGCTCCTTTTTTCTGTTCCTCACAGTGTACCGTAACATTGTGATGACAATGGATACAACTGTATTTTTGCTCAAATTCGCCATTTAATTAATTTTCTGTTAACTGTATCAGATTCATGGTGAGATATTATCAATTGAATATTATTCAAGGGAGATCCACAAGTCAGAAAACACCTTTCTCACATGAAAAAAAATATCCACATTCTCTCAGGAGAACTCTGTTGCCTCAAATTGGCCCTACATTAAAAACACTACAGAAGACGATTCTGTTGCTTTCATTTAAATAATGATAAAATTCAGTACAGGATATAGTAGTGGAACATCTAAATTAGTGGATTTTAATAACATTTTGGAAGTGAAAAACTTAAAATTTAATACTTCTTGATGCGTTATCATTAATTTTATCCTAAAAAATTATATTAAACTAAATTGTTTCTATCAATTAAGTTGAAGCTCTCTAGGCGCTCTACAATTTGTTTTTGACACCCAACTTTGTATCTTAATCTTCCTTAATTTGGCTGCAATATAGATATAAACAATTCCTGGTAAAAATTCAAGCAAAATCTTCAAAAATCACTATTTCTACGCCACTATACATGTAATAACCACTTAAATTTCCCCTTAACGTTGAAAGGTTACATTTCTCCTTGACATAAGGCATATTTGAAATATAAAAAAAAAATTGTTTATTTCAGTAAAATAGACTTATATCTAAAACAAGGAAAGCTTACTTCGATGTTAATTACGTTGTTCGTAAAATTCACGAACTTTCTTGAAGTTCTGGATAGTTCGTTAGATTTGCTGTTTTTGGCACATATTTGATCTCATGTGCATTATTACATTCCAGGATGGATTTTGCATAGTGACAAGAGGCCAAATCTGGACAAAACAACACTGAAAAGTCGTGGCTTCTTATGAATGGTAGCAACCGCTTCTGGAGAAATTCCTTCTCGTAGACATCTTTGTTGATAGTGCCGGTAAGATTTGATTGACGAAAGATTTGGATTTTCGGCCACAACTGCATATGGCCAAACCAAGTACTTTTTGGGGAATTTAGACTGCTTCTTGGTCCGGAAACACTCGGCTACGGCATTCCCTCGCATTGCAGCATAAAAAGCGAGACCCGGAAGCTGTTTGAAGTCTGCGAGAACATAAGTTTCATCGTCCATTATGGTGCATGAACATTTTTGCAAAAATTGGGTGTAGAGCACCTTAGCACGACTTTTTGCAGTGAAATTGTGCTTATCAAAACGATTGGGCACCTTTTTCACTTTGAACGCCTTCAGTCCATGCCTCTGCTTCACTTTTTGTACGTATGATTTTGATTTTCCAACCTTTCGAGCCACATTTCTAACTGAAAGGTTGGGATGTTTCTCAATAATGGCAACCACCTTTCGGTCCATCTGTTGGGAGCATAGTTTTCGATTTGTGTCGCTTCCAACCTTCCGATCCACAGTTAAGCGCTGGTCAAACGATTTGCACACACTAAACACGGTACTCTTCGGCAGTTTTAGCTTTTTGGCGAGATCGCGTACCGACAGTGTTGGATTTTGCTGCCGTTCGCGCAAAATGCGTTTGCGTACTTCCACTTGCTTCGACGGCATTTTACCAAACTGAAGAAGAATGTAAACATGTTGGACATCGAAATAAAGAGGAAAGTTTCAGCTGTCATGTAAGTGAAATATTTCATTGATTAGTGAAATATTTCATAAATCACACTGAAAGAAAGATGTCCGAAATTTAACGTGAACAGGCTTTAATATCTGGTAAAGACCGAGCATGAAAAAATCGGAGCAAGGAAAAATGCTATTTTATGAGTATATTTATATCACAGTGGGCATTTGTTGTCAGGATATGTTCATTTATTACTATCATGGCGTTACGGGAACGAGTGTTTTGGATCAATAAGTAACATGCCAATGAAGTACATATAGAGGTGGAGCAGTAGGCGAAGCGTATCTGTATTGGCAAGCAAAATATTGTGTCGTAATTATCTGCATTCAATATGGAATGTATATGGAAGAAGCAAAACAATGTTGAAAGTACTCACGGTTGCATGATAATTTGAGCCAACTTTCTTATGAAATTGTTCAACTGGTTGTTTTTTAACAGATGACAATTATATCGTGGCTTATTTCGATTATTCATGTGGTAAAAAGGTCCGGAGAGCAGTCATATGCTTAGTTCTCGAAAGCAGTAACATTTTCGGTGAAATTTTGATTAACTGGCGATTTTTATCTCACAACATACACACCGACACTGAGAGCCTTCGAAACATCAACTTCATAACGGTAAAATAATGAAACTTCGTTTGTTTCTATGAACGTGGGGAAGTGAAAATGGCACATGGAAATATCACTTTTATCCGTCTTTTTCGACGTGATTTCACTCCACGCTATCACATTAGCCTCATATTCAGCGGGAGCTCTACAAAAATGTACGTTTTTAATTTATAAATTACTTCCTGAAAATAGCATTTTCACATGGATGCGGTGGGCAATCAAAGAAAAAACACAACGACTGACGTCATTATTTGCGAAATAGATATGGCAGCGCATGCTATGTCGCTCGAAATTCGACCATCTTCATTACCTTTTTTCCAGGACATTGGTAACAAGCATATAACTCGTAGAGCTTTTGTCTTTCGAATGAAGTGATTATCATACCACTTCGTCCAGCCGGCAAAGGGGTAATAATCTCGTTTCCGAAACTTTGAACTTACACCCCAGTATAGACATGAAAGACGTAGTTTTAAATCAAAACATACTGTGAAGTCGTTCTCAGATAAATTCCTGAACAAGATTTTCATATTATGTTCGATCGACATAGTGCCCCGGAAGATTATTAACAGAACAAGTGTTGCTGCCCTTTCTGATGCAGAATGACATTATTTACCTTTTCTGACCTGACTTGGTAAGCTATCACTCTTCAAACTCGCTCAAAGAATGGTACAAGAAAACTGTAGTTCCCAAGGAGTGCAATCCCGTCAATACACCTGAGATAAGGTAGATTGAGGAATACTGGATGATTGTGAAGGGCAAACTGTAGAAGACGGATGAAACTGACAGCAACAAGTAGAAAAAGAACTGGTGCAGAGGATGATGGGCTATGAGAAGGAATAAGGCTCAAGCAATGATCTCTCAATAAATATGAAATCCAGAAATTTATAATCAATGCGTTGAAAAATAAAAAAAAACTATTAGTTCATAGTGGAGCCTGTTTGTTATTCCGAAGACTTGAAATAACAATCGCATCTGTTCCATACAATTGTTGCATCAGGAAGCTCACTCAAGATTTCCTTCCACCCACGCAAACCATGCAGACGGTAACTGCAATAAACCATTCCTTCCAGCAAATTTATTTTACAACCCATCTTCGAAAGTGATTCCTCGAAGTGCTGAATGTGTGTGCGCGCTCTGCCATTAGCACAGAATTGGGTCCATAATTTTAAGGCCAAACTCGGAGCGCTCAAAGTGACAATCAACCGTAATCATCTGTTTACTAAACAAAGGCATTAAACGGCACCCAAAGTTTGGAGAACCGATCCGAGCGAGCTCGGCTCGTGGAGTCAAAACTTGAAGCAAATTTATCACTTTCCACTTGCTCGTGTGCTTGTTGATAGATTTGCCCGCGACTTCTCCACCCACAGAGAGGAAGATCAGACAGTCAGTCGTAGGTGCGTGTTTCCCCTTTGGCTGTCTGCACCGTCATAAATTTGTTTCCCATAATTCAAATAATAAATATTGCGCGTTGCCGCGAGAACGTGAACGCACCCGGGAACGAGTATAGATTTGGTTTTGTTCTCCATTACGCCCTTCGGATGAGTTTTTCCGAGTCGTGGCACTATAATTAGTAGGGTTCATAGGAATCATAGCAAATATCATAAATAAGTGGACTCTCTGACAGAGATGGAACTTCCCTCGACGAGAATTACGCTGATGGAATAATGTTTTGAGTTTTAAATTTGTCTTATTTTCCCCCGCGAGAATCTTTTGTTCCGATAATGGCAGTTGATGGCTCACGCGCGGGAACGTATGAGTGAAAATTTTATAAGTGGTTTTTTTTAAAGTACTCTGCACTATGACATGTTACATGTAGCCGAGCATGTCTCGAATACTAATGTCGTTTGCTAAGATCGCCCTCATTTTGACCGAAACGCCACTTGCACTCAGAACGGAAGTTCGGTCCACACACTCTGAGGGAACATTTTTTTTCTTACGAAACTGGCGTCTGTGCAAGGCAATCCACACAAAAATCACTGAGGCGATCAGGCCGGAAGTGAGACAACAACAAACGAGCAACGGGCCAAGAAATCATACCGCGCTTCCGTGCCTATTCTCAGGAAGAACCCGTTCTGATTTACTTTCCCATACAGAACAAGAAATCACTGGATGGGAACGACAAAAACAAGCTCAAGTGAAACAATTGCGAGCTTGTTCCGACTTTTGACATCATTAAGTCCCACCACAGGGAACATAATCGGCACAGCGTCGATTTAAGGTGTGCGAGAGACATCGTAACAACTTGCTTCCGACACATCTTCCTCCCACATTCCACATGCCTGTTGCGCGATTCCATCCACTTGTGGTTCCGCTCCCTTGCCTTGGCGACAGTCTTGAAATACGTCCCACGTTCATTGCCACTGCGAAACGATACGTCATTTACAGCCTTCCCATCCGATTTAAATCATACACATCAATCTGGAACGCCACTGGAACAAACAGAAAAAATAACGCACCGAAAGTTATGAGCCTAAGCAAATTGAAGAAGTGAACGAGACAAGAAAAAAAAACAATAGCAATTAACTTGCCCAGAAAATGTCACGCACCGGTGATTCCTGGTTTTCCTTTCGCAGTTTCATCCCGGAAATATTGACCGCTAAGCGGAAACCATGCATGCATCGTCAGATACAGCCAGACTTTGAGACATTCTTGGATCGGCGGTACAGACCGCATGTATTACACAGAAAAGATTGAGTAATCACATGCTACTCGAGAAGAGGGAGCAAAGAGGGGGCGGTTCTTTTTGGCCGCTCGTCAACAAAGTCACCGTCTACTACGGTTGTGTCGGGTCAAATCAGTCGGAAGGGCGTTGTCGTCATAGAGATTCACACGCCTGCTACAACCACTACCGCCGTTACCGCAGCCGCCTTTTTGGCACAAAGCAACGATGCGCCATGCTGGCTGCGTTGCTCAAAAGTCGTAACGGTCAACAAAACGGCCAGCAGAAGATAGAACAAGACAACAACAAAAGACAAAAAAAGCGAGAGGTCGACCAAGCGTCGATTGGGAATCAGTCTAGCGTTCGAAAAAATGCGTTCTTCCTCATGGAATTGGAATTGGTCTCCGCGCGCAGTGTCTCAGACGGAAGTGAATTGTAAATTGTCGATGGTTGGTTTTTTTAAGCTGGATAGAAGGCGAACGCAAAAAGAATTATCTGACATTGCAAAAAGCTAATGTCGGGTTCGGCGTGGGCGTTGATGCGGTTCTAATTTGAAAGAATTTTGTGAATCAGACTATATTACCCAGCTATGACGCACGCCGCCATGTTTTTGATCCCAACATCTTAAACGTCAAATGTATTTGTTTTCTTCAAAACAGCGATCCTGGTTGATGACATTGGGCATCGTTTACTAGTTTAGGGGAGCGTCAAAAAATGGCTGATTTTCAGTCGGAATGAACACATTTTCAAAATTAAAATCATGAATGAAAATAATCTTTTCCATATCAAATTAGTATTCTATTTGAATGAAAAGTGGTGAAAAAGTCTAATTTTTTCCCTTGTTGGGTGTGAACCACTGCGTCCATTGTTCTGAACTATTGTGGTATGCCTTTTTATACTACGCTTCAAGCTTATCTACTGCTTATTGATGAAGAAGTAAACTGAAAGCTATAGCGAGATAGGTACCAATCAGGAATAATCTGTTTAATGATATTTATAGTCCTGATCGGCGACGCAGATCAAAATTTCCTTGGCCTCCAGAAAAGTATTATCAAGTTGTTGAAGTCTGCGTCTTGTTAGTAGTCTTTAATTGCAGAGCAAATGTTCAGAGGTTTCGCTTTCGTCATTACAAAAGCGACGAATATCATCTTGCACCAAACCTATGTTTTTGAGATAGTATTTACTTGGACAGTGTCCTGTTATAAGACCAGTGAATGTGCTGAAGTCTTTCTTATTACGACTCAGCAATTGTTGGGTAATTTTAATACTCGGCGTGATAATTTTTTTTGATTGGTTAAGTTGTACAGCCATCTAGTTGGGCGTTACCTTCCGGTCTTCCCATTTCTTCAGCTCACTCTTCAACACACATTCAGAAATTCTACAGAATGGTTCTGGACCAGTGAAGGGTGAGCTTGAGCCGCGTCTCGCGAGTTGCTTGTTCATTTCCCTCTATACCGCAATGGCCAGGAATCCAGTACAGTTTTACCGAACCTATTTGACAATGTTACCGTAAATGGCGAATGCAAATGCATTTGAATAGCACTTGGAAACATTTAGGGCTTTAAGTGCTGCTTGACTGTCTGAGAAGATGCAAATGTTAGCATGTCTATAATTTCTAATAAGGTAGACATTCATACATTTTATATTGCAGCTACTTCTGCCTGGAAAACTGTTGGCCAGTTCCCCATAGCTACAGAAATTTTTATTCTGGGACCATACACTCCAGCACCTGTTGTGTTACCCATTTTCGACCCATCGGTATACAACAGGATTGAACCATTACGAACATTGGGACCACCTTCATCCCATACTGAACGAGAAAGTTCGATCACTTTGTATGGAACGTCGTAATTGGTCCTAGGTTCCATCCAATCACTGCCCAATTCATCTTCGTTCCATTTGCGTTGCTAGTTAATGATGGTATTTTTACGGACTAAAGTACAAAATTCATTGAAGGTGGATAGCTATCCGTTACAATGTTTTTTTTTATAGACGTAAGGAACGCTCTACCAGCCTTATCTTGGAAGGGTTAACTCAAATGTCGAGTGGGGCGCTCACCCACTAAAACCAAGCCCTCTACTCGTTGCCTCATTCCCCCTGGGACCACATCTAGGCGACTACTTCAGGGGGCGGCAGTGCTCATGCAATTCATGAGCCTTCAACGCTGCCTAGCGTTGATCCTTCCCTTTTTCTCTATATCCATTAATCACCATTCGTTGTTCGCCACTGCGCTTATATTCATTTAGCAGGCGTCCGTTACAATGTAATAGCGTTCAACAGGTCGAGAGGTGACGCTGTCCAGCGCCCAGTGTATCGCTTCCTATTCATTAATATACATTGAGCAATGATACTGAAGACTGAAAGAGGTGCTAAAAAATTCGTCGAACACTCCAAATCCTTTGGACTCGTTCATAAAAGACCCATCGGTAATGAACTTATTACCACTATTGATACGCCTAAATATACTTTACTTCTAAGATCGTCGGAATAATCTCCGATCGATGATAATCTGGAATTCCTTGGATATCCTGCTTGAGGTGAAGGTGGAAGCTAGCCACAAATGGCTGCCACAATGGCGCTCATTTCTTTCATCTCCCTCCCTCACCCTTCGCCCGAAAATCAATAATTTTGCGAAACAGTGTGGAGAAAATGATCATTTTCGCACACTTCCCATGAAGTAATATCAGCCAAACTCTAATCGATTACTCACAAGATATTAAATTTTCATCTGCTGTCGCACTGTATAGTGAACAACGTCGGAAAACTGTAGCAAGTGCTCTGAAAGTTAAATTTTCATTTTTCAATCTTCGACAATGGTTTTGTTTGTATTGGTGAAAGCATCGTTATTTTTTCGACACTGATGCCAGACAACATCATCGAAACATCTATCAAAACCACTCAATAAAATGTTATTCCTGAGTCATAGCGTTTCATATCATGAAAATCAATAGAATAAAATTGTGTTGATATCAATACAATCATTATTTTTACGTTTAATGGGTCTATAATGTAAGTTTTAGCAACTTCAACATTGGGTAATAAAATTGTATTGCAGAGCTCGGAACACTGCCACGGCTGCCTATGCTTTCAAAAACAATAAACGGAAAAGTACTACATTCAATCAAAATGTCTCCGCCAACGAAGAGAAGAGTTAAGGCTCTCCATCGTGAATATGTGAATACAATACGACCAACGAAGGAAAATATGAAGGAATTACCAGCATGCGGAAGAACTTGTTAATATCAAAAGAGGCCCAATTCGCATGTGTTATAAATTTGCTCATGTTACGCTCGCGTATAATCAGTATTGTCAGTGCCAATGAAGCGCCACACAGTCTGATAAGTGAATTGATCTATTTACATGTGCTTCGCTCTTCTCTCACAAACACTATTACCCCATTTTTACACGTGGGTTTACCTATACTACTACAATGGCCAGCTTCCACCTTCACCTTAATGTGCAGATATAAATGTACAGATGTATTGATGTAGTCAGGAAAACTAACACGGTTGGGATGTCCTTTGGACTCGTTCATAGAGGACCCATCGGTAATGTATTTATTACCACTATTGATACGCCTATAATTTACTTCGAAGATCGACGGAATAATCTTCGATCGATGATAATATGGAATTCCTTGGATATCTTGCTTAATGGACAGATATAAATGTAAGATGTAGTCAGGAAAACTAACACGGTTGGGAATATACGAAGAAGGAACAACCTGCATGCAGATGACATGAATGACATGAATCCAGCGGTAAAATTAAGCTCGATCAATTACTCAAAATTTCCGATCACTAATGGGTTCATAATCTTACCCGGATAAGGAACTGAAGAGATAATAAATTGAAGCGATCTTTTGGTGGGAGTACGCCTACCAAAACCTCGAGACTCATGGTCTGCATTGAGGGCACACATCCCAATGCAATACGGAGTCAAAGATACTGAATTCGCTCGAGTTTAATTAGGTGTGTTTTGGAAGCTGATTGAAAACAGTTTTTATAAAGGGTGTACCGTGTAAAATCCGCACACTTAAATTGAATTTTGATCTGTTTGGTAAAATTCATTGAAATTTTGCGTAAACATAATTCAATGTGCATTGGTTACGCTCTGTGAGTTGATTTCTTCAGGCGCGTATACATTTTCAAAATGGCGACGAAAGTACCGTGCGTGCTCGAAAAAGTTTTGCACGAGTACTTCGAGAATAAGAATCTGTGCAATCGGAAAAAAAAGTTGGAAATCGTGAATTCCACGGTGTCTGGTATCACAAAACCGTTCAAAGAACGTCTGACTGTCGATCGGAATGGAATATCCGGAAAAAACATCAGTTCAACGAGAACAATCACAAACGCGTGGTTTGGGTCTTTAAACGAAAACCGAACGCTCAGTCCTTCGTGCAGAACACTAAAACTCAAGCTGAACTACGTACCTTAATAGCTCGGTCGAAATTTTCGTTCTACATACACAGTGGAGAGAGGAAATATTGCATATTTGGCATGAAAGAAACGATTCGCGATTTCGTTCAGACAGTCTCGTTCTACTTAGCGTTTTAGTCAGCGGCTTTTGTTAAAACCTCTTCTTCGTGAATTTGTTCTATGTATTTCAGCTTTGAACTACTGTGGATCAGTTGAAAATAAAAATGCAATGATTCCTCTACGGACACTGTGGAGAAAGTATATATTGTGGCTAGAGCTCCCTCCATTCCTCACTATCACTATGTCAAGTTTCAAAAATATGCCATTCGCGACTTCTATCACGCAGTCTCGTTCAGCCAGCGCAAACCTTCAAAAATCTTTTTCTTATAATATGTGTATCGGTCACATATTATGTATGTGATGCTTGATACGTTCGTATGAATATAAGTTGGACCTCCAATACCTCCGGAACCTCGTGGAGAGTATGCCGAAGCGTTGTCAGCTGTTTATCGAGGCCAAAGGGGGTCATATTGACTATTAATTTTGTTTTTATTATTTTTTATATTATTGCATTTATACCAGATAATCTACGGTCATCCGACGAAGAAGTCTCACAGTTCATTGAAGTTCCCCTCGATTTTATTTGACGTATAACATGCCGGACCAGATAAAACGCAAATGCCGCTAACTGGTCCTCCCTTTTCGCCCAGTTAGTGAATGTTTACTGTATTTCCATTTTCAGACAACTCTATGGCTCGATGTGTGGCACCCGGATGCGTGAGTGTTCGGTCATCGATGCCCGGGGCCGAGTCCAACAGAATTATGAAAACATATCCCACAAATTATCATTTCATCGATTCTCGACGGATGTGACCATTAGGAAGAAACGGCTTTAATTCTTTGGGCAGGACCTTGACAGCAATACTAAAACATGTAGGTACATTTGCTCGCTTCACTTCAATCCAGATTGTTTCATGCATATCGATGCTTGGATGTACAATATCGTCGAAAACTGATACGAATAGGTAAATTTAAACAAATCCAAATTATACAATTAGTACACAAAATAGTTTATTATTAGCTGTTCTACTGTCAGAAAGGGCAACGAAATGCCAAGCCTCGAACAATCAAAACGAAAAACTCGCCGAAAGGTCTTGATTGATATATAGTAAGAGTTGAATCCATTAAAAACATCCATTACATCCACAGAATCGGTCAAGTTTTCTAATGGGAGGAAACATGACTATCCGGAGAGAGATATTCCGTCAAAGGAAATCGGGAGCAGCACCATCAATAACTGATAGGCCGGTTCTGGTAGCTTAAATCAAGCACTGCGGCAAGAGGTATCGGAGAGCTACAGAAAGCTTCAAGAAGCTAAAATCCGTTAGAATTTTAATGGAATGGAATTTTAAAAAGAACCTAATTGGATTATTTCTACGCTGCAATGAATAAATATATACATTAAGCTAAAATACAATAGAAATAAATTAATTTAGACAAATTTTTAATACCGTCATAAACGTACCCTGGTGCAAGATGACATCAATTCCATTGATTGCAGGATTGCTTCCCAATGCGCTTTTCCCGGTGATGCCATGTACAACGCTAAGATAAGATCAGACTATACGGGATCTTTTGCGGACCAAATTTCTGTCGGTCGTTTTGATTTCTGATTGGTTGATTTGGACTAATCTTGTAAACAAAGCCGATTTTTTCAGTGTTGCCAATACAAATAAATAGCGTTGGATTTGTATTGAATTTGGAAATGGTGACTTTATTGAATATTACGATATTTAGTTTAAAAGAAATGTATGCAAGTTTATGTATGTGTTTTTTTTTCAGAATGGAGTAAAGTGAATGGCAAAATACTCATTTGTCAATTTAGTTTCGTTAGGTCCCTAATGTGTTCTTTCCCGCTGACTTTGATGATGTATAGATGTATAGAACAACGAATTTGGTTCTGTTCTGTCGAGGAAAGTTTTCGCTTCATCGACGGTGTACTCATAGTCGAATTCAATATTCATGTCATCCACATTATCACTAAAAATGGATGAAGCTGAAATTCGATATGATGTCGATGCTGCTTCACTGTCCATCAATTTTGGGCAGAACATTCTTCTCGTCGCTTTGATAGCAAGTCCATCAATCCAACAAGATGTCCTTGTGTATCGGCTGTATGCGAAGCATTCGGTACTACGGTCATATATTGCGAAAGAGTCACGATTTTCAAGTTGTTCCTGAATTACAATGGAGTGGTGCGCCGTTGTTTTGCACGAATCAACGAGAAAAGATTCTCCAGATAGTCTTGGACGAGTTGTTATGGATATCATTATTATATTATAGATATGGGTATTTAAAAGACTTAATTTATCCTTTTAAAACATATTTTTGAGATTGCCTTATTAAAAATATGCAAAATCATTAAATTCGCACCAACCAAATGTTACGATTCATAAAAAAAGAAATTTAAAAAATCCAAAATTGTATAATATTTGGCAACTCTGACATCTTCACGTCATGGCTTCATTTTTGTCCGACGAAGAAGAGTAAGAAGCCAGTTGTCTCATCATGTCTTAGGTACAATGTAAAAAAATGCACCTACCTGAAAATCAATACCTACTGTGATTCTATACACTCTTAGTGTAATGCAGTAAAATTTTGGAAAAGTTTACTCATAAAATAAATCAACATAAGTAATTTGCGTTTTCAACATTTATTATTTGTATTTCGTACATCACAAGTAAGAATGGATATTACCACATGACGTCGATACTGTGAATTTGTTATGAATTTATATTCTTTCAAGGGATGCAATAAGAGCACACAGATTAATTAAACATGTTTTGAGTGGTTTGAACATTGTTGTCTAAAAAAAGGGGGATGGGGCAATAGTCTGTTCACATTTACATGTTGACAACGCTTATATGATGAAACTGTTTATTTTGGTCTTCAGATGCAAACGCAGCTTGACCTTAACCCTCCTGTACTCGCGTACAAAATCATAACACGTATACTCGCGCACGGTGTCACAGACCGAAAATTGAACTTCTGTGTAATGTTGCCATTGTGTATTTTTCAGGGTTTATTGGCATTTATTTGAAAAAGAGTGTATGATTGAATGAAAAAACTTCAAAAAATATGTTTTCTTCGTTTTTATAATGTTTTAATAGTCATCTAATTCAGCCTTCTCAAAACAGAGTAATTTTTGATACTCCAACACAAATATCGAAATACGAATTTTTCACTGTTATTATTTAAAAGAAAGCAACTGAACATAATTTATGGAAGTATAAAGAGCTATAAAATAACGTATTAATCGATTGTGGTTTCATTGGAGTTAGAATCAGAACATAGCATAACTGCATGCTCGAAACAAACATATTTTTTACATTTCATTCAGTTGTTGCGTGTTTTTCGGGTCTTATATCGAAGAGAAGAATGTATAACAACCTTCTAGATAATTACCAGATGATGAAGGTTCTGGAATATAAAGTTTGTATATTTCTAATATTCTTTGTCTCTGTATTCTTGGTAAACGAAGAATGAATACCTTTTTTTAAATGAGGCATAAAAAGATGATATAAAAGGATTTCTAGTAACTTACTTTTCTTTTTCTTGTTTTCTTGTCGATATTGTTCATTATGAAAAAAATATCCCCGAAACTGTAATTGTTATAAATTACCATAAGCCACCGATTAGTTTATAGTTTACTGTTTACAATTCTTCCACAAGTGTGTATATGTATGACCATTATATTTAGCGAATAACTATACGAAAGTCAAACATTTATATTTTGTTTTTGAACGTATGAATCTCACGACGAATATATCGACGAATAGATAATATATGGATCCGTTCAATTCAGTTACAAAATGGACTGAAATCAACTATGAATAGTCCGGTAAGGATCTTATGCATTATATTCTATAAATATTCCACGCCACTAAGATTAATTTATATATTTCATTCAAGAATATGAAAAAAGGCACTAGTCCAGAAAAGTTATTTCTATACTCGCGTCGGTGTGTCAGACCGAAAGTATTAAAAAAGTGGCACACGTCCCCTTTGTACCAACCCATGCGATACGATGAACGATGACGAACGACGAATAACGAAGCTAGAGAGAATCGCAAAGTCGTAGTGTTGATATTTTCTGAGAAATGAACGAATAATTGATTTCTCGGTCTGACAGACCAATGCGCGAGTATAGGAGTGTTAAACAACTCGGGACGAGTTATCGTTTTGATATGCAAAGGTAAAACATTGAATTGGGACGGTCCATAAAAAAGAAAACGCTGTTGACCAATACTAGATGTTGCTCGAGCTCTCAATAAGTGCTGTGCCTGTCGTGTAGCGTAATGATGGTTTGCAGTGGGGATTGTCATGTTGTGATGTATGGTATTATTATGTAGTATAATGTGTACAAGTTTCATAGACTGAAGTTCCCGCGATCCAAAAAGAGGCACGGTACCGTGAGACTCATTCTGACACAGTTCTAGAGTTGGATACAGACTCGGTAGTCTATAAATAATTTTTTGAGACACCTGCTCTGCAAAGTCTGTATTTTTTGAGTCTTGTTTTGCATGTATACCCCCAAACTAATAGCCCGTATTGGAGATGAGAATGGATGTACGCAAAATAGAAACTGATTAATGCTTTTTTAGGCATGAAAGGTGATACTCTTTTCAGGATACTACAAAGGGAAGCGATTTTTTTTCTCAACGAAATTCACCTGGAAACTCCAAGACAAGGTTGAATCTAGAATGACCTCCAGATATTTGAAGCTATGCACCCTTTCGATGGGTACATTTAATATCTGGGGATCAAGGCATGTTGTTTTTTTCTTTCTAGGTGAATGAAAAAACATGTATTTGGACTTCGTCTGATTGAGTGACAATAGATTTGCCTGGACGTAATCCCCAAGAAGAGCCAGATCATACTCTATATGTGACACTATGGTTCCCGGATCCGGGCTTGGGTAAAATAGTGCTGTATTGTCAGCAAACAGTTTTGCAGTCCCTTTTAGAGGTAAACTGCCAATGTCGTTCACATACAACAAAAATAACAGGGGTCCAATATTGCTGCCCTGAGGTACCCCTATATTTATGAAACACAATGTGCTTTTGGCATTGTTTACTGCAACATATTGCTGCCTACCAGTTAAGAAACTGCGCACTAAATCATTAGCTACATCTCGGATTCCGTAAGTGTTCAGCTTATTCAATAGTATATTATGATCGATTGTGTCAAAGACTTTTTCAAGGTCTAAAAAGAGTGCGCCAACCATCATCTTTCGATCAATACCACTAATGATTTCGTCTACAAGCTCAGTGACAGCTGTTATTGTACTACAGCCTCGCCTGAAACCGTACTGAAATTTTTAGAAGTTTTTATTTATATAGAGGAATTTGCACAATCTGTTCACAAGCATTCTTTCAAAAATCTTGTTGAATACAGAAAGCGTAGAAATCGGTCGATAGTTGCATGGATTCCAAGATTTACCGGATCTGAAGACTGGTACTACTTTGGCCACCTTGAGGCAACTCGAATAACTACCCGTGGCCAGTATTCTATTGAATATGTCTGAGCAGATCTTAGCGAAAGCCGACGAGTTCTCTTTTATCAAATGTACCGGAACGTTGTCAGGACCGGAGGTTTTTTTTTACTATTCAGTTTATTAATTATAATTAAAATTTCATTTGGTGTTGACGGGTACAGAAATATCGAGTTTTGGACTCGAAAAATATTTATTAAAAAATAGGCACACTTCCCCATCGTTAGAAGTTTTCGCACCATTGTGAGTCAGTGTAATTCCTGATTTCTGTGTAGAGCGTCGTAGCAATTGATTAATTGTCTTCCACATTTTGGAATGACTTCAGTAGTTCAACACTTGTTGGAAATATACTTTCTTACATCTTCGTTTTTCAGAAATAACCCTGCTTGTTATGTGTGTTAACATATCTTTCAAGTGCGAGTCATTAGGTCGAGTCTTTACCTTTTTCAGAATTTTACTCTTCATTTTCATCATTTTCCAAAGGTCAAAAGACACCCAAGGACAGTATTTTCCTTTGGTATTGATCTCAACAGAAAAAGTCTTAGAGCATTGAGATAACTTTGAGCTGTACGTTGATATTATATTAGTCAAACACAGCTCGACGCTCTCTCCACAAACAACCGTGTTCAAGAAATTTTTGAAACAGGCGTTAAGACTCCTATGATCTACAATAGTTTTAGTCAGTTTAGTTTTCTCTTTACATCCATAGAAGTAGTTTTAATGAGGATATAATCAACGAATGATCACTCAAATCTGAAAAAACCGTTTCGTTACGAAGATATGGTACATCGTCAAGTCTACACACAACATGATCTAAAATATTGTTGCTTACTGTACGTGTTACGTAAGTATTGGAGCATACAAATCCCAGTGATTGTAGGAGACTCATGTACCGCAACACAATGTTGTTATTTGACAGATTCACAGGAACATTTATATCACCAACAACAAAAACGGGGTCTAGATTTTGAAGCGCTTAGTTTATTTTCTAGAATGTCATGAAATCGGTTGAAGTCAAAAGAAGGAGGACGGTAGACACTGTAGACACGAAAAAACTGCGTTATACCCAACAATGTTATAAATCGAACATTATTCAGCTTTCAGCCATGTCTCACCAATTACAATTACATCTATGGACACATTGCACTGGTCAAGAAACAGTTTAATATTGTCAAATTTTGATAGGTTATTTATTCCTCGTACAAACATGACCTTGCCGTGGTCATGTTAATGTGTCGATCGATCGTCAACTTCGTCGTCTGACTTGTATCGATTTTTTACTGCGCTCAATCGTTACTCCCGTTCGTAAAGTGTGCCTAACCACTGATTGCAATCCGTGAGAAATTTCATTCCATCTGTATTGAGGGTGCACCACAGTTGAAAGTTCGTGTTCGTGTGATGTGCATGAAGTATGGAAACATATATAAGAACAGAGAAAAAAAAAAACAACTGAACAGGAATTTTCGTCGGCCACTGAACCATGTCTTGGCCTTGCTTTTGGCAGAGGCGCAATAAACGATCAAGGTGCGACTTCCTTTCTTCCCATTTGATGGAAGGGAAACGGAGCTTTTTTTTGTGTGTGATTGCCTCAGTTTATTTTGAGGAGGGGCATGGGAAAATCAGACGATGTCTTTTGTTGCCCAAGGAAAGAATCTTTCACTTTTGGAGATGATTTCTTTTCTTGTCATTGAATCGTTCGTTGGGACGGAGGCAAGCTGCATCGATCAAGGAATTATAGATTTTTTTTTCTGGTTCGAGTGCAATTGCATTCGAAAGGATCGCTACTTCCTGGTTCCCACAGGGTTCACGGTAAATTCTCCCACATATATTACTCACCGAGTGTTCATATTTAAAAAGGTATAATACCATCGCGTTGGAACGGGGATTATCGTGTCGATGTTCTGTGATTGACGTCGCCGTCCGGTTTGTTTCAAGTTCAATCGGACAGCGGCCATGAGAGTGAGCCGCTTTCTTGTGACGATCTTCTTGCCACATAAACTGGTGCGTGCTGCTGCTGCTGCGTCAACCCATTACCACCGGCAGAAGCATCAGCGCAGCATCCATAAGATAAGATGATCGGCTATTACACTCATTAATTTCTCTTCGTCTGATTTTCACCATTTTTAAAGTTCCTCCTTCTATGCGCGGCTGGAAGCGAGATGTGCTACCGCTTCTCTACACTGTTGTTAAATCGAGGAAACACGGGAGAACTCGTTGGGCTGGAGGACAGACAGACGGAGAGAGAGTGGGACTCGTAAAAGGCAACATCGATTTTAAAAACATGTTATTAATAGTAACGGTTTTGGAGTTCTTCTTGGAGGTTTGCTTCTGTCTGAGCTGCTGGTTTTCTTGATGTTTTGCATACACACAGTGGAGGAAGCAGCCGCCGCCACCGTTCGTAGACCCGGTCCCGGGGATGGCTCTCAAATAGGCAAAGAATCATCGAATTACAACGGATGAATGTGTCGTTCCTCCCGATCGGCGGCGTTTTTAGCTCTGGCGCAGCATTGATTGCACGTTGCGTGTTAATTGCGAAACTGTCCAGCGGATCGATGGGACACTTCATGTGGTCGACAAGCGGCAGCATACGTGCGGGAAAAGTTGAATACATTAAACCTGTTTTTCCGCCGGCTGGTTCCTTGCAGGTTGACTAATGTAGGTACATGCATGCGAGTGATATAGATTCATGCTGGGAAATGGGAAGAAGTCGAGCGAGGGGACTTCTTCCGGTAATTTGCTCCGAAGGCTTGTTAACTGCTTGGCCGTGGGAATGTAGTAGTTAGCGGGGAACTGGAGTTCACTCGGAGTTTTTTTTTATATTACATTCATCAGCCAACAACTTGAAATCAAAGTCATCGGGGCACAATGACCCGCATCCAATCGAACCGTATCAACTTCCTAAATCGTATCGACAAATGGCGCTTCCTTTCTTCCTATATATTTCGCCCCGACGACACACAACCCTATGACGGAGTTTACTGAACCATCACCGGGCGGCGATGCGATGGTTAGCCGTTGCAGACAATAAAACCTCGCATCGATTAAAATGCAATCCAACTAAAAGCTATTATTTTCTGGCCGTGTGTTGTTACGTTTGCTGTCGCTTATTGATGTCCCACCATTCACCATTCTCTCGTGCTCAAAAAAAAAAAAACCGGAAAAAAATAATCTAAGTTCGTCATGTTTCCAAAAGTCAACAAAACATCCATCCGTTCGTTCAGCGCGCCGAATTGTTGCAAATCCGCCACGATATGATGATGATGATGATGATAGCGTGACATATTTATTTGAATTGTTATGGGGGCCTATTTTCCGCGGGTCCTTCCGCGAATGGTAAGCTGACTGTATGCGTTAGGAGGAAATGGAAATGGGGATGCAGATTTGGGCGTCGGTTGGTTTGTTCGTCCTACGCGGAGCTCGATTCTGGTGGGTGTGAGTTGTAATGTTCTCTGAATTGGATCGGAATTTATGGTGCAAAGAGGTGCCAGTTTTCGTTTATTTTGAGCGTCAATGTAATGACTCTTCTTCTTTTTTCTTGCCTTATCATATGCGTTTTGACAGCGTAATATAATTGTTAGTCTAGAGCAGCTATGCGGCCCACTGGGTTCTTTTGGTTGGCTCACCTGGCCCATTACCATTTTGTATGTGCAACAATCACGAAAACTTAAGAAATCATGTAGGTAACATGAGTTGAAAATGATGAGGTTTGACTGTGATGATAACTACACATTACATATTCAGCCTTTCCATGCCAAACCAATATAGTGTTTCTCAGATTGTCGTCAAAAGTGGTAGTTTTGTTCTTTATAACTTATTAGAGTCATATTTTTTTATTTTTTTGTTAGGGTGACCATTTCCATTTTAGGGTGGTCCGAAAAAAATCCGTTTTTTCGCATTTTTGCCAAAAATGTTTTTTTTAAATCATAGCATTTGAACCACTGTACCAATTCAGATGTACGACATATTAAATTAAAGCCAATTAGCTGGTCTGTTTTGGAAAAATACTACAGTTGCAGAAAATTTGAATTATGTTTTCGTTATTATTGATTGTATTTGTTTTTTATAGTTTGGTCTCGGGACCAAAGGCGCTATATTTTTTTAATATTTTTTTCTGGAAAGCTGAGGATTTTCCACATAGCATATCTCGAAACCAGAGAGGCGATTTTTTTTTGTTTTGAAGTTATTATTTTTCAAAGATAACACAAGGTCCGAAGAATCATTTTTTCCCATTTTTTCCACTACAAAAAATTATAACTTTTGATCTACTGGACCGATTCAGATGATCGACATATCAAATTAAATCCAATAAGCTAGTATTGTTTGAAAAAATATTACACTCTGAATAGAAATGGATTTTGTTTTCGTAATTATTGATTATATTTGTTTTCTATAGGTTACATCGTTTCGGGACCAAGAGCGCCATATTTTTTTTATATATTATTTTGAAAACTGGGGTTTTTTCACATAATACATCCGAATACCAGAGAGGTGTTATTTTTCGTTTTTAAGTTATGATTTTTCAAAGTTAACATGTTTTCAGTTTTCGTTCAATATTTCACTGCGACTAGACTGGATGTATGTGACTATATCCAGATAATTGGCAAGTGTGTGTTTTTTTTTCAAGAAAGGCTAGCTAGTAGGCTAGTAATTTGATATGTCGATCATCTGAATCGGTCCAGCAGTTCAAAGGTAATGACTTCTTGACAAAAGTCATTTCTGGGAAAAAAAGGAAAAATGATTTTTTTTTAACCATCGAGTAACTTTGAAAAATCATAACTCGAAAACGAAAAAAAATGCCTCCCTGGTTTCGAGATATGTTCTGTGAAAAATTCTCAGCTTTCCGTAAAAAATTGAAAATACATAGCGCCCTTCGTCCCGAGACCATGAAAACTATAAAAAACAAATACAATCAATAATGACAAAACCAAAACCAACATCCGAATTACATCCGAATTACGAAAACACTTGTAATACTAACCTCGAGCCAACCGCGAGTAATCGGTTACATATTACTAACATAGATAATAAGAAAAATTGTCAAAGTATTGAACTCCCGGCCCCGTGAGGCTAACGCCATATGAGCCTTGATAAAAATATATATTTTGGAAAAAACAAAAACCAAAACCTGAAATTTTCGCAAGCGTAGCATTTTTCCAAGAATAACTAGCTTTAAAGCTTTAATTTGATATACTGTCCGTCTGAATTGGTTCAGTAGTTCACAAGTTATGAATTTTTGAAAAATGTTATTTTTGGAAAAAGGGGGAAAAAGATATTTCGGATCACCCTAAAATGAAAATGTGCACCCTAACAAAAAATAAAAAAAAATACGGGTCTAATGTATTGCGATAGAGAATAAAACTACCACTTTTCACGAAAATCTGAGAACCACTATATCGGTTTGGCATTGAATGGCTGTATTTACACATTAGTTAGTTGTCTAGTTAAGTAGTATTAGTAGATAAAATATCTATTAAATATATTGAATCCGATAATTATAGCTTATCCTGTTGGCGTTAGTGAATAAAAACGAAAATATGGATATGAAAAATTAAACGAGCGTAAATCGGTCGCTAGAAATGCAAGGCAAGGACGATCTGGATAGAGAAGATGTTGCAAGCTTGGACCCGCCATATTCTATTCATTGAATATAAACAAGCCGTTCGCGTTTTCAAATTACAGTATTCACAATAATTCATCAGCCATCTAGCTAGCGACCAGATGGCAGGAAGGTTTTCGAAATGATCTTTTTCGAGGCCGAGTGGTTAGTTTGATTTTCCAAACTGGCCTTTTTCAAGGCAAGAAAACTGATGAATTTCAAAGACTCTATAATTCAAAACATCATCATCATCATCAGTCAAGTCGTATCGCTCTAGCTATCAGACACACAGCGTTGCCATTGTTCCAGTTTAAACTGGATTCTTCCAGTTTTTCTCTCGATCCAGTCAAACAGTTAAATCCTAAAATCTTCCAGTTTTTCAAACCATCATCCAGTTTTATCTAGTTTTTATTATGTGTGCTTCAGATTTACTTATTTTAGGTAGAATAAATTTATAATGTATAGGAGGCGATCTGGCGTAGTGGTAACGTTCAATTCTCACTCCCGACATTCTTCCAAAAATGGAAGTAAAAGTGACGAACCAGCCGAAATGTGTTGAAAGTCACTATAATAGAGAAAAAAAAATACAATGTATAAATAATATCCCTCACTCACCCTTCCTATCCCTTGGTAAAATTTGTTTGACATTTATCGTTCGATCTAGGATTAGACGATCTTTAGAAAAAAGATCAATTTTTACGGATTGATTTTCTAAACGGCGTAAAAATCGATTCACTGATTATATTGGTACCAGAGAATCGATCTTTGCTGAATCGATCTATGAAAAATTGAATGTCTTTTTCGACGTAGAATTACGTCAAATCAGAAAACAGGTAACGTTTTTATGAAATAAATTTAACGTTAATAACTATTTTCACTGTGAACGTGTTCTCATGATTTGCATACCCATCGAATCGGAAATTCTTTAAGATTTGTTTGATATGCTATACATTACAATTCGCTAATCTCTAAGCGGTTTAAATTCATGAAAACTGGAATTTCGTTTTTCCCATACATTTGTTCTACCGATACGTGTTTGCAAACCCTACCCGTATTTCGAATGCTTATAACTCGAACATTTCTTAATAGATCGGAAAGATTTTTGCATCAATTGATAGGAATTATTTCTACGCGTCCATCACAATTAATAAAATGTTATTTTTCATGAGATGAACAATTGAATAACTATAAAATGTCAAGCGTTATCTAAACGCCCTAACTGCCAAGTTTTGATTGGCCCGATTTACGGTTTCCCCAACAGAGACTTCAAAATCGATGTACCTGTGGAGATCCGCTTTGCAAATATACATGCAAGTCAAGGGTATTTTTGTTCCCACCGAGCTGTGTTTCCCTAACACGGACTTCAACACTAATGTGCCTTGGATGATCCGCTATGGAAATACATGAAACATTCTTCGTGAGGACACCGACTGGACAACATCGTTGCTGGACGAGCTGGACGGCGAGAGATCGAGTGCCTTTCTCAAGGCAATGATGGTGGAGGTTTGGTGCAAGTGTGGAGTAAAGTTTTCCAAGGGCCTTTTTCAAGGCTAGAGACGAATGAACTAAAAAGTTTTAAGTGTCTATAATTCAAAACCTGACCCCTGACCTTTGCAAAGTCGGGGTTATTTTTTGGTGTTGAGTTTTTTTGTACTTGTTGTGCAGAGCGGAATATGTTTCCCTAAAACGTACTTTTAAACCTGGGAAAATCGCCATTTTAGATACTAGAGGTGAATGAACTTTCACGGTTCGAGAACTACGTAAACATGAAATATGCAATAATTTCAGAGGGAAATGTAAAATACAATGATCGTTTGACAATTCTTCCGTTCCCATATTTTGGATGTCCTAAGCATCATATCAAACGTGAAAGGACGTTCATAAAATTTACTTGTACCGAAGAACATAATCTACTACAAAAAATTTGATGCATTTTAACCCTTTGCGGTCGTATTGAATTTGTGCATGGGTATCGTACTGGTCGGAATTATTTTTCCTTGAAAAAGCATTGATACATGCAAGATTATGGAAAACAAACATTTTTTTTTTGTGAACTCGGACTCGATTATATGTGATTCGATTATATACAATTTTGGACTCGATTATGTACAGTTTGAAAAAAATTTTTTTTTCTATATTCCAAATATGACTTATTTCAAGAAAAAAAATTAACTTTTCAACGTGGCTTTTTTCAAGTGGCTATAACATGTACAGTTGGGTAAAAATCATCATTTTTGTAGATTTTGCTTGAATTTTCACCAGGAATGGTTTATATCGATATTGCCGCCAAATTAACAAGAATAGAAGTTTGGTGTTAAAGAACAAATTGTAGAATGATTAGAGAGCTTCTATTTAATTGTTAGAAACAATCAAATATAATATAATTTTTTAGGACAAAATTAATAATAACATATTTAAAATTATGACCTTTTAAGTATGTTATTAAAATCCACTAATTTAGATGTTCCACTGTACTAAATTTTCTCATCTTTCAAATGGAAGCAACAGAATCGTCTTCCGTAGCGTACTTTTCAATGCAGAGCAAGTTTGAGGCAACAGAGTCCGAAACAAAAAAAGTTCTATAACTCTGTCATTGTTGAAATTCGAACATATCCGCTAAAGGATTTTTTTTCATCAAATATGATCGTCCATCACCTCCTGAGAAAATCTGGATAAATTTATTTTTTTTCATGTGAGAAAGGTGTTTTCTGACTTTATGGGGATGAATCAAAAATCAAACTCTTCTTTTATATATAAAAAAAAACGAAAAATACATGCATAAAAAACAAATAAAAAAAAAGTTTTTTTGGCTCGATTATATACAGGATATTTGAATTAAATACTTCAACATAATTTGAGTTACGAGTTATTTGAGTAGTTACTCAAATAATTATTTCTGCGTATTCAAAATGATCAGAACTTTTCGCTTCTGATGAACAAAAATTTTGTCGCTTGTGACATTTATGCGATTATTCAAATAACCTGAAACATTTATGTCATGCCAGCAGTTCTGATACTTATGAACAATCTTTCTCATCGCACCAAAGTTTTACAATGGCTAAGTTCTGCTCTTATGATTTTTGTCCCACATTCCTATGCATTCAACGCACTGTGTGTTGTTTTGTGTGAGTGACTACTTTGTTTGATGCTGAGTCTTCTTCTTCTTTAATGGCACTAACATTCCTAGAGGAACTTCGCCGTCTCAACGTAGTATTACTTGCGTCATTTTTATTAGTACTTAGTTGAGATTTCTATGCCAAATAACACGCCTTGAATGTATTCTGAGTGACAAGCTCTAGAATACGCGTGATCACAGTGCAAGTCGGAGGAAATTCCTTTGACGAAATATTCTCCCGACCAGAACGGGAATCGAACCCGAACACCCGGCGTGTTAGTTATGACGCTAACCACTCGGCCAAGGGAGCACCCTTTGATGCTGAGTACCGTTATCTATTACTCATGGGAGCACCGTATTGATTTGTGAATAGGCTCACTAGACATCAAGTTTCGTTTAGGAAAAGCATAAATTGATACTTGGTTGAGTAAAATATAAGATAAGCATGGTTTTTCTCTGTGGTGGCTAAGAGCAAACAAACGACCAGAACGGTAAAAAAGGTATGGTGGCTGAGAGCAGACAGACGACCCCAAAGATTTAAAACATTTTTCGAAGTGGTAAACAAATGGATTGCATAATATAATTGCGTAGTTCTTCCTCCAAAATATGCAGTCGTGTCCTGGATGCAACTCCTTGCAATTTTTTTTCCAATTTATTTACTTATTCTATCATCAAATAATGAATAAACATGTCACATTTCTATTCAAATATGAAACGTATTTTCTTCTGATTTTCAACATGAAATACACAAACAAATGTTGAAAGCGCAGGAATTTAGCTGGATTTGATGCTATCATCCAATTTCGTCACAATTTTCACTGTAAGCCTAGTGAATGTAATGGTGTAAATATAACTTGTAATCAATTGTTTTGTAATAACCAAATATACAAAACTGCTTCTCCTAAATTTTCGACCACTGATTTGACAACCTTGATATGGATCCAATGTTTATAAAGATTATTAGGTAGCTTTTGGTAAAATTAAAAACAATGTTCATTGAAAAACCTAATCTACAAAAATTTTAGTACGATCATAAAGGCCGGAAAGATCGAAAAGAAAAGATCGATTTTCGCGACTTTTTAAGTACAAAGAATCGATCCAAAAAATCGGGAATCGGAGAGGAAAAGATCGATCTTCTAAATATCGATCCAACATCCCCAATCCTAATTCTATCGATCCAATATGTATTTATCTTGGATCGACCTTTCATTTCTCACACACTCACCCAGCGTTAATTTTCTCTTGCTTACACTCCTGAATTCAACACGGTTAGCGCACAGTGCGTGCTACACTATCTTCGAATTTATATAAAAATATTATTATATATTAGATATTCTAGGTCCTCGAAACATTCTGAAGTTTAACCCAATTGAACTACCATTTAATCCAGGACTAGCAATTGTCATACCAAGAAATTTTACCCAAATAGGCTCAAAGAACTCGTGTGTTATGTTGGCTTTGGGTTCATATATTTATGTAATGTTATAGGTCCTCCAAATCATTCTAAAGTTCAGAAGATCATAGAGGCAATCTGTTCCATTGACTATGATTGATGTGAACATAAAACCCAGGTAATCTTATTTCCTTTTACATTAATGGGATATTTTTATTACGGGATTGGGATCAACATTACGCATGATCTAAACTCTCCTATTTGTTACATATTTCAAATGAAGAGAAAATGTGTACTTTGCATAAAATACGAGAACACTATAGTGTTGATTTAGCAAGTTTGTATACTAAGAATATTTTTCCAAAAGTACGATCTCGAGCAGGAGGAAATACGTAAGGATATCTCATTTTGATCTTGATACAAAAATTTGGTTTGGACAAGCCTGATATGAGAAGTGAAATACCAAAGAATAATACCAAAATTAAAGAGAAATAGCTTTTCAATACCAATATTTTATAATTTCAAAACCAAAGTAACACTTGAGCAAATAAAACCGTATTTTCTAGAGGTTCTAGAACAAATAATCCACAAAAATTACTTCAAAGTAATGTTCGAGTAGTGGAAAACGTTATTTTAACGCTCGACTGAGTCAAAAATAACGTTCATTCGTTCAGTTTTTTAGGAGGTATAAACGCTGAAAATCTGGTTGTTCCGGCGTAACGCTTTCGTTTTCGGTACTTTGAACTTACAACCTCGTATAGAAATGAAAGACGTAGTCCTATGTCAAAATATATAAATATAAGTACCTTCTTGCAAGTCCATCTTTGTCAAAATTTGTCGGTGCATGTCGTTGGCTGTCCGTGAATATTCTTTAATAGTGTGCTCGCCCTGATAAACCTCAGTTTCTATTTTGCTGTTGTGTTGAACAATAGTTTTCGCCACAGAATGCATCTTCAGAATATGCAAACAAACAAGCCTAGTATAGAGCAATATCAAAGCAGAAGAGGAATATTAAATAGGACTTACGTCATCGGTTTTCATACCGTGCAGATTGTACGAATTGTTGATTTTATGTGTTATCACATAAGTAACTGTAGTGCGATACTATTATATAATCGCCTGGATCCTCACTATGTGTAGTACAAGAAGAATGTCGTGATGCATACTGAGTGCGTTACGTGTGTAGTCCTTGCGAGTACAGGAATGAATCGTAAATCAATTCAGCTGCTTTTCAAAACAACGCAAGCCCATCGGGCCTTTTCAGGGCCACTAAAACTTTCGACTGAAGAGTTATTTTAGAAATTTCGATCCATTCTAAAAATCTATTTTATATTTATTTTTGGTTGAAGGGAGCTTCTGTGAAATCAGGAGTGTGTTTGGATTTAATGATGTAATAATGTTGTTTTAAATTGCAGAGGCTTTAAGCTGTTTATTCACCTCTAGCCTTGAAAAGACTAATTTGAAAAACTAAACTAAACAATTTCTGACGTTGGCGGATTCAGCCGGTGAGATGAGAAGCAGAACTTCAGGTAATAGATGTGAAAAGAATGAATAGTGAATAAGTTGAAAACGTTACATCGCAGGTGTAAGATTATTTCAAGGTCATTCGATGAAAGATTACTACGATCCTGCCAAATCAGTCCAGATAGATCGGATTCTATGATACGAATTTAAATCGGATCAAAATGTTGATTTTGATTCTTATGTTTTGTGTTTGAACATCAATTATGTTTTTTTTTCTGATCATTCAATATATAAACAGCTTCTGCATTTCGTACAAAAAAGATCACGTATTGTACAGACTGAAAATGTTTCTCAGTCGTGTAGTTCTCGAGCCCAGTCAAAACTTTTGAAGTATCGGTTGACTGTCGCTCATGCAGCATACGACTCTCATTCATCATTCTCTATTACATTTGTCACGTTTATCTCTGCCAACTAGGAGACAAACCGGAACAGTAAGCATACCCGCTGAACTAAACCGCTCGCAAACCAATTGTGTCGAAGTCGAAGAAGAAACATGAAAATTGATTCTCCTCTTAGTCGACTAGGACTTCTTCGGCAATTGCCGTCAACATTACTTGGATTGACTAGAAATGAATTGACGAGTGTTAAGAGCGAGGATGGCTCTTTAACTATTTTTGCAAATGGTTATTCTAATTGACGTGACGAATGAATACAAATCTGTCTCTTCATTCAACCTGACTTCATTCCCCCACTACTACTCCATCCTGACATGAATCTCCTTGCCACGTACAATTTTAACTTAACTTGATTTCTTATGCCAAAAAGTAGTAACGCCATTAACGGACGGATCCATTGTTTATCCATCGTGTACTCAAACATCGATACATGCACAACTTAAATATATTACAAAGAAAAAAAACAAAGTACATTTGGAGATCAAGAATGGAATGAGCACGGAACTCCATTAGCACAGTCAACGAGGGTCCGAATGACTGCTGATTCATGTTGACGGAGGACTGCTGGAAGAAACAAAAATTCAGTTCCAATTGAATGCGAAGACCGATGGCTTCATAGGTCCCTGACTATCCAGTTGAACATGACTTTGCCGAGCTTTGTCTCCAATGTTGTCAAAATGGGTTTCATGAAGCGGTAATATGTTCCTAATTATCATGGTGGACATAGTATTGTGTTTTGTGCTGTGATAGTTTATGAATATTTAGTGTGAAATATTGCCCTGTGCAGCGAAAGAAGTCTTCGTTCGCGTGCCCTTTTTGTTGAGAAATCAGGATAAGTAGGAGAACGGTTGCCTACAACAACCGATTCTTGTTTAATTTTGCCTTTTTCAGCCGGCCCCGGCGTGCTGTTTTACTTGTATAGCAGCCGTGGCGGTTTATTCTTTCTTTATTTCTCTTCTCTGTATGGTTGTATAGCGTCCCGCTTTAATCTGTGTTGGCTATGGAATGTTCGGTGTGTAAACTGGGGATAGTGGTAAGCGATCTGCCGGTTTGCTGTATCGGTAAGTGTAGCGGAGTGTTCCACTACAAATGCACACTTCTGAGCAGGCCGACAGCAAAGCTTATCACGGAGAACGTAAATGTTTTTTTCAAATGTAATGACTGTCTATCAGACCAGGGTTGTGGTGAGCAAAGTGATCTTATCTCGGGTGTGCGAAAGGTAGAGAAGGAGGTGATGAAACTATCTTCACTCTCTGACTCGCTTACGGACATGCGAGATCACATTACGGCTCAGCTAGACAGCGCGCTAAAGTGCGGTATGAAAGATTTGAGACAAAATATATGTGAGTCTCTTGAAAAATTGATATGTGAGAGATTGGATTCTATGACAAGTTCATTTTTAACATTTACCGCGCAGAATAATTTAGCTGCAAGGAATGATTCGCTCGATGAACCTGGTGCAATTCCTTCTGAATCGCACCAAAACATTCCTAAACGGAAGAAACGTAAATATCAGAATAATGATAATGATGATGTCATTCTTAATAACATAAGTTTCGCGGATGTAGTCAAAAGGTCAAACAAACTGGTTTTTGGGCATTACAGTTGAACGTGGCATGAAGATGGGTAATTATGGTGTTTTGTATCATAGCCCCAGCTCAAGTGATCAGCGTTTTGTTGAAATTTTAGAAAACTGGCTCGAAATGTTCCTTGATTCTAGCAAATTAAATATATTAGCTGGTGATTTCAATATCAATTGGCGTGATGACTACAATTCGAACCATCTGAAGCGCTTATCTGATTTCTTCAATTTGAAACAAACAGTAAATGAGTTCACGCGTATTTCCAGGCACAGTAAAACTTTAATTGATCATGTTTATTCCAATTTTGAAACTATTAACACAGTCATTGATACCAATTTGAAAATAACCGATCATGAGACCTTAGTTATCAATATTGTAGATAATTTCGTGCCAAACGACGATTTTGTTAAATTAAAGTGCTGGAGGAAATATTCGAAACATGCTGTTTCGAATCTTGTGATGAGAAGCCTGGATTTTCCATTCGAGGTCGATAATTTAGATGAATCAGCAGCTGTTCTTACTATTACCTTGAAAACGTGTACAAATCAGCTAGTTACGCAAAAGTATGTATCTTTGAAAAACTCGAACAGCTGGTACAATTTGGATCTTTTGCGCCTTAAACGTGAGAGAGACAAATGGTACAACAAATTTCGTAGAACAAATGATGGAAATCACTGGAATATGTACACGATCGCGCGCAATAGATATTCACAATCGATTAAGAAAACTCGTTGTGAATATATTCAGAGGAAGATTGATCAGCATCAAAACAACAGCAAAGAGTTATGGAAAATTTTGAAATCTTTATTGAAACCTAGTAATAGTAAACCGCGGTCCATAGCTTTTCATGGCACACTTGAACAGTCTGAACAGGCTATAGTATCCAAGTTTAATGATTATTTCGTCAATAGTGTTTCATTGATCAATCAGTCCATTGAATTGGTCGATGAACCTGATGAAATAAGACAGCCGGTTGATAGTAATTGTAGATTTGAAAGATTTCACCCAATTACATTAAATGAACTTAGAACTATTTGCTTTTCTTTAGGTAAAACGGCTGGAGTGGATAATGTCAATGCTAGAGTTATTCAAGATTGCTTTCATGTCATTGGTCACATCTTGCTGGACCTTATTAATAAGTCTTTATTAACTGGGCATGTGCCTCAGGTGTGGAAGGAATCTTTCATAGTTCCTATTCAAAAGGTTGCTGGAACGATTAAAGCCGAAGAGTTTCGTCCCATCAACATGTTGCACACATTAGAGAAAATATTAGAATTAGTTGTTAAAGGCCAGCTGTTGCAATATTTAAATCTCAACGCTTTGCTAATACCAGAACAATCGGGATATCGAGAAGGACATTCCTGTGAAACCGCATTGAACTTGGTGTTAGCAAAATGGAAAGAGAAATTAGAATGTAAAGATACCATCATTGCTGTTTTCTTGGATCTGAAACGCGCTTTCGAGACAATTTCTAGGCCCTTGTTGTTGAATACGATTAAGCGCTTTGGAATTACGAGTACTGCATATAAATGGTTTGAAAGTTATTTGTATGACAGAACTCAACGGACTATTTTTAATGATTCAATTTCCAGTCCCGTAGGGAATAATCTTGGAGTACCTCAGGGAAGTGTATTAGGGCCCCTTCTGTTTATTATGTACATCAACGACATGCGACGAGTTTTACGATTTTGTGATATTAACCTTTTTGCAGATGATACTGTGTTATTCATTGCAGCTAATGATTTGAATCAGGTCGTTTTATATTTGAATGGAGATTTGCGTTCTTTAAGTAGATGGTTGAAGTATAAGCAATTGAAGTTGAATATAAATAAAACTAAATTTATGGTAATCTCGCGAAATCGTTCTAATGAAAACGTCTCTATTATAATTGATGATGAGACCATTGATCGCGTTCGGGAGATTAAATATCTTGGCGTGATTATTGATGACAAACTCAAGTTCAATACTCACATTGACAATGTCATCAGGAAAATTGCCAAGAAGTATGGAATCTTATGCCGATTGAAAAACGATTTAACTATGTGCAGTAAAATACAGCTATACAAATCAATCATCTCTCCTCATTTAGACTTTTGTTCTTCCATATTATTTTTAGCCAATGATACACAAATATCGAGATTACAGCGTTTGCAGAATAAAATAATGCGGTTGATTCTAAAATGTAATAGATTCACTTCCTCATCTTTGATGCTGGACGCTCTAAAATGGTTATCCGTGAAGCAAAGAATTGTTTATTTAACTATGGTGTTCATTTTTAAAGTAGTTCACGGTTTGCTGCCTCGATATTTGTGTGATCGAGTTGAAAGAGGAAGTGATTTCCATAGATATAACACTAGAAACGCGAATGAATTAAGAACACCTAATTTCTTGTCATGTGCTTCACAAAATTCGTTGTACTTCAAAGGAATAAATGTTTTCAATTCGATGCCAAGACATATTAAATGCGCAACAACACTTACAGAATTTAAGAGGCACTGTATTTCACACGTGAAAACTGTGTTTTATTAACAGTCGAACGATTTTTTTTTAAATTTTATGACGAAGATTTTTATTGACGAAGTTTTATACGAACGGATAATTAATGTGGACAATTTTTGGTAGTTTGTTTTTCAATGTTTTTGAGTAACCTGACGAAGTTTTTTGAACGGATTATATTATGTAGACTATCTAAAAATTTTTTAAATTATCTTTTTTTTAATTAGTATTGATCTCTATTATGTCTGTCATGATGGACTGGTGATGATGGACTATTTTTATTTTTATTTTGTTGTTTTTATAGTTGTATTAGTTGAAAAAAAAAAAAATAAAAGTAGTCTACAAAAGTTTGAGCGTCGCGCGCGTGCCACAGATATAAAGGATATTAAATTGAAAGATTTTTAAGTGCCGGTCTAGGAAATTTTCGTAAAGGAAATTTTCTCGATTTCTCTGAATGAGGATATTCATTGTCAATCCAAAGCAAGGCTGGCGGTTGGACTTGTGCTCTGGTGGACCCTTTGGCTGCAAGGGCCTCGTCGGGACCGTATCGGCTCTGTGGCGGACATGACTGAGTATTGGCTTGTCTTTGGAAATTGCAATTTTTTTGAACTTATATCTGTGAATAAAATCAGTGCGTTTTTTTTGTGTTTGCTAAACTGATTTCAATGTTGAGAAAAAATAAATAAATTATCTTTTGGATAACTCGTCTTGCTCAAACCTCTGTAGGGGAAGGAGGCGGGACCATCATCATCATCATCTTTAATTTGAGTTTCGGAAATAGAAAAAAGTCACACGGGGCCGTACCCGGAGAGTACGGTGCTTGTTGAATCACATTCGTGCCATTTTTGGTAAAAAAATCGTTCATAATGATGAATCAAAGAGCTAGTGCATTATCGTGGTACAAAATCCAAGTGTTTTTCTTTATTGGCGGGAATTCCGAATGGACAACACCATGAATATCGAAGAAAACAGTCAGCATTACCTTCACTTTTAATCGACTTCGATGTGGTTTTTTTTTTGGCTTCGATTCGTTTGCGTCCATGCTTATGATTGTTGACTCGTTTTCATGTCATACTCGTACACCTATGTCTTGTCACCAGTAATTATGCGTTGAATGAACGTGGGATCAAAGTTTGATCGTTCAAGCATGTCTTCAGCCACTAAATTGCGATGAAATTTTTCGAGCCGTGCTGCGACTTTCCCCATGTTCAAAAAATTACCCAAAACATGATGGACGCCTCGTGAAAGACATTTATTTCATGGGCTAGCTCTCTTAAACTTAAATTACGATGTCCGAGCACCATTCCTTTTATTTTGTCGATGTTTCCATCAGTTGAATAGGCGGATGGTCGTCCTTGACTTGGAAAATCGTTCATCTCTTCACGGTCGTGTATCAATGCCTGATACCATTGATACACCCATGATTACGACATAGTTGAGTAACCAGATGAATTGTGTAACATTTTCTGCATTTCGACACAAGAAATTTTGTTTGCAACACAATATTCAAAACAATATTTTTGACCGATGGAATTATCCATACCAAAAATCTTACTGACGCTGTAATGAAACCAAATCGCGCTCAAAATATTGACTTTGAGACCACTGACAGCAGTACCAAATTAAAATAAAATTTGAATAATGGTCAGCGGGAAAATTTCAAATTACGAATACCCGGTATATAACAGTTCCGCTGAAAAGTTCATAAGGTTGGCGTCTAGCTGGCGCCTCTTGCAAAAATCTACTTGACTATCAAAGCACCATCTTTCAATGGATACGTGTCAAAATTTGACAGCAATCGGTCGATTGGTTCGTGAGTTACAGCATTGAAAGTGAGGCAACTATCTATATCTGGCCCCCAGCGAGTATTTTTTTTATTGTTGAATACAAAAATCCGATTTCATGTGTAATTGCATGAATTGGGCTTCAAATTACTTCCACATCCACCGTATTCTCCAGATCTGGCCCCCAGCGAGTATTTTCTGTTCGCAGACCTGAAGAGAATGCTCGCTGGCAAGAAATTCAAGACCGATGATGAAGTGATTACCGAAACTAAGGTCTATTTTGAGGAAAAAGTGAAAGAGTACTATAAAAATGGTATCGATCTTGCAACTTGCAAGATCGCTATAATTGCTGTATCGCCCTCGAAGGCAATTATGTTGAATAATAAAATTGAATTTTACAAAAAAAAAAACGTTTTACTGTGTTATCTTATAAACTTTTCTGCCGAATGTCCATGTGCTCAGAAAAACACATATTCCGATGAACTAAAAAGATGTGCATTTGGCAACACAGTTATCATGGAATGCTGCGTTGAACCATGTGTTCTAAGTCACAGAAATGTCGTGCTCAGCAGCAGCAGAGATGGCGGCAGCTTTTCGGGTACAACAAAGACAAAAAAAAACCAGTAAAAATTAGCAAATCCGACACGAATCGGTATCAATTTCTAACAAATGTTCTACTTTCCAATCAAGCCAAACTGAAGATAGAAACGACACAACATAGCGTACATCTGTGAACGCAATCAAGCGATATAGTTTCCGCTTTTCGAATGCCGAGAGTGGGCGTTGAACTAATCCTGACCATCAAGCCATCGCTAACCCCTCCGGAACGACTGGTTCTAAGCGGTGCGTCCCGTCCGAGTAATCATAATTATTTGCACGAGGGGTGACATTGGCATAAAACGCAAATCGGAATAATTGTTATACACTGAAATCCATTAATAATGCATGTGACATAATATATGTTTTCCTCGGTTCGCCGGTCCATCTAGCAGTGGAGGTCTGCGCCTTCGCCAGCCGCGGACATGCAGGACACAACGGAAGGATATAGATGTTCAGATTTATGTTCGGTCCCAATTTTTGAGCCTTCGTGTGTCCGGCCGAAAACGAAAGGAAATGAATTGAAACGGCACGTTCGGGTCGGGTGGTGGTATGAAGCATCTAAATTGCACGAGTTCCGAGGATGAAACAAGTGCTTCTACTTCGCAGGAGGATCATTTCGGTTTGTGTTATGCGGTTAGCGCAAGTGGCCGCAGCTTGTATGAAATATAGCCAATCCTGCGGCATGGGTTGATTCCGGACTCGACGAAGCATTTATTGGGCTGCTCTCCAGCAAATGAACCGAGACCGTCCTAATGGGGTGGGGTGGAAAATGATTTTTACAATTTGAACATTTACATTATTACGACGAAAAGTCATACTCATCTGATGGTGATTCTGATATAGTTCCATCCCTAGTTGATCGATTGCCCTAAAAACCAATCTGCATGGATCTGAAAATACTTCACATCCGTCAGTCGCTTCCTTTCCGATGGAAAGGTGATAAAATTTAATTACCCGCTATCTGTGCAGAGCTACCCGATTCCCACAGATTTACCACGGCACACACCTGGTAGCAAAGGCCGTATCAACACGGAGGAGACGAAGGGCGAGAAGAAGCCGTGAAAAGCAGCCTAGACACACTGACAATAACAGTGGCCATCGTTGGCATCGATTGGTGCTGCGCCGCAATTTATGATGAAATTAAGGGGAGAGGCGGAATTTTAAGGAACGTTGAATCTTTTATTATATTTGCCCGTTTGGATGCGCTTTGAATAATGTTGAACGGTTCACAAAGTGACAGAAGGCCAAAGTGGAGAAAGACTGGAAATTAAACCATTTCCTGTCCCCGTGTTGAATTCGGAATGCTTTCTCGGGCACATGTTGTGTGCTGGATGAGAGAAGTGGCCGGTTGTTCGGTGGAATCGTAAGAGATTGTTTTACAATCTTCCGAGTAGTCGATGTGGCATTAAATTGGATCGAAAAGCACTTTGCAGGAATCATTCTTCAACTGAATTTTATTGGGTTTGGATTGAATTCACCCCTGCTACTTTTATAATAAATTGTCCACCCCTGGGGCTCTCCATAAGTAGGCGTTGGAGAAAAAAAAGTCACAGAAGGGTTGTGTCCGAGATACGATAGCATAGTTGACGTAGGATTTCGTTGGGTTATCTGTTGCAGGCTGACTTTGGATACGTTTGAAAAATTATATCGTTGAACTCTTTGATAATGATTTGGGTTGTTGGGTATTGTTTGTTCACTCCAACAGTGTTACAACCGAGTGGTAATGGCAGAAGAATGATGAATAGTTGTTGGATGATGCGTATCACGATAGGAGATGACGAAGTAGAATAACATATGATAAAAGCCGCCCTCTGAGGCCCTGGATGAGATGGCTCCTGTGTGGCATATCCAGTTCTGACAAGATGGACATCGGCAGTTTAGCGATTAAGTGGGCTGGACCCTCGGCTCATTCTCCGCCACCGTTCTGTTTCGGGCGGTCTCCGATTATCCCGTGGACGCTCAGGGACACACAGCTCCTGTGTTCTGTATGGATGAAATAGTGAGAAAACTCACAAATGTCATAATAAAATAATCGAACAAAATTACCGATTTTTCTCACCGCAAAAAATGGGTGTGTTATATCTATAATATAACCGCAAGGTTGACGTGGGACTACCGTTTTTTTTAGTAAGCATTGTTTTGTATTGATTAAATTTTGAATATTAGACATCAAAAACAATCCAGCTAAGTTTCCTCACTGTTTTTCTATTCTTTTTCATATGTATATTTACATTTCATTCGGCTGACTTTTCGCTATTCGTATCAGGTGATGTACGCGAACGTACATGTACGGACACGTTCACTAACACCAATGCGACGCCATTTGTGAATCGATATAAATTCACAGTGGGCCAGACGCTGATGCTTTGCGGCAAAATATCAGCTGGCAATTAGTTTTTTTTCTTCTGTTTAATTATTGTATGGTCAATGGTCAAAGGATTTATATATTTATTTATCAAACAAAAAAAAAGATATTTATCAAGCAAAAAAAAGGAGTTCTCTCTGTTACCTTCTCAGGTTTCCCGCTATAAAATCTCCGCCAACGCGATTGAATTTCGATGAAAAGTACCTACGATAAATATTAGAATATATTATCTATTTGCGGTCATTTGTCTGCTCTCAGCCACCATAGCAAGGAATCATACTAAATACTTTATTCAACGATGTAATAGTTTACATTTTTTCTAAACGAATTTTAATGCCTAGTGAACTTTTTCGCGAATGTATAAGAAGTTTCTATGAATAATAGGTAACGGTACTCGGTATGAGCAAAATATCATTAGCGTGGAAATATAATAGAATCCCTTCCAAGGGAAATAATTTCCGACCGAAAAGGTTTAATATGATATATTACATAAAAGGTATCAATTTTACAGGTTTTCCTTCTCAGGATACCTAAAGATAATTTCTGCCGCGTGTTGTAACACATGAGATTTGAGGGTTTTTGTTTCATCGAGTAGTCAATAGCTCGCATTTACATAATCACATCACTTACCGCAGTGAATCCTGATTGAACTATCCCTTCCATGATAAACGCTAGGGAACCACGCTATAGAGGCGACTCTTCTGGCCTTCGGGCGACGAATATCCTACTAACATTCCTTCCCGTTCCCCTGGTGACTGTAAGGACGTGGCCGGCGTCGTTATTGACTATTTAAAGCTCGAATCACCGAAAATTGCACAACGAAAATGATTTGCTAGTCCCAAGCGTCATTCTGTGTGTTCTTAGTGCAATTCGGTTGGTTCAGGTCAATCACGAAGAGCAACTACGAATTGTTCAGTCTACCCAAGCTCAAGCCCAAGCTAAAGCTGTAATAGATGATGTATTTCGTTTCAAGTAAATTTGATGACCGTCCTTTTACGTTTGATATGATTACGTTTTCGTACTAAACAAACGTTCGTGGGTCCGATCGCCGAATTCTTCACTTTTTGACGCTTTACAGTTTCCTTTTAACTATACATGGAATACATGTTTGATACAGAAAATGTAGTAAAATAAAGATAGCTTAAGTCGGACAATTTCTTTCTCGAATTTTGCGCTTACCAACATTATATAGACGGATGATATAGGAATGCGATTTTTCACCTGAAAATTCATTTCCACTTTCGAACAAAGATCCATTTCGTTAGCGCAAACATCTAATGGACTCATCACGGCTTATCACGAAGTAAATGTAGAATACAGCTCGGACTAGTTTGTATACTGACTCGATTATGAATGATGTTAAACTCGATTATGTACAGTTAAAAAATATTTTTTTTATATTCAAAATATGACTCATTTCAAGAAAAAATGGAATATTTGAACGTTAAAGTGAAAGGTTGTGGTTGTGAGTACAGTGAAGTAAAAATCGTTATTTTTGTAAACTCTAGACGAAGATTCACCAGGAAGTGTTAAAAATGATATTGTAGCGAAATTATAAAAGATAGTAGTTGAATATCAAAGAACCAATTGTAGAAGGATTAGAGAGCTTTAATTTGGTTTATAGGAACATACATATTGACAATGATTTTTTTAAAATAAAATTAAGAACAATACCTTGAAAACCACTAACTTTTGAGTTATTCACTTCTAAAATGTTACTTAAATCCAATAACTTGAAATTTTACAACTGTATAATGTAAAAAAAGTTCAAATTGAAGCAACAGAATTGTCCTACGTAGCGTAATTTTTGAATTAGAGCCAGTTTAAGACAAACCGAACCCGAACCAGAGAAAAAGGCTCAATAACTCTGTCATTGTTGAAATTCGAACATATGCGTAAAAGGATTTCTGTCATGAAATATGATCCTCCGCCACCTCCTGAAAAATTCGAATTTTTATATGAGAAAGGTATTTTGTGACTTTGAGGGGATGAATCAAAAAATAAACTATTAAATTCAAAAAAACCAAAATTATCTGTATAAAAATAAACGAAAAAATTGTTTTTGACTCGATTATATACAGTGAAAAAGAATCGGAGACTGTATATAATCGAGCCCGCTCTGTGTATGGAAATTCAATTTTCCGATTTTTTCTATTTATCTTCAGAATTTTCCGGAAATCTTCAATTGTCATGGGTTTCATTTGAATGTGTCCCTCCCCCTCCCTCTTCCAGAGAAGGGAGAGGTGTCAAACCATCGTAGAAAAATTTCTCGTACCCAAAAATTCTCACATGCCTAATTTCGCTCCATTTGCTTGATTAGTTCCCGAATTATGTAGAAATTTATATTTCATTTGTATGGGAGTCCTCCCTTCCAGATCTTGAACCATCATAAGAACCTTCCATGGAACCAGAAACTCCTACATAAAAATATTCACGACGATCAGTTCAGTGTTTTTTAAATCATTAAGGATCAGACAGACAGACGGAAGTCATAGGAGTATAGGAATATTGAACAAAAACTGAAAACATTGAGAAATGAGTAAAACAAAAAAAAAATAAAATAAAAAAATACAGGTCTAATGTTTTGCGATAAGGAACAAAATTATCACTTTTGACGAAAATCTGAGAACTACTATATCGGTTTGGAATGGAATGGCTGTATATTCATTTTCACTGCAATTAATTGTTATGGAGTGCCTAAATCGATTGATGCAAAACTCTCGTAAATCTATCAGGAAATTACTGAGCAATAATTGTGAGCACAGAGAAACTTGTATCTTCGATTTCGTCCAATCAGAACGCGGTACTTCCGTTTGGATAACGGTAGAGCTTTTAAATTTTTCGATAGCTAGTTTCATGCCATATATTGTTTTATTCAATGTAAAAAATTGTTATGGATTACCGAAATCGATTGACGCAAAAATCTCATGAATCCATCATAAAAAATGATTGTGCAATAAGCGTTCGAAATTGGACATTTTCCATGATGCGATCGATTTTCGTTTCTCAATTTGTATCCCCTACATGTTTCTGAAAGACTTAATCCTACGTCAAAAAAAGACGGTGACAAGACAAGAGTTACGCCCAGGAGGGAGAAATTAGCTTCCCTCACACCAGACACCTGATTACACTGACAGAACAGGGATTTGTTCGGAATTATGAAGCAACAAAACCACTTAATTACACCGAGAGACGTGAGAAAATTGTCCGCTAACCGGCTTTCCCGTTTCCCTCCCGGCCAGGTGGCTCTGTTGTTTGTCCCAATCACACCAGACACAACGGACTGCGGGTAAGTAAGAGATAACAAGCGAACATTTAAATAGGTAAACATTCAATAGAATATTCCTTTCACGATAGTTTACGGCTTGAAGACATTTGTTTTGTTTGTACCAGGTTTACCTCCCACTTGGTTCCAGCTCTGTCCGACTGCCATCCGATTGAAGCAAGTCGTGGCTAAGACAGAGAGCACTAAGAGTCGATGAAGGGTTTCCAAGGAATGGAGTGAAATTATCGTAAAATTAATTTAATTATAATTTTTATTGTTCCGCATACTTACTGTCGTGGCTGCAATTGCCGGTGGTGGTGGCCTTTCGATTGCCCCCGGGGCACCTTCCTGCCACGATGAAAGAGAGACCCTTCAACGGGCTGCGGCACATTATAATGTGGTGTAAATTATGGGCGTTAATTTGAATTTTAAATTGTACAATCATGTTCAGAATATTTCCGATCGAACACGTGTTTCCAGATATGTTGGGAACTGAGCGGCAGCAGGTTGCGCGCACAATCGGGAAGTTGAACAATCTTATCTTTTGCGGGCGCTTGATTACGATAGGAAAATTAGCTTCTGAACTGGTTCAAGACACAGCCACATTTGATCCAGATTGCGTTCGAACAATGCTTCAATAATCTGTGCAATGTGATAATAATTAATGGAGCAATTACGTGGCAATCGATCGAATTAATTACTCATCATCGTTGGTCGGAATAAAGTTTACACAAGCTTATACTCTTTCCTATTTTATGCAAATATTTCCGCCTCAATCGTAAGCACAGGTCGAAACCCCACTGAAGGGAAGAATGAAGCAATCGAAGCGCGGACCCCTATGTGCTACCTGTTGACCTTCGGCATTCTCTGGCTCCGTGAGGCGTCAGGAAAGTTGATCTCTCTTTCTTTTTCTACATACACCTTTCATCATCTTTGTTCTTTACGTGGAACGGGGAACGACCAGCGCACAATTGACATCGATTAGTTGTTCCAAAACACACAGACACAGAGGGAAACCAGGAAGCCATCTGGGATACACAAGCCATTGCTCAAGTCGGGGGTCGCTGACGGAAATTGGATCCCATTTAGCAGTAGCATACTATAACCTACAGGGAAATGGTATGTAGCGGTATTGTGCAACTCAACGCGGCGGAGTCTGGCGCAAAAAGCAGGGGCTGACCCGGTTGGCAGTGAATGTGAGTGCACACCTTTATTGGCCACTATTGCGCTCCGTGCTGGAATTAACGGCGGAGACGCGAGCAGCTTCTATCGATAGGATTAGACTTCGACCGCTGGAATTGCATACATACTCTCGATTGGTCGATCCGAGAGTGCAGACTGGAAAGGCCCCGGCTGCTGTCTTTGGGGGGGTGATAATTGTTCCGGGTTGGAGTCGATGCTTAAATGGTACGATTGTGCAACGACCCTGCGCTCCGAGTTGGACGAAGGCTCAATTATATTCAGACAAAATTTATCAACATCATTCAAACAAAATTCTGAAAAAGGACCCCTTTTTTACCTAATTAAAACACACTCGAAAAGTGTCTTGATCGGGGAGATCGAGTTCTAGTAGTTTTAGTATTTTTTAGTGTTTTGTATTTTTTCGCAGTGATCATTCAATTTTTGCGAATCAAACATCACTTGCAACCCAGAAACAACGCTCGGAGTGCAGCACGTTTTAATTCGGATGTGATAAAGGTATTTTACTGCTGTGAGAACTGTGTTCTTCGGTTGAAAACTGAAGGTGAAAATTTGATCCGGGTTACTGTCGCTGTCACCACCACCACACAAATGATTAAATTCGAATGTTTTGTTGTCGTTCTGCGAAAGGTACGGTATAGTATAGTTTGTGGAATATTTCTTTGGAATTAATGTTTTTGCTAGCGTTGAAGATTTGATTTTGCTAAAAGTTACTGAAAACTACTTGGATATCCCATAAGCTATTTAAACTTACAGCACTTGGTATAGTCCTACGTCTCTCCGGTTATTACCCATCCGTTTCATTATTATTATTCATCATTTAATGAATTCAGTGACGTGGAAGAGATGAAAATAGTGTCTCTAAGTTGTCTGTAAGTTATGATTGGAATGCTTCAAGAATATTTCTCTTCTCGTGTCGTTCGATATTTGCTTGATAAATTTCGCCGTTGATTTCAGGTGAACTTGAACTTTGACATCCGAGCTACTTCGGAATTTAAAATCTTCTACTAACGGGTGTTAAATAAAAAATGAGAATTTTTTTCAATACCTTTCAGTAACTCAAATAAAGAGCGTAAAATTTTCTTTCTCCAAGAAAATTGCTCTTTGGGCTCCCTAGAAACAGTAGGCGTGTTTGGTTTTGCTAGTTTGAATTTAGTCAAAGCAAAGATGGCGTCGAAACAGCACGTGCTCCGCGAACGCATTGTACGGTTCTACGAAACGCATTTCCAGCAAGGAAAAAAGTTCACGGTGGCACATTTTAAGGAAGAAAATGTACCTGTCAATACGGTATATTGTATCCTGGGTTCCCTGAACGTAGAGCGGAAGGTCGGAAGTGGTCGTCCGGTGACGATAATGACGATGCAGAGGAAGACATCGTTAAAGAAGCTGTTTGACAACAAGGACGCAACCAGCCTGCGTGACGCCGGTCGGAAATATGGCTGCTCCCACGTATTGATTCATCGGACCCTCAAGATGGAAGGAATCGTCTGCAGGAAGAAGACGAGGTCGCCGGGGTACACGGAGGAGCAGATTGAGACGGTTAAATCACAGTGTCGGTGGATGACCAAAAAATACCGCGGGACGTCTTTCGTTCTGGACGACGAAAGCTATTTTCCGCTGAAATGATAATTACTACTCCAGCGACAAGTCATCCACACCGCCTGAAGTGAAATACAAGTTCAAGAACAAGTTTGAAAAAAAAGGTTATGTTGTACATCGCCATTTCCGACCGGGGCATTTCAAAGCCTTGGTTTAAGCCGAGCGGTCTGGCAATCAACCAACAAATCTATCGAGAAGAGTGCCTCGATAAAATCCTGCTGCCGTTCCTGAACGAGCATCACGCGGATGGGAAGTACGTCTTCTGGCCGGACAAGGCGTCTTCCCATTACGCCAAGGCTGGCGTATCTTGAGGAGAAAAAGATACCGTTCGTTTTATTTAACACCCGTTAAGATCAGTGTCGAGAAGGGCCATGATTCCGCAAAGAGGAATGCTTCTCGTCGTACTTTCTTTTCCGAGAAGATTGTTTTGACCGATAAAGATAAGTTCGAACTGAAAACCGCTAAAAAATGCGGCAGCGAACGCGTTCCCTGATGTCGGAGCGATCGCAGCCCCGATTTGCCCGAGCATAGAGAAAGATCACTACTTGCTTCGAGCTGTTTTTCTAGGAATAAGTTGGGAATATTATTTCGATTGAGCGTGAATACGTGATCTCAGAGGAGAACGTAAAGTCATTCCCCAGAAGAATGCATATGCCACAGTACAGAGATCCTAAGCAAACAACGAGAAATGCGAATTGTTATTTCCAGTCAAAAAGAAGAAATGGGACTGGAATAAATCTGTGTTATTGAACCAAACACTTTTTTTTTACAAAATCAGAAAATAGGTCACATTTTCATTAAATAATGTTAATGTTAATTTTCACGATTTTAGATGGTTCGCATACCAATCAAATCGGAAATTCTCTAAGAGTTGTTTGACGTGCTACATGTTACAGTCTCCTAATCTATAAATGGTTTGAATTAATGAAAATTAGAAGCATTTCCATTTTCCCAGAGTTTTTTTTTTTCATATTTTATTACACAACTACTTTCCGAATCGTCATCCGGCTAGCAACCATTCGGCGTTGGCGAGAAAGTTCAGAAAAATCCTTCTCAAAGCTGATATTTTAGGTTGAGTTCTCTATGTTGGTCTTGGTTTCAAGGTTCAAGGCTAATGAACAACAACAACAAAAAAAACATTCTATTTCATGATCTTTTACCTTCCAGCGAGCAAATTTTGTGGTGCTATTTTGCTCACAACTTCAAAGCCAAGGTGGAACCCGATGAAATGATACAAAGTGTTGGTGTTTATGAGGTATGGTGGAGAGCGCTTGTGAATTTTTGCATCACCCTGAAGGGAAGAGAAAACTGCATCGCAAGTCCCACCCCTTAGTGATACATTGGTCAGCCAGAAAAACATAAAAATAGCAAACCCGCATCGAAGTGAATGGGTCTTTTTTTCAAAAAGTTATTAGAAAGGTCACACCTCACCGTAGATGGATTAATTCAGGTTCACACGTAGAGAATTTCATTTCTCTGTGCTTGTTCGATCCGGAAAGTAAAATTAATGCATTTATGAAAGAGCTAATTTGAGCGACTTTTAGTTCGCAGTATGTTTGTACTTGCAAAAAAAAAGTGCGGGTTTGTTTGTTTTTTCGAACAGTCATTTTCCTGAGAATAGAAGATTTGAAAAAAATAATTCCTGAACATTGGGGTTTCTTTAGCGTCCATAATCAAAATAACGCCAGTGGCTTTCGGTAGCAAAATAATTTTTAGAGCTTGGTTGTTAATGGGTTGAGATAAATCTAAGATTTAAGAAAAAAACATGAAAAACTAGTATATCAATCAATATTTGCTGAATTAATCTTTTTTTTTTATCATGGTGGACATACTAGTGTTTTTGTGCTGTAATTGTTGAATAATTTTACGTGTGAAATATTGCTGTGTGCAGCGAAAGAATAGTTCATTCGCGTGCTGTTTGTGGATATTCAACAGGATAAGTAGAAAAACAGCCGATTGAACAACTGATTCTTGTTTATTTTGATTTTATTTCGATCGCCCCAGAGCGCTATTTTTTTCGTATAGCAGCTGCTGTGGCGGTTCAATTGTTTATTTTTCTCTCCTCTGTGTTGTTGTTGTTGTTTGTCTCTAGCGTCTTGGTTTAATCTGTGTTAGTAAAACTGGTCATGGAATGTTCTGTCTGTAAACTGGTGATAGTGGGGAGTAACCTTCCGATTTGCTGTATCGGCAAATGTAGCGGTGTATTCCACTACAGATGCACGCAACTCAGCCGAACATCGGCGAAACTCATCACGGAGAATGTGAATATTTTATTCAAGTGTAATGATTGTTTATCAGACCAGGGTTATGGTGAGCAGAACGATGCTATCTCGGATATCTTCACTCTCTGACTCGATCACAGACATGCGAGATCACATCGCAGCACAGATAGACAACGCGCTAAAGATCGGGATGGAAGAATTGAGACAAAATGTAAATGGGTCTCTTGAAAAATTAATTGGTGAGAAAATGGATTCGATATCTTCAAGTTTTCATTTAATGCGCAAAAAAATCTAGCTGCAATGAATAATTCGCTGAATGAAGCTGGCACGACTCCTACAGAATCGCACCAAAATAAACGAAAGAAACGTTAATTTGTAAAGGGTGAAAATGATGAAGTATTTCAAGATAAAATTAGTTTCGCGGATGTAGTTAAAGATTCGAATGTAGTTGATAATAGTAAGTAAGACTCCTCCGGTCATTGTAATAAAACCTAAAGAGTCCAAACGAACCTGCGAGGATACTCGTAAAATTTTAAAAACAAAATTAGATCCAAGAACACTCAAAATCAGTAACTTTAGAAATGGTATAGATGGCTCCATTATTGTTAAGTGTGCAACTGGAGCCGATCCCAGGCTTCACATACAACAAGTTTAATGTTATAACTGAAGTAAATCTTGACACATACAATAATTTGTTAGTTGCAAAGAAAGAGAATGTGGGGTTCGATCGGTGCTCAGTTGCGCCCGCGATTAACGTTTTAAGATGTTTCAAATGTGGAGAATTTGGAAATAAGAGCACAGTTTGCAATAATTGTGAAACGTGCTATAAGTGTAGTCAGAAACACAAAACATCTGAGTGCAAGTCAACTGTATTGAAATGTGTTAATTGTTCAAAAATGAATAAAGAACGGAAAATGAATTTGGACGTCAACCATGCCGCATTTAGTTCTGATGGCTCAGTTTACAAGAGATTTAATGATTTGAAAAAAGGCATCCTGCGTTTCAATAAATAGCAACCATGTTCCAGAAGAATTGTGAATCAATTTCTTATTCTGTACTTAAATATTGCGTGGTTATCAGCAAACTACGTAGCATTACGTCAGATTGTTGAGGAAAAGCGTCCACTTATATATTTATTATACACACATTGTTGAAATTCAAATCATTTGATCAATATTGTATTCCGGGATTTGCTTGCTGCTTGCTTATCACATTCTAGACATACTGGTGGTGTTGCTATTTATGTCAGAGAATCAGTTCAATTCAATGTTCGCCTAAACGAAGTAATTGATGGCAACTGGTTCTTAGGCATTACAGTTGAACATGGCATGAAGATGGGTAATTATGGTGTTTTATATCACTCTCCCAGCTTCAGTGACCAGCGTTTTGTTGAAAATTTCGAGAATTGGCTCGAAATGTTCATTGATCATAGTAAATTAAATATACTGGCTGGTGATTTTAATATAAATCGGTGTGACAGCTATAATTCGAATCATTTGAAGCGTTTGGCTGATTTCTTCAATTTAAAACAAACGGTGAATGAATTGACGCGTATTTACCGGCACAGTAAAACTTTAATTGACCATGTGTATTCTAATTTCGATAATATTTGTTCATCAACTGATATTAATTTAAAAATAACCGATCATGAGACTATAATTATTAACGCTTTGGACAATTTAAATAACAATGAAGATTTAGTAAAATTGAAGTGCTGGAAGAAGTATTCGAAACAGGCTGTTACGAACCTTGTCGTGAGAAGCCTGGATTTTCCGTTCCATTCGGGTAACATAGATGAATCTACAGCTGTTTTGACTAATGTTCTGAAAATGTGTACAAATCAACTAGTTTATCAAAAGTATGTATATAAAAAAAATCAAACAGCTGGTACAATTTGGATCTTTTACGTCTAAAACGAAAAAGGGACAAATGGTACAAAGGGTTTTGTAGAACAAATAGGAATCATCATTGGAACATGTACACGATTGCGCGCAATAAATATTCACAAACGATAAAGAAAACTCGTTGTGAATATTTTCAGAGGAAACAGCATCAAAATAACAGCAAAGAGTTATGGAGAATTTTAAAATCATTGTTAAGACCTAGTAGTTGCAAACCGCGGTCCATAACCTTTAATGGCACATTAGAACAATCTGAGCAAGTAATAGCATCCAAATTCATTATTTTGTCAACAGTGTTTCATTGGTCAATCAATCCATTGAATCAATCCACTCGATGAAATAAAACAGCCGGTTAATAGTAGTTGTAAATTTGAAGATTTTCACCCAATTATATTGAATGAACTTTGAAATATTTGCTTTTCATTAGAAAAAAAACGGCTGGCGTAGATAATGTTAATGCTAGAGTTGTTCAAGATTGCTTTCATGTGATTTGTCACATCTTGCTGGACCTCACTGATACATCATTGCTAACTGGTTATGTACCACAAGTGTAGAATGAATCCTTGGTAGTTCCCATTCAAAAGGTTGCAGGGACGATTAAAACCGAAGAGTTTCGTCCCATCAACATGTTGCACACGTTAGAGAAAATTTTAGAACTTGTTGTTAAAGGCCAGCTGTGAAACCGCATTGAACTTGGTGTTAGCAAGATGGAACGACAAACTAGAAGGTAAAGACACGAGTGTTATTCCTTGTAGCTAAGAATGTACATGACGTCGTTTTACACTTGAATGGAAATTTGCGTTCTTTAAGTAGATGGTTGAAGTATGAGCAATTGAAATTGAACATTAATAGGACTAAATATATGGTAATCTCGCGAAATCGAATAAATGAAAACGTCTCCATTGTGATTGATCGCGTTCTGGAGAATAAATAACTTGGCGTGATTATTGATGACAAACTTAGGTTCAATACTCACATTGACAATGCCATCAAGAAAATTGCCAAGAAGTATGGAATTTTGTGTCGACTGAGAAACGATTTAACTATTTGCAGTAAAATCCAGCTATACAAATCAATAATCTCTCCTGATCTAGGCTTTTGTTTTTGGCCAATGAAACGCAAATATCGAGACTACAGCGCTTACAGAATAAAATAATGCGTTTGATTTTACAATGGGGCAGGTTCACTTCCTCATATTCGATGCTGGACGCTCTGCAATGGTTATCTGTGAAGCAAAGAATTGTGTATTTATCTATGGTGTTCATTTTTAAGGTAGTTAACGGTTTGTGTGATCGAGTTGAAAGGGGAAGTGACTTGCATAGATATAATACTAGAAACACGGATGAAATAAGAAAACCTCATTTCTTAACATGTGCTTCACAAAATTCGCTATATTTGAAAGGAGTAAATGTTTTGAACTTGATGCCAAGTCGTATTATACGTGCAACAACACTAGCAGAATTTAAGAGAAACTGTATTTCACACGGTCAAGATGTATTTTCCCAACAGTTAATTTTTCTTTTATTTTGATAACGATTTTGACTGACGAAGTTTTATACAATATCTTAAAGTGAACAGTTTTTTGATTTTTTTTTGTTTTTATTATTCTTAATGTATGACCTGACGAATTTTTTTTTAAACGGATCATATTGTTTAGACAATTTTGATAAATTTTTCTTCTATGTTATATTTTTTGTTTTTCAATTTGTATTCGTCTCTATTATGTCTGCCATGATCTTGGTTATGATGGATTATTTTTATTTTGTTGTTTTTCATATTGTAGTAGTTGAAAAAAAAGTCTACAAAAGTTTGATCGTCGCGCGCGTTGTACAGATATAAAGGATAAGAATTCAAATGTTTTGTAAGAGCCGGTCTAGAAATTGTTCGTAAAGAAAAATTTCTCGATTTATCTGGATGGGGATATTTAAAGTCAATCCAAAACAAGGCTGGCGGTTGGACTTGTGACTTGGTGGACCATTTGGCTGCAAGGGCCTTGTTGGGACCGTATCGGCTCTGTGGCGGACAAGAGTGAGTATTGGCTTGTCTTTTGACATTGCAATTTTTTAAACTTATATCTGTAAATAAAATCAGTTCGTTTTTTTGCTAAACTGATTTCAATGCAGAGAAAACAAAAAAAAATATATTTTAGATAACTCGTCTTGCTCAAACCTCTGTAGGGGAAGAAGGCGGGACCATAATCATCAATCGATATTCACAATCGAAAATGTTGAAATAAATAAAAAAAAAACTATGGGTGGGTTATACTTAAGATATAACCGCAAGGTTGTCGTAGGACTATTGTTCAATCGAAGTTATCGACGTCATCGCAGCAAATGGTTATCAACATTTTGCAAAACGGAACTGTAGAACGGTAGAAGCTCAGTGAGCTGAAGACATGAAGGAATACCTTCCAATGCAGTCTTGAATAACCGAGCCAAAGCGTTGTGTTCATACCGCTTTTGAAGTCCACACAAATTCCGGAGTGCAGAAATGCATGCGAGTACAAAAGTACCACCGGTTTACATGTATTTGCAATGCCGATTTTCTCAGGCTCATTGGCTTTTAAATCTGTGTTGGGCAACATTTATTTCGGTGAGAAGAAATGCATGCGAGTACAAAAATACGCGCATCTTGCATTTATTTTGCAATGCTGATTTCCTCAGACTAATTGGTTTTAAAATTTATGTTGGGGAAACCCATTCCGGTCTGCAGAAGTACATGCGAGTACAAAAATACCCGCACCTTGCATCTATTTTGCAATATTTCTATTTGCTATCTATTTTGCAGGCTCATTGGTATTGAAATTCGTGTTAGGGAAACACACAGATTCCAGCGATCGTATAGCAACCGCTGCGCAATCATTACTGACTGGATTCCCGCGCGAGCACCCGCTTATATACAGATTCGTATGATTTTAATAGCCTGTTTTGGAAGCAATTTTAAAGCTAAAGAAACATGTTTATGGATCAAAAAAAAAACAAGCATATAACGCGTAGACATTTTATCATTCGAATGAAGTATTTATCATACTATTTCGTTCAGTTTTTTGGGATGTATTAAAGCTTATACTATAGAAATGAAAGTCGAATTCCTACGTCACAAAATTCCATCAGGATTATCTGTAACTTGCTTATGTTTTACGCTGTTCTTGTAGTTGGCTGTTTGATGCTGATCACAGTTTGCGCACTTGAGTTGTTCGTTTGGTATTTTTTGAACAATGGACAGCGAAAGGCAGATATTTTTTAGGGATATTTGCCACACTTTTTTGGTGGAGCTGATCATACAAATGAGAAAAGATTCGATTTTGATGATCCGACGCTCAAGCCTGCGGCAATGTAAAACTCCAGTAACTTTTCCAATTTGACAAGCACCAACGTTGTGATAGAGGTGTTTCCGAATCCTTAAAGATAAAATAACATTGAAAGGAAGTTGGTTGACAAAAATTTGATGCCTAAAAAGAATTGACGGTTCGCTCGCACTTTCGGCGCTTCGATGCTTTGTTTGTAACATTCTCACTATGCCTCACTCTTCGGCAACTGTCGAGCGATTTTTCTGAATGTAATCAGAACAAACAAAAGTTTCGAAGTTGGCTCAGCAACGATACGATAAACGCTATTTTGAGATCAAAAGATTTAATTAAATATTGTTGTAGTATGCAATCTAGATTCATAGAAACTGTGTTTCAGTATCATAACACTTGCAAATGTAAGTAGAGTATTTGTAGTAAATGAATGAGTATTTTTTCATGCCACTAAAAATAATTTTTTTTTTCTACAACGGATATTTTCGATGGTAGAGATTTTTGGAAGAAAAAGTACAGATGAGAAAGATTTTCTGTGATGATAAATTTCACAGTTTTCAGTCTGAAATATCATTGTTTTTTAGTGTTCCCATCTTAGTTCCAGTCTTTCATTGTGTTATCCGCGGTTACCTTACCACAAAATTCTGTGGATAATCGAGGTTCTACTGAATTGGGTGATTGATAATTGTACCAACTTAGCGAATTCCGCGAATTTCAAGTGGAGTTTTTAAATCACCAACTTTCGATACATTTTTGACCGAATTTGTAGATACTGCATGGATGGCAATTAAATTGATGTTATCTCTAAATATTTTTATTAAGATTCCATACTTTATCGAACGGGAACACATAACATTTTACAACAATGAGATATCATAGATTTCTTGAGTAACTCCCGAGACCGAGTCGTCATATGCGCATCTCCGCTAATCTCTGGCAAAACATAACTTAGCTGCCTTATTATGAAACATCCAACAAAGCTAGGCCCTAGGCCAGCGCCAATGACAGTGATTGCGGCAATCATCTCCGTTTAACCCCCGGGGTGTTGGCTGTGGTTCAGTCGTCACGGAGCAAAGGTTAGAGATCATCTCCATCGAAACAATCAAAGCGTGTACGCACACGGCGCGAAGCACTCTCCAAGATTATTACCTCACATTCCTCACTAAATTGTACCCCAGCGATAATCCAACGCCAGCAGCAGCAACGGGTCGGCAAAAAGTAAGAGGGAAACCGGCGCATTTCTCGCCTTAGTTTGTGGTTCCACAGCCAGCGCGTCCCAGCGCAGCATTCGTTCGAAGACCCACGGTGAGAGGTTACAGTGGCGAAAAAAATAAACACGGACCCACATAAGCCATATAATTAGCTTTCGAGCGGAGCTCTGCACGACCGAATCAGGACCAAGTGGAAAGGCGAACGAGAGGAAAAGTAAAATCTGTGTCAAGAAAACGAAACGGCAAACACACATATAGGAAATCACTATCTCTTTCATCTAATAGTTTTATAATAGCTCGTACGCCCACAGTTTTGCCTTTCCGTCACTAGCGTCTTGTCACCCTCATTTGGCGGGGGCAGCTTTGACTCGCCATTCCGTCCGATAATGACCCAAAGCGCCCCGTGAACGGCTCTGTCCGATGATGTAATGGGCTTTCAAGACATTCGTCATCATATCACTGTTCTGAACATTCGTCGATTAATCCTCAGAAAAACCACAGCCGCCATTGGGCCAATCTCGTTAATGGTCCTCTCTGTTGACCATTGATATTTTCCATACGATCGCATCCGTATCGCCGATCGGTCGGTTCAATTTCACACAAAACATCAGCGCATCGATCGGATGCTAGGACCTAGATATCCAACGTAAAAAGTGAGAGGCTGCGCTAACAAATCATCATAAGCGAATTGCTGATGGCGTGTGTACCCGTTTCCTCTCGATAGCAGCAAGTGCATTGCGTAACATCTATGCGCAACATTTACGCACCGTCGAATTTTTCGGCTGGCCTGAAAAGGAATGTTTGTGTGTGCGAACGCGGGAAGTAGGAAAGAGACCGAAGATGACCAACTTTTGGCCGCCATTACCTACCATCACCCATCGAGCGGGTTAGACAAGAGGTCTAACGATCTTGCAGTTCCGGCTGAAAACACGGAAAAGATGGGCACACGCGGTTGTCTTGGGCGCACGTTAATTTGGGAAATCCGTAGATTAGTTTCGCCCACCAATGTTTGGGTCGGAACTAATTTCTTTGCTGCATATATGGTTAAATTGAAAAGGCTGAGCCGCCGGCTTGAGATATTGTGTAATCATTCGTGAATTCAGTACCACGTTTGGGGTTTGTGGGAACTTTGTTTTTTTCTTCAGTTTACTACACTCTGTCCAACTTCTATAAGACCACCCTGATTCTATATCGTTGCAACACAAACAGTTAGAATTTCAACATTCATACATTGTTGAATGCTTAGAAAAAAGTATATTCAACGCCAATTTCGTTCGAAAAGAGTTCTTTGTTTATTTATTGTGCTTAAATATGATAATTTCAGCTGTCCAGTTTATATAAGACCATTTCAAAATTCATCTGGATTATCGATGAAAAATTCAAGACGATCGGCTGATTTGCATGTCAATATTTGGCAACCTTGCCATTTCATCTAATAACCTGTAAAATTCGTGTTGGAATACTCGATATTTTTCCATGTTTCCGAAATTGCGACCTTGAGCTCTCCAATCGTGGTGTACCGTTTTCCCTTAGTGTAGATTCTGCGTACAAGGATCCCCCTAAGATATTCAACAGGATTCAAATCTGGAGAGTGAGCCGATCAGTCCAAAACATTAAATGTTTGGTCTTTAATCCATTGCTTAGTTTCCTTGCTGGTATGAATAGTAGCATTGTTTTGCTGGAATGTATTTTTTTGTGAGAGGATTCCGGAACATGTAATGCTGTAATGTAATCCTTGATAGATATGAAAGCTGTCTTGAGGTGTCCGGTTGCACAGAATTCCGTCCAAACCATGCACGAGCCTCCACCATAATTCCTGGTTGAAAAATACTGTTCCTTCTTCCGTAAATCACGCCAGTAGGGGAACCCGGGGCAAGAGTGCCCATCTGATTATTTTACCTATTTTACAAATTTACCTTTTACAATTATTTAACTACAGAACTTTGTTTTATACAGATACTGCATATGTCTCACATATTATCAGCCAGAACCTTGAATATTTTTTTATTGGAAAACAGATAAATACTGCTCATAAATACTGCTGCTCTTACAACTGTAATCTATATAAGAACACACAGGCGCAAATTAACGAAATACCCTCAGTTTCTATAAGTTTGCACGACTCCACCCATAAATACAAATAGAATAATAATTTTTCTTCAACTTACTGTATGAAATAATTTAAATCGTACGCATTTGTTTCAATAAGAAATAAATTTGTTATCTCTCAACTTCCGGGGCAAAAGGAGCCATTATTACCGGGGTAAAAATGCCATAGTCGTAACCTCGAATTCGATCTGTCAAACGCAAATAGTGTAATCGTGGTTGTGTTTGTTGTGGTCATGGTTTGTAAATATGAACGGATTCCGTTCCGAAACCAGTGGCAGATGGAAACTATGGTTGTTGCCGTACATTCTGTAAATCATGGAGACGAGATGCGGAGGAATATAGTTTGCCCAGAAGAACATTGGCCAAATATGTGCAGAAGTTAGGCCGTTTTAAAACGGTATTTTCTAAACAACACGAGGAGTAACTCGGATCTTTAATATGCAGAAGTTATTTTATGGGCTGACAACACACGACATCCCGAAGCAGAGTGAAATAATTTAGATCACTCTTTCGACGAAACATCCAAATTGGCCGGAGAATATTGGCTTGCCGGTTTTCGTGAACTCCACCAAAACTTGAGTTTGCGTTCTTTGGAACCACCATGAATTTCACAGTGCTTTTTTCATCAAAAATTATATTTTTATAAGATTGGCACTCTTGCCCCGTACTGGAAAAATACAAGCCAAAGACATCATTTTTGTAAATGAAACATTTTCATAGTAAACATAACTTTTGAACAATTTGATGCATAGCTACACCTAAATAGGAATATAAATGAACAAATAAGTAAAAAAAATGGAAAAAATATAACAAAGAGCACTCAAAAACGCGTATTAGCTTAAGGTGGCACTCTTGCCCCGGGTTCCCCTACCCGTTCCTAAAGCCATCAAGACCATCCTTATTGAACTTTTTTTCTTCAGTGAAGATAACCTATACATTGAAGAACTTTTCGTTATGGTATACAGCTAAAAGTATTCTTTTGGAAACATTCTTTGTCACAACATACCATGTCCCGCTGTCGGTTCATGTGAGCTTTGGCAAAACTAAGACGTCTTCCGATGTGAGATGGTGTGAGATGAGGAACTTGAACCTTTTAAACCCTCTTCATGTGAGGATTTTTTACCAAAACTTGACGAATTTGACGAATTGACGAATTGAAATATTGCTTTACTTACATAAGCGGTTTTGAGGTATTCGAAGCTGTTCTAGCTATTTCCCGCTTGTCCCGGTTAGAGAGCTTCGATTTACGTGGAGCTCTCTCCTTCTTACCGTATCCTTGAGGATTCGTCAAATAATAGAGCCCTACTGGGATCGTCCAATCCCACGAGAAATTTCTATGATACCAACATTTTCTTGGTGGAATGCATCGATTTGTCTTTCTTTTCTCTCCATGAGCACTTTTCCCTTCGACATTTTTCATATCTATTATTCAGAACAACTAAAACAACGGAAAAATGTAACTGGTCTTATAGTAACTTGACACTTGAAAATACAAAAACATTCGTTCACGCTCAGCGCTTGCACACACACATATGAAAATCGTGCAATGTATGGTAGTCGCCAATACCTACTCACTGGTATATAAGTTGAAGCATTGTTTATTTATAATTGGTCTGTCAGACTGAGAAATCAATAATTCGTTCATTTCTCAGAAGATATCAACACTACGACTTTGCGATTCTCTCGAGCTTCGTTATTCGTCGTTCGTCATCGTTTAGCGTATCGCATGTGTCGGTACAAAGGGGACGTGTGCCACTTTTTTAACACTTTCGATCTTACACACCGACGCGTGTATAGGAGTAACTTTTTTGGACAAGTGCCTTTTTTCATATTCTAGAATATTGTTGAATGAAATGTATAAATTAATGTTAGTGGCATGAAATATTTACTGAATATAATGCATAAGATTAGAATACGAGAAATTTTGAGTGCTTTATCCAGACGCTGTTATGTCATTACCTTTGTCTGGGTCCCTTCACATTGCTCAATTCTGGGTAATGAGAGGGCTGACTCATTAGCAAAGGTAGGTGCAATTGAAGGCGATATTTATCAGCGTCAAATCGATTTAAATAAAAAAAAATGCATAAGATTATTACCGGACTATTCTTTTTTGGTTTCAGTCCCTTTTGTAACTGGATTGAACGGATCCATATATAAACTATTCGTCGTTAGATTCATACGTTCAAAAGCAAAATATAAATGTTTGACTTTCGTATAGTTATTCGCTAAATATAATGGTCATACATATACACACTTGTGAAAGAATTTCACTTTTGAAAGAATTCTAAACAGTAAAATAGAAACTAATCGGTAGCTTATGGTAATTTTTAACAGTTACAGTTTCGGGGATATTTTTATAATGGAAAATATCGACAAGAAAACAAGAAAAAAACAAGGAAGTTCCTAGAAATCCTTTCATATAATTTTTTTATGCCCCATCTAAAAAAAGGCATTAATTCTTACATTACCTAGAAAACAGAGATAAAGGATATTATAAATATGCAAACTTTATATTCCAGAACCTTTATCATCTGGTAATTATCTAGAAGGCCGTTATACATTCTTCTCTTCGATGAAAGACCCGAAAAACACGCAACAACTGCATCAAATGTAAAATATATGTTTGTTTCAAGCATGCAGTTATGCTATGTTCTTATTCTTATTCCAATGAAACCACAATCGATTAATACGTTTTTATGTTATTTTATAGCTCTTTATACTTCCATGAATTATATACAGTTGCTTACTTTTAATTAATATCAGTGAAAAATTCGAATTTCGTTATTTGTGTTGGAGTATCAAAAATTACTCTATTTTAGGGAGGTTGAGTTAGATGACTATTAAAACATAATAAAGACGATGAAAACATATTTTTAGGAGTTTTTTCATTCAATCATATCCTCTTCTTCAAATAAATGCCAATAAAGCCTGAAAAATACACAATGTCAACATTACATCGGATCGGATATCCCCGTCCGGGATATCTTAGGTAGCCGTGATCCTGATCTTCTGCTTCATCTATACCTGTTCCTCAGAAACGCCGATGTCAACGTTTAATGATGTTTCCTTCGTTGTGTCCCCGTTTCATATCCCTCCTATTCAAACGATAAACTTTTACTTAGTCGCGGCAATACATACACACACTCTTTACAGATACACGGGCCAAAGGTTGTGCAGTCCACTGATCATTCAACAAGAGCCAAAGGTTGTACCGCTTATGACAACTCTACACGAGCTGATGATTGCGCCGGCTAATGACCAATCTATCCTGGATTCCTCGAGTCGAGAAAGACGCACCACGCTAGATATGGGGTACAGACTAGGGGGGCGTTGCTGATTAATGGTCAGCTGCATCCCAATAGGAAGTATCCCGTGTCGGGCACACGTACAAAGCATCGAAGACTGCAACATACCAAACACTGAGAACACACTAACCTCGAGCCAACCGTGAGTAATCGGTTACATATTACTAACATAGTTGTAAGCAAACATTGTCGAAATATTGAACTCCCGGCCCCGTTAGGCTGACGCCATATGAGCCTTAATAAAAATATATATTTTGGATAAAAAAAACATTACAGAGAGGTTCAATTTTCGGTCTGTGACACCGTGCGCGAGTATACGTGTTAAGGCCGTATTATATTATCCAGTACGTAGCGTAAACGGCACGTACCGACACCGGCAGACAAAAACACGATGTATTCATATCATCAGGCATGGCAACTTCTCTGTACGGACCGGTAGCGCAGACGGAGCAAAGAAATGCTACTGGTGATTGAACCGATGTCGTAACGAAGAGCGACAAATGCACCCATACCACGAACTTCGACGTTTGATTTGTATGTATGGTGCCACTCGCCCGTGTAGTTCGTGCCCGGCACCGGCAAAATATTCTTTTCGAGAATTCCTTCATGCATTTGTCTGAAACGTGCTGTGTATGCCCGGAGCCGTTCCGCTATATGTACGAATACACATTTGAAACACAGGCAACAATATTTGTCTTGCATGAAACGTGCCGTGCCGGTTACGCTACGTGCCTGATAATATAATATTACCTTTATGATTTTGCACACGAGTACAGGAGGGTTAATGAAAATTCTTATTTCATTTCATACTCTCTACAGAAATCGTAGAGAGAATGTCGCTGAAATTGTTGTTTATTGCTAGCCACAACTTTTTTGCATCCCTTAGGCTGTATTTCAATTTCTCAACCTTCTACCTTACCTTCAACATAAATTAATGGATGTTGAAGTGTGTAAACGTAAAACTGCCAAATGTTTCAGATCGCCGAAAATCAGTTTGGTGAAAATGTTGGATATAGTTGGATAGTCGATAGTTTGGAAGTTAGTTTTAGTTTTCCAAATTGGTGATCTGACCAAACACACACTCTATAAAAAATCATTATTCTATTGAACTAACGAGTAATATCCGAGTAGTTTTTCTATAGATCGTAGCAAATTATTTAATTATATCCCCAATGCTTCCAGAAACATAATTCCTAAAGAAATAATCCTCAAATTAAAATGTTCAGCATCTTTCGCAAAACGGCAACAAAAAATCCGAAATCGATTGTGTTGGTGGCAACTGTATCAATAGCAGTGGAATGAATTTTCACTTTTAGTTTTCAATCAATTAACACAACTCTCACTGCTGGAAAATTTCTTCTTCCCATATGGCCTGCAAAGTGTAGTATTTTGATGTCACTTTCAATCCTAATTCGTGAAAATTGAGGCATTAGGAAATTCACCAACCACCACTAAGCTCCAAAAACACCAAAATTCACATAAACTCTTCCCCCGGCAAACAAATTACAAAAAATAATTAGTTTTTTTTTAATTATTACTGATATTACTTTAGAATGCATCGAGCTGTTACATTGAATTGTATAGAAATAACTCTCTAGTGAAAGGTTCGGTGGCGCCATGTTTTTGTTATGGAATGGAATTTGTGTCCTTATTGCCAACGCACGCGTAATGCATCTCCTTCTCCAGAAACACTGAATGCATCCATTTTACATTCTGTATTGTCGTCACCACTACATCACATTGTGACGGATTGGTTGACGGTAATACTCTTTGCTGAATGATTCGTCCGGAACGGAGCGAATGAAATCTTTTCGATTTGGCTGGCTGTAGAATGTAGACATGAAATCTTTTCGATTTGGCTGGCTGTAGAATGTAGACACATGGTGGGGCTTGCGATGCAATGTTTCGTTTCTCTTCAGATTTCTATTGTATTTTGTCGTATCTACCAGCAGCATTAGGCAAAGAAAAGATATACGCACGGTGGTTAGCTACATTGTTTATCGCAATGGTAGTGATCAATTCAAATTGTATTTCTCTTCGCTAGTCAGTCCAACAGTATATTTTACAAAACGGCAACAGAAAAACAACTTTTTTTAAAACATAATGTCAACATTTGGATCGCTTTACTTCAGTACAAATGCTGACAGAGACAGAACTAGCGACAGTTACTGAGGGGATGTGCTGTAACCAGTTACGCATATGATTACTGAACCTGATGTTGACATCAATCACAGGCGAAAATTTGTTTTGTAGAACTGGCGCCAAATTGGCTTTTATGGGATCATTGTCGGCTGAGTTCTGTGCGCTATCGTTCTGGACGGTCGTTGAATTTCTAATAATGCTTTTTCAATTAATTTATTTAATAAAACGACTGCCTGATGGCACAAGATGAATGCCCTGTGGCTGTAGTCTTCATGCTGAGGGACAAAACAAAATGCTTTTGACATTCGAATAGAAATGTGAAATTTGCATTCTCTTTTTAAAGAAAAAACGACAATCATACAGTATCAGCAGATAAATCGAAAAAAAGCTTTTAATTTTTCGATTCGGCAAAGATCGATTCCTTGTACCGATGTAATCAGTGGGTCGATCCCTATGCCGTTTGGAAAATTGATTCGACAAGATCGATCTTTTTATAAAGATCGCCCAATCCTAGTTGGATCCCTTTCAAGCTTGTCAAAGGTTGTACATTCCAAAACAAATGGTCACAAGTTATATTTACACCACTACATTCAATAGACTAACAGTGAAAATTGTGCCGATATTTGATGGTGGCATCAAACGCTGAAGCGTTCTTTTCTAGAACTGGGACTACTAGCAAGATTTTGACGAAATGCCAAATGTATGGCACGGTTGGATTTTATTGGATTATTGTCAGCGGAGTTCTGGACGAATATCAGTTGTTGAATTTCTAATTATAATTTTCAATTAATTTATTACATTTGATAATTCCTTGACGATACATGATGAGCGTCCTAGGAAATATAATTGTTCTATGCTTTCAAGTTTTTTTGTGACCTTCATTCTGAGATTCAAAATGAATTGTCTTTGATATTAGAATATAAATATGAAATATTTATTCCGTGTTTAAGGAAAAGACAACCCTCACATAGAACAAGTAAGTCAATTGGAAAAACGGCATTCGATTTTCCAAAGATCGATTCTTTGGTACCGATTTAATCAGTGAATCGATCCCTACGCCGTTTGGAAAATCGATCCGTCAAGATCGATCTTTTTCTAAAGATCGCCCTATCCTAGGCAGATCCCATTTTCGATCGTACTGTTCCACCGCGCATAGCAAAACGTGATTTGAAGAACTATTTTACAAGGTCAAGGATAAACGGCTTATATTCATGAGGAATCATATTAAAAGCCGTTGGAGTTAGTAGCTTCTAGTTTCCCATACAAATTTATTTCATCTCCTTCAAAATATGAATCCATCTGAGGCAACACACATGTGCTAACGCTTGGCCCAGTCCTCCATGCATCGTCTCTTCGTCGGCCTTTAATGCCCTCGTCGCATTCTCTTTGATCTCCTCGATCGATCGAAATCTCTTTCCATGAAGTAGCAATTTTAACTTGGGGAACAAAAAAAAACTGCGCGGGGCCATTTCAGGTGAATACGGCGCTTGTTCGATGATATTTAACTTATGTTTGGTCAAATAATTCAGTACAATTCGGGCTCGGTGCGATAGCGCATTATCATCGTGCAAAATTCAAGAATTGTCGGTCCACATTTCCGGCCGTTTGCGACGTACAGGCAAACACTAATGATCGGATGGTACTAAAACCCGACAGATGTGCGTTTTAAGGCAGTATTTTAGTCTAGAAATTTGAAGAAATTTTTTTTTTTAAATTCCTTCATATTTCTGTTTAGGCATTCAAGAAGATACCCTAGAATGGACTTCGAAAATCTTATTATTTACCGAGTTAGAGCCATTTCAGTTATGCGGTATCTAACCTGATACGGCCATAACAGTGAACTTCAAATGCGTTTTTCTCGATACTAGTTTTTTCCAACTGACGTACACGACATCTCAATTTCTACTGAACCGATTCATGTCTAATTTATATGGATACAATCTGCAGGCATTTCTCTATCGCAAGAACCTCTAAAAAACAATGTTTTATAAATTTTACTATTTAAAAAAAAACGAGAAACGTTAGCAAAAAACATTTTAAACCGCATTTTGTTTTTCAAACGGCCGCCATTTTGTCTAAAAAGATGTTTTTGACTTGTCCGAGGTTCAGGCGATAGCGCCATCTTTACTGAATCAGATATTTTTGTTTCAGATAAGCAGAAGAGATGGGATCGTGTACGTCATGGCAAACCTTTTTTTTGAACCACTCTCACTTTATCAGCTCTTAACTATTCTAGTTAAAAATATTTTTTCTCCGTTCAATTTATATTTTTTTGTTAAAAGATAGATGAACAAATACTGATGGGGTAGTAAAATTTTTTTTGTTTTATTTTTACGGTGCTCGACAAAACGTTCGAAAATTGTGTCTGTACACTAGAATATCCTCTCAAGGTCGTACAAAGGGGCTGTCCGCATACCACGTGGACAGAAAAAGCACTATTTCAGACTCCCCCCTCCCCCTCCGTGGACAAGCGTGGACATTTTCATACCCCTACCCCTCTTTGTCCACGTGGACATTTTTATCTTTTTAATTAAAATAACTAAGGAAATAACTGAATTGCGCCTAAATTCCATTTAAGTTTATTTTATTTCAAGTTTTACTAGCTGTACTTTGCTGTACCAGCTTTGCTGTGGCTCATTGTTGTTTTACGGTAGAGAAATGAGTAGCTTAACAATGCATATGTTTTATTTGATTTTAAAATACTTGTTAGTAAACAATTTTTTTTTGTTTTTCCATCATCAGCGAAGATATGCAGGCTATCTAGTTTGCCAACACGGAAACTCGTAATGTGAGGAACTATCCGCATCTGAATATAAACTACACAACTTCAAAGATTGATCTTGAGCTTTAATAATTGTGATTGCAAACGATTAAAAATAAATGGATTAAAAATTATTTTCAAATACAATTTTAGTTCAGGATTTTTTCAACACATGTAATAAAATGTGTTGATATCACTTAGAATACATAGATACGATAATGTTTATTTAAGTTCACAGCTTTATTTCAGAAGTGTACTTATTCCATCTGGAAATCCCCTAACATTTTCGCCAGTAATAATCCAATTAACCTGATTGATTCGCTTTCATTCGATTCAAATGAAGTTCCAGTAGAATTTTTTTCACAGAGATATTCTCGATCTAACGAAAAATCATCCTTTCATTTTGGATTATGAATATTTAATGACATAACGATCGCACAGCAAATCGATGGACAGCTTTGAAATGTTGTATACAAGACCCAATTATTGCTGTGACAAATGCATCGTTTTATGACAGTTATAGCGTTCCAAAACCCACTCAAAATTTTCGATGTTGCATTTTGGTCCTTTATTTTTTTTGTTGAGTGCAGATCTTTGCCCACTCCGGAATATGATCGATCACAGCAAATGCCGATTGATCTTCACTCTGAATTTCCGACTCACCTTTAGTCTGTAGCGCAATACGAAACCTTTTCCGCCATAGTGCACGGTGCATGGGTCATCTTTCGCAAATGTAAATATTAAATTGTAAAAATTAAATGAAGATGAAAAATTCCAATACTTTAAAAAATTGTGACTTTTCGAGAAAAGTAATACAGAAAAATGATTTTACATGTAATTTTGCGTTTTTGGTTATGAACGTCTATGTGTAGACCGTAACTATAAAAGTCATAGGATTATAGGAAACAGCTCGGTTGTTCACAGTTCACGTGAGTTATTTTCAGAATATGGATTTCAGTGAAGAAGTACAATGATTTAGTAAATATATATTGAGCACTCTCAGTAAATATCTGACTCTCAACTCAATCAGTTTATAATATGATAATTACGGAATACTCGTTTTTAAAACCGGACCGTTTTTTATTCTTCGTGTCCACGTGGACATAGTCTATATTCCCTCCCCCTCTCCGTGGACAAGCGTGGACATTTTGATACCCCCTACCCACCCTAAAGTTGTCCACGTGGTATGTGGACAGCCCCAAACATAAAAAAAAATAAATCGGTTCCCGCATGCACGTTATTCTCGGTACTTTCTGATCATAGTTGGTGAGTTGGACATACGGGGTGATTTGGACCACCCCTTGATCTCAAAAAGTACAGCTCAACTTTGATTTTTTATCATGTCATCTCCTTCTACTGTTGACCCGTATGTACCTAACGTAAAAACTTTGGTAAAATTCGACAGGTGGAAGGAAACGGTAGCATGAACACAACAAGCACTTTAATTGCCAAAAAATGTGAGTTTTCCGATCGTGGTTTTAAGGTTTTCCCCGCTGACTAAACAAACTTTTCGTGTATTGTGCAGTAAAGTTCTGTTCGTCTACAGAAGAAGAACAATTTGATGCAGCGAAACTGTCAGTTTGATAAGAATAAATTGAATTGTTGTGTGGGGTGACATGGACACGTTTCTGTGGGGTGAATTGGTCCTACAGGTTAGAGGCTTTTCTTTGGCCTAATTGATTCCAGATGCCGCTGAATTACAAAAAAGGATAGGCGGACAACGTTGGTAGAAGGGAGAGCTTGAAAGAGCAAGGCAGGCCATCAAGAACGGATTTTCTTTGACCAAGCATCGAAAGTGTTAGAAAATGCTCGAAAAACAGTGAAAAGATTCATGCAGAATTCGAGATGGTCTGAATCCCCTTTTTCTGGTCTGGAATCTGACCAAGACACCTGGTATCGATCCCAGAACACTGTTACTGATTGTAACATTATCCCAGAATACTTTACATAAACATAAGTATGTTTTTTTCGATGAAACATACACTGGACCAAATCACCCCACAGACGGCTCAAATCACCCCGCATCAAAATTTAATGTCCAAAAATCATCTCTTTTATTTTATGATATATTTGGCAATTTGAAGCTTGATATAATGATTAAAAATTGTTGATTGAGAGAAAACAAGTGTAGCTCAGTATACAAAGTGACATTTTTTATTTAGACCGTATTGGTTTGGAAATATTAGGCGATTTGCTTAGGTGGTCCAAATTCCCCCTTTTCCCCTACTTGTTAAATCAGTGACACGAAACCCCCGATATTTCTATGTGAGCAAGAGCTTTTCAATTCATTTTGTTAACACAAAACAATACATTAGATATATCAGTAATGTTTCAATGCAGATAATTGTACATCAAAAAATATCAGAAGCACACCTGTAATGTCTCAGTACCCGCTCGATTGTCGGGTTCCATCGTCCAGAGGATAAAAGGATACTTACACTCCTACCCCCTACCCCCCCCCCCCCTCCCTTTCCGTTAGAATGTCGGGTTCCATCGTCCAGAGGGTAAAAGGATACTTACACACCCTGACTACCACCACCACCGCCACCTTCATCACCTTCAAAGTTGACCACAAGGCAAGGAATTTTCGGAAAGGCTGTCGGTTTTTTTTCCTCTTCATTTCTCAACTCGTTGCTGTCGCTGTGCGTTAATCTTCGGCAAGATCATTAGTAACGATCCCAGATCCCAGTGAGAGAGAGATAGAACGAGGAGACCGTTGATCTGCTGGGCGCGCAGACGACCGAAACCTCGAAACACAGCAGACAGGAAATGGGTTTCTTTGCGGCAACAATCCGCTGCAAGGAGTCAAATTTCTTCGCAGGCTGCGGTAAAGGATCGCTGTTTTTTTTATTTATTCTTGTTTTTTTCGGTAAGCTATAACGTTCGTCTAATATTTACACATAAATTTAGCCCGTTTTCTTTCTGTCTTCCTCCCGGCGAATGAGCACTGGAAGGAAATGGAAGAGGTCAAAAGGGCAGGTCTGGCAATGGTAGCTAGCTCAGATAAGTCGGTTGGGAATGTTGTATGTAAATTGTCCACAAGTGAGTCAAGTGGTTTTTTTTTACTCTAAGTTCTATGCTTGGGTTATTTTTTCTACCGATCTGATGAGAAGTTGAGGAACAAGTGGGATGCGTGGAAAATTTGTTGCCACTGCTCCGTGGAAGGGAATAAGCTGGGGGAGGGGAAGAAGGAAACTTTCTGACTAGAAAATTATCACAATAATCAGGCGGCTAATAAGCATCCACAGAGCGGAGACCGTAGTCAAGTGGTGTGGGATGAATGATAAATGATTCATAATCACTGTGTTGATGATTGCTCGTGGTCGTGGAAAAATGTCAATAGTGGAAAGTAATACTGTATTTCCGCTGCAGCATGGTTGGAGAGGTTTTTTCGAGCAATGAGGTTATGTTGAATATTAGGATTTGTTCTGATTTTTTTCCCTTTCCGTGAATCTATCGGTAATCTCAAGAGGTACGGAACATGTGTGGAAATGAGCGGCTCATCATTTCGATGGAATATCCGTGAGAAAAATTAACACACTTTCTGGATCGATTCCGAAGTTATAAGCCACTAACTTACACTTCGAATATAATTAGAAAAACGCTTGAGAGGTCATTTTAATTATACAGAAAAACGACAATTTCATGTATATTTGCAAAACGTCTGTTTTGGACAAAAACGACAAGACGAAAATTGATGGAAAAACTAGAAACTACGGTATCGGAAGTAGAACACATGTGAGTCGAATTGGTTCTGATACATGTCCACGAATTTGGCCCATCTGTGAGAACCAATCTCCGGAGAAATCCATCCCGGTAATAAACTGATTGAAGCCCGCAAAATATTCGCCAATTTTCGCTCGTAACCCGAATCCATGAAACCATACTTTTTTACAGCTGGATTCCCATGCAGAAACCGGATGAAACCAAAATTATGACACTGATAATCCCTGGGATAGGAGTTTGATGATCGGCTCGATACATTGGCGATGAAGCGATCATCGATGGGGTCATTCAGGGAGAAAGGGAGAGAAGAAAAACAGAACTCTTGAAGGCGCAATATTGGATTACAACATCCCCAGGATGAAACACGATGTTTGAAACCGAGACCGATCCTCAACGATCACTGGTAGGACTTCTCGAAAAAATGTCGATTGTGGAAAGATAACGTTCGAAATTCGTTTTTCATGCGCTGATGGAACCTCCAATCTGTTTTCGAAAACTCGATGAAATGTGACGTTGTTCTGGAATAATCTCTCGGCTTGTTTCGGAATGGATAACTTGACACGGAAAAGCAATATCATCCAACAGTGAGAGGAAATTGAAAGGGAACGCTTGAGCCAAGTTCCAGGGCAGTAATCGAGAGCAAGGCAAGTGTTCTACCCCATCCTGCGTGCGCTCCTGTTGCCAAGAATGAACTTATTACTGCCGTTCAGCTAAATTAACATGTAACATAATACGCATAGCACCACCGCATGATAGAAATGTGAATATTAAATAAATATTATGGTATCTGTCTTTCGGTTTGGGACGAAAACCAACGTTTTCTCTTCTCTCTGTTCTCTCGCTTTGAGCCAAATTCCGGAGGAACAACACGTTGCTCCCTTCATCGGGAGCCGCAAGAATCCGACTCGGCATGGGATCTCCGGCAATATGTCAACCATCTAGCAGCCTCAAGTCACGCACCGCTGACTGACGAAGCACTCTGATGGAATACGGATTTGCGTCTGACTCATCGTTCATCGGAAGAATCATGCGGAGGACCAGCAATCGTTGCGTCGTAAATTTATGCTGCCCAGAATCAGCGTTGCCAGTGTTCTAGTTTAAACTGGATTCTTCCAGTTTTTAACGTAGGACTAGGTTTAACCGGAAGATACAAGGGGGTAAAATGAAAATCTAGGCACTGAACATGGAGAATAAAATGAAATATTTCGTACTCTTATACCTCGAGCTTTTCTTTATAAATCGCAAATATGTTTTCATCAATTTATAGGAAATATTTCTACGCATCTATCACAATTCAAATGTTTTAAATTGAATTTAAAGAAAAAAAAATCTGTATGTTCTGTATCTTTGCTGAAAATCTGTAATCTGAAATTTGACAGAATATTCTGTATATGTGGGAACCCTGGCAACGACAAACGAGTTTCGAGCAAGATTTCCAAATGTTTTTCAATCAAGTCTGGCTGCTGGTGAATAAAATTTCTGGATTTGTCTGGATATTTTTAAAATCGTCGTTTTTTTGCGATGTTTAAAAATGATATTACATTTCTGAAGGGAATCTAAAACTGAAAGGGGAACGTAGAGCATCATACCTACCAAATAGTTCATTCCATTCTTTGTTTTAAAGGGGCTTTAAACTTTCGCCTTTCAGTTCAATCACCTCTAACCCATCTTTTCGCGCATGGATGCAACATTCTCAGAGGCTTCATTTCCCGGAGTTTCTTAATCTTGCTGCTCCGCAAGGGACTACAGCTTGGATTGCTATAAATGTCACGATACATCTGTTTAGTTCCATCTGAGATGTCATTGAGTATTTGCTAAAAGTTCATAAGCTTTTACGAAAGTTGAAGCCAGCTAGAAAAGTTAATGTTCTATCATTGCAATAAATCTAAAAAAAATCTGGACGAATCATAATCTGGATTTCTGAATAATCCGCAAAAGTCTGGAAGATTCCAGATAAATTTCTAAATTTAAAAAATTTCGACAACGCGGGAACAAGAATAAATCCATTGGCGCATTTCAGGACCACGAAACCTTTCACAAAAGAGTTAACAAAAGTTATCTACAAAATACGATGGATTCTGAAGTGATATCCGAATAATAAAGCAAAACTTATCAACTGATTTTGGTTTGCTTGGGGAGAGCCTGTGTTAATTTGGAGGTGTTTTTGAGCCTATTGGTGGTAGTGGACTTTACGGTCGATCATTCAATTTTGTTCGAATTCGTGCGTGGCTTCCAAATTGGTAGTGGCTTCAAACAACAAGTGTTATCTTTTTCCTGTTTACACTTCCGAATTTGATACGATCCGTGTTTCATGCTACCTCATGAACTTTTGCGACAGGCGAGGCTGTAATTTGGTTCGTCTCACTTCAAAAACAAAATGTCGTTCAACTTTTATATCATTTAACAGCCTACCCAAGCAGCAAAGTTCTACACTGCCTGTCAATTTATATAAATGTCAAAGGTTCTAACGGTACTAACGGTACGGAAACTGACGCGGTACGTTCTATTTAATATTTCTATTCTGCTTTGCTTCTGGCCGTCAGTGCAAGCTCTGCACTATGTTTGTTTCGTGCATGTTCTAAGAATGTATTCCAATGTGAAACAGATGCAAAAATGTTCACTGAATCAAAAATACAGTGTCCGCTAGACAGCATGAAAATCGACACGGTGTCTGCATCGAATAAAATTGCACCACTACGTGGATATGTATCTTCCACTCTTCCTTTGCATCGAACAAAACCACTGTGTGCGACTTCAGCGTAGGGAAGTCTGCTAGCTAAAGAGAGATTGTGAGATGAATGATGATGATGTTTTGAATTATAGAGGTATCAAAGTTTCCCTGTTCAATCGCATTTAGCCTCAAGACCCATTAACAAAAACCTAAGCTCCCGGTCTTCAGAATGGCATAAAAAAATAGGTGATGATTTCTTAGGTTTTCACGATAATTACACATACCAAATGGTTTCAAATAGCCATTTCTTTTACTTCCTTACATGACTTGTTTAAAGTGAGTAACTCCTCGTTTCCATATGTTATGACATCTGGGGCCGTGCGACATTATTTACAACCTTTCAGTGATCCAGTTGACGCGGTATAAACAAAGTGTTGTTTACGTTGGCACATAAAAGTCGATATGTGCCTTCACAAAGAGTGTTCAATAAAATCAAAATGCAGCAGATTTCACTGCGGAGAATCGCAGAGATGTTCGGAGTAAGCCTAGGAGCAGTCCGTAAAATTGCACACAAGCACAAACCTTGCGGTTGGCTTGTTGACAAATCCGGAAAAGTCCGTCGTCGGAAGACCGATAGTCGGACGGATCAACGAATCATTCGGTAAATGAAGAAATCTCCAAAAGTATCAGTCAAAGTCATTCAAGAAAACCTTTCGTTCGACCAGAACCATACGTCGCATATTAGCTGAGCATGGACTCAAGAGCAGATACACAAAAAAAAACTCCGTTTATTAGCAAGAGAAATAAAGTGAGTCGTTGGAATTTGCTCGGAAACTTGTTAACAAACTCAAAAACTTTTCGAAAAAAAGTACTTTGCTCAAATCGTGTGGCGAAAGGACGATAAAGGATTGCAGGGACGCCATTCGCAGGCTACAGTCAAGCACGGACGAGGCAATGTAATGGTGTGAGGATGCTTTTCCTGAGCTGGTGTTGGAAGTTTGGTGCGAATTCATGGAATCATAACATCAGATATTTACATTGACATCCTTAAGGAAGGACAACCTGAAGAATCGGTTCGAAAAACTGGCCTACGAAAAAGCTTCGTTGCCCAACAGGACAACAACCCGATGCATACTGCTAAGAATACCAAAGCCTATTTCCGTTCACGCACCCCCCCTTCAATGGCCATCACAAAGTCCTGATCTCAACTCGGTTGAAAAACTGTGGCCATTCTCGACAACAAAGTGGTGAAAGATGGTCTCATTGATAAGGACAATTATTTCACGGCTCTCCAGAAGGCGTGGAACGAAATCGACCCTCAGCACCTCCAGAGCTTGGTTGATAGTATATCCAAACGTCTTCAACAGGAAGCTTCAGGAGGCCACACTTAATATTGATGCTTTCAACATTTTTGTTTTTTATTTCTTTAACTAGGGCTTTCATAATTGTTTTCTATTTTTATTTTGCATGCCATTAAAATAAAATGATTGGTTTAAGTTTAATGAATTGAATCCAGCTAAATATGATAAAATGCAATGAAAAATGTTGTATTTATTATAAAGACTAATGAAATTGCTATTTTTACTTGGCAAAATGGTTTTTTTGTTCTAACAAAATTAAGAATATCGTTATCTAATGCTCTTTTTCATACAATGTAAACAACACTTTGTTTATATCGCATCAATATCGATTGCTAACAATACCGCACAGCTCTAACTGTCATAACACGAAGAAACGAGGGGTTACTCAAATGTTTTGAGTGATTTTAATGTTATGTTTAGGGGGTGGGCTTTTATTTTTGACAACGCATATTTGCAGAAACAAACAATTCTATAAAATTACGGTTGTACCTTTTGGTAAAATAGTCCAGAAATTGAGAAAGGTTTCTAAACATCCAAGGTGGGCTTTTTTATGCCTATCACTGTAAATAGCATCAATATTATGCATAATCTAAACTCTCCTAATCGACGTATTGTTCGTAATAAAAAGAGATAAAGCATAAAATGCATATGCGCCATAGTGTTTATTTTGTAAGTATGCATACTATGTATATTTTTTTCAAAATACTCTCTCAATCATGATGATATACTTATAGCTACCTTATTTAGATTTTGATACCAAAATTTGTTTTGTTATATGATACAATATACCAATGAATAGTACAAACAATGGAAAGAAATATCTTTTCAATAGCCAAATTCGATAATTTCAAAACCAAAGTAATGCATGAGCAATGTGTTTTGGAATGAAATGTGCTTATTTTAGTATTGAAATAATTTTGTGGGAAGACGTTAATTGTATTTTTCTTTGGTATTTTACCTCGCTTTTTTGTTTTTTGAGCTACTGCAAAACTAGATAAAACGTTCAAATGATCTACTAGAATGCTCATTTCTGAAATATTTTTATCTGCTATGTTATAACATAGCAGGTATGACCTAGTCAGAAATGATTCCAGCACTCTAATATATCCAATCAGTGCGGAAACTAATGCGGAGATGGAGACGTCAGTTTGATGTTTTTGCGTGGTTTGTTTCAGCTCCCATTCTTTCAATCCATATGCCCCAACTCTAATGTTAGCGAATGGGGGCTGAAACAAACCACGCAGAAACGTCAAACTGAAGGTAAAGTTAAGCATTGTGCATTGATTTATTAACTACTTTTAATCTACATCCTTCGTGTGTATGTAAAAGCAAGCAACGAAGATGGTCAAAACAAACACTACAGAAATGTCAAATATTGAGGTTGGGTTCGATGCAGTAATCTATAACCAGAAAACGTGTCCCCATGCACCTCAATCAATCACATTATCAAGCAGTTTTGTGGCGATCTTTTATCTGCGATTTAATGGACATGAAGCACCGGGTACGATTTTTTTAAAGTTTAACCCAAATAAAACCGTATTTTCTAGAGGTTCTAGAAGAAAATATGCTCAAATATTGTTTCGCAGTAATGTTCGAATGGTGAGAAACGTCTCTTTGATCTGCTGGAATGATATGATTAATTAATGGTTTATTTTATGAACTACATTTAAATTCTTCAGATAGCTTTCAATGATTCGGAATGAGCCAAAAAATCATTTTAGATATATTGATCTTCTTAACATAAAACGGTTTTGCACAATTCAGTGTTCTTCCAGTTTTTTTAAAAGCAATCTTCAGTTTTTTGAAAAATATTATTGGCAACCCTGCTCATTATGTTTCGTACAGAAATTAATAAGCCATTGAACGCGGGAGAAACCCATGGTGTCGTCGACATCAACACGGTTTCAGAAATTCGAATATATTTTCCTGGAATCGCTGCTTCCCACACTTCCCACACCCAGCAGTGCACAGAGTTGGTCCTGTTTCGCAACCGAACTTTACGCGACTTGGGGCAATCAGCCGAGGCAGACGAAACACCCGCGGTAATTAACACTCGCTCGCCCTGCCGTGTCGGATGTCTTCCATAATTTAAATGTCAACGTAAACATTCCACACAAGAGTTAACAGTGGGCCACATGGAAATCTGTTCACCGCGCGATCGAAAGTGTTTGTGTGGAAAGCAATTCGATCAAGGTGGCCTTGTTTTCGCTTTCTAGCAACAGATTAAGCCTACCGGAAATGCGCTTGCTTTGTTTTTCACCACTATCCAGCGGATATTGTTAGTAAACATGAACACTGAGATGCAGAGAAGAGTGTTACCCGAATTTCTCGGAATGAGCCGTCAGATAAAAAGTAGGTGAGACTAATCAACATCAATAAACTTTACCACCGATATTTCCGCTACCGACTCCCCACACTTTTCCACACAGTAACCTACTTTCCAGCGGTTCACAACCGAACCAAAGTCGCGGATCTGGTTATTATTACGGTTGTGTTGCAACTCTCGTTCCCTATCAATCGGTGCCATTATCTTGTCAACCTGATCTTGTCCCGCTTTTACTGAGATCAACAGCGGTATCAAGAAGAAGAAAAAGTAAGAAAAGCACCGTCAGAAATTACATCACAGCGCCTCAAAGTTTCCGCCTCGCGCCACGCCACCACTCTCTCGCCCACCATGAGATGGGATCGAGAGCACCATTGTTGTTATGCTTTGTGATTTAATTTTGTTTGTGTTTCCTACGGCCCCGCCGTTATGGAGTGAGAGTGTGTCAGGAGTTGCATTTCATCGAAGTCGGAGTCTCTTTCCTAATGCATTTCGCGCGCCATGGTGGGCGCAGAGGCTCGGCAGGTCTCCACAACAATCGATACACAAAGTGGCCGAGATCACGTAATCGATCACGCAGTGAGCAATTTGAGGAATCGGTGGTTAATCTTCTCGGATGAGTATATGAGCGCAGCGCCGAGAGATGGCGGCTGAGGAACCACTGCGGACAGTGTGTGTGTTGTGTGAAGGGCGCAAGATTGAGAAAATGATTGGCTGTGCAAATTATTTTATTGTTTGGATCGAATTTGTTTCGGTTCGCTTCGGTACATAACAGCTGATGAGGCTCAAGATGTACCGTAACTTGGGGCGATATGGCTTGTAAATGAAACACGAATTGTCAAAAAGAGAAAAAACAGGAAATGGGTTATATCTATGGTATAACCGCAAGGGTGACGTAGGACTATCGTTGATTTAGAGATCATTTGTATGAAGTTGAATCTGAATTCATTCTGAATGAATGAATATTTGGAGAACTTCGAAAACGAGAACGTTACGTTGGAGGCACAAGGTTTTATGCATCCAATATTGGATACGGAAATATCCTGCTGATGGGGAAGAATAATCTTCAGAAGCTATCCTGTTGATTGCGATTGATTGAAAAACCACAAAACCAAATGTATTTGGTCACAGTGTTACATGGGTAGAAAACATTCAATTAAACTCTTTCACATGAATATATTTTGAAAATTCCCAAAGGAACTGGCAGAATATTTTCCAGCAATGATTAGATCTTTCCACATTTTCCTCGATACTGGAAGCCCACCAGTGGTTAATGCCAACTCGATAACCACCTGTTAATAGCCGCGCGTGTATGTGTGTGTAGCGATGTCTTCCCAGGGAACCGTTTGTGGCATCACTCTCCTCCTGATAGATTCCCTTCTGGCCTAGGGTGCACAAACAGGCTCTTGGTGACACCGTTCATCCGCGCTTTCATGATAAATAAAGAGCTTCACCGCAACAGCGACAACATGCTCCAATCGCTGTTCAATTAGAACTGAGTGGATTTCCGAGCGCCGCTCGCTTATATACCGATTGGTGATTTCAATAGCCTGTTTTGAAAGCAATTTTAAGACTATTGAAACAAGTTTTTGGATCAAAGAGTAACAAGTATATAACGCGTAGACATTTTATCTTTTGAATGAAGTGTTTATCATACCATTTCGTTCAGTTGTTTAGGAGCTATTAACGCTCAAAATCTCGGTCTCCGGCGTAACGCTTTCGTTTTCGAAACTTTGATTTTACACCCCGGTATAGAAATGAAAGACGTAGTCCTACGTCAAAAAAAATTGCAATGGGTTGTATCTAGGACACGACCGCAGTTTTCAATGTAGAACTACGGAATTATATTATTCATTTTACTTGTTTATCACTTCGGATATTATTTTAGAATGCATCGAAATTTTTGTAATAACTTTTTAGCTATTTTATTTTTTTATTACTTCAGTAGACTCGAAAGTTATCAGTACTACTCGTTTATTTGGTTCAACTCGCATCAAACTTTCTCCTTCCTACTCAGATATCGATCACGAAATATGAACCCTTTTGCTCTTATATTCAGCTTGAAATGTGATCGAACCCCACAACATACAACAGTAAGGTACCCTGCTGGAATTTGAAAACATAATTTCAGGAAATATACGTTTATCTAAATAAATGCAGTGTATATCTATATTCCAAAATTCTGTATACTATTCCATATCCGCACTAGCACAAAAAATTCTCGTATGCTGCTCTTCTTTGTCGTAGCACACCTCGATACAGAGGGCTTCCTCTCCTTGTATCGGGCTGTGTGTGTATGTGTGTGAAATCAGCATTAGGCATGAATGATATTCGCTCGTTGTGTTATGCTAGCTCACTCGGATCTGTGTTTTCATTCTATTATATTTTTGGTTTCCGCCTCTAGCCCTGAGAAGGGCCCTTGTGGAAAGAAACTCTATTCCATACTCCTCCTTCACCCGTCAAGAAAACAATCCCCTCTCGATCGACGCTCTGCGGCAACTATGTTGCTTCAATGACCACCAAACGAGAAGTGGTGTTCATTCATTCTTTGTTTTTGAGAGGCTTTAAACTTTGCAGTTCATTCGCCTCCAATGGTGTGGCTTCAAATCACGGATGGCTTATTTAAACCAAATATGTTGAAAACGGGCAGAAACGAATGTATCAGTTGCTCGTTATTGACAGCTCTGTTCGGGAATGCACACAAATCGACTGAACAAATGTATGGGAAAATGAGAATGCTTCCAATTTTCATTATTTTAAACTGTTTAGATATTAGGAGATTGTACTGTATAGTATATCAAACAAATCTTAGAGAATTTCCGATTCCATTGGTGTGCAAAGTATCAGAATCATTGACATTGCGTGCCCGAACCGATGAAGGTATTACCTGGAACAGCCATGACCATGAAGTAGTGGATTCTGTCCATTCAGGTTGAGAGATCAGGTATGAGTTTATGCGTCAATCTTTCGTTGTCCACTACATCCCGTTCCAGTTGCCATTTTGTCATCGAATCCGCTCTTAACGTTTTTCAGATACCTTTGATTCCCTTTGCTTAGCCAGGAGACGCGTTTTTATGCTGCTCAGTCCACAGCTATTTGACAGGATTTTGGCCACCGGGTGGCCTTCTCACATCTCACCTTCTCACATAGTTGACGGAGTGATTGAAGTTTTGCCGGTCGTTAATCATTGTTTCCAAATATCTTACTGCGCGCCAATAGACAATAATATGTCTTCCGAGACTTTTGCTCGCAGCAATACTTTGCAGTTGCTCACAGCGGCGAGTACTTGCACGAGTATGACAACATGTCACACCAAGTTTGACACAGCAGAAGTGAACAGTTCTAACAAGATGCACTGATTCCTGCGTAAAGTCGAAAAAAATGCGATATAATATAGGACCAGTTGTTCATTTTGATTGTTTTTGGAAAATAAAACTAGCCTAGCCTAATAATAAAACTTTCAAGGAGATACTTTGTTTGATACAGATCCTGGTAAGTATTCATCCTGTTAAGAATTAACCTATAAGATTTTAATTCCTGAATTTTAGTCAAAACATTGGAACATGAACCGCTCCTTTTATTGAACGAACCGCAACGGACTGTTTTCTGTAAAATGGCAAAACAAGCTAAAGTCAAAAGAAGATTGCAGAATTCCTGGGACCACGGAAAAAAAATGTTTTTCGATTCGTTTCACTTCGTGATCAATAAAAAAAAGAAATTGACTGGACGCCCCCGGGAAACGGTGGCCAAAGATAGTGCTGGTCTCTAACAATGATCCGTAAAAGCCTTCAAAGAAAATCAGAGACGAGCTGAACTTGTCGGTGAGTTCCCGGACAATCCAGAGACGGCTTGTGGAGTATGGTGGTTGAAGTCCCAGGATGATTCTTATGCTCACACTGAAGCTTCTTCCAGCGAGATTCAAGTTTGCTAAGGACCATTTCGATTGGCCAGGCCCAGCAAGATATTGGTAGACGTTATGCTATCATGCGTGGCGTAGGAAATACCGTTAAAATGGCAATTAATGCAAGACAACGACCCCAAACACACCGCCCGAACTGTAAAGAAATGGTTTTCTAATCACAAGGTCGACATCATGGGGTGGGCAGCCCAGCCACCGGACTTAAATCCCATCGAGAATCTGTGGCAGATTCTAAAAAAGTCGGTTTATACGGAAAAATCCAAAAACAAGCAGGAACCTTGGGGAAGATGCATGGGTTCTTTGCGATCCTCATCAGCACTTTTTTTCTTTTTTTATCCAAAATATATATTTTATTAAGGCTCATATGGCGTCAGACTAACGGGGCCGGGAGTTCAATATTTCGACAATGTTTGCTTACAACTATGTTAGTAATATGTAACCGATTACTCGCGGTTGGCTCGAGGTTAGTATTACAAGTGTTCTCATAATTGGTATATCGCAGTCTTCGATGCTCTGTACGTGTGCCCGACACGAGATACTTCCTATTGGGATGCAGCTGACCATTAATCAGCAACGCCCCCCTATTCTGTACATATCTAGCGTGGTGCGTCTTTCTCGACTCGAGGAATCCAGGATAGAATGGTCACTAGCCGGCGCAAACATCAGCTCGTGTAGAGTTGTCATGAGCGGTACAATTATTAATTTCAAATTCCTGTTGATGGGAACCTCTTCTACATGCTGTTCTATAATATTTAAATCATCCTATAACAATGAATACTGATCAAAAGTGAAATAGGGAAACAAAAACTAAAAATCAAACATGATTCCGCGTGCGGATGTATTTTTTACGGCTTCGATATTAAGCATTTTGGGTGGTTTAATTGCAAAATTGAATTCGCTGATAGTTATATTTCGGTTTGTGAGTTGACAGAGAAGGGATATTAGGTATGTACGGAAAAGTAAATTCATTCGTAAGTGGTAAATTTAAATTATTGAAATAGGTGCACTGGTGAGGTTGAAATGGACAGTCAAATCCATAATCACATCCAATGCATGATGGAAAGTGAAGGGAAGAATATTCAACTCTTTTTTATATTGCTTTTTCTTTTTGTTCTATTTCAGTTACTTGACACACGAACACTGTGAGAGAGCGAAATTATTCCTCTCGTGAGCGATAAACTTCCAAGCTTCGTATATTATTAACCTGTCCATATTCCCCTCCATTGTCCATTATACCCGAATCGATAAAAACGTTCTTCTTTTCGGCTTGTTTTAATTTCAGTAAATAGCACGGAAAAACAAATTTTTATAAAACTTTTGACCAATTATTTCGAAAACCAGTATATTGAACTGTATGAAACTGCTTTTAAATTTTGGAAAACATGAATTTCCAAAGATTTAATTGAAGTTCTGCTTAACATGTCCGTCTTACCCCCATTTCCCCTATCACGAAATATTAGTACGGAATGGTGAAGAAAGCTTTTTCCGGCAAGAATTAATTTTTTTTATTTGTTTTTTCGACATGAATTTTGAAATAGTCTTAATTTTTGACGCGTTATTTTGGTACTTGAGTATGCTGAAAGAGCATTTTTATACGAATTGTCCTTTTTTCAACTGTGAATATGTTTTATTTTTTTGGAGGAGACAAATAAAATATTATTGATGGATTGAAACACTGAGCTCAATGTTTTGCCACTTTCTTTTTTGGCTTGAGTAGTGGTCTTATTGTTTTGTCCGACACTGCAAGTAGTTAACATTTCAAATCTTTCAATTGTCTCGCTGTTGTAACGATGTCGTCTGCAAAGTCCGCGGTCTCCATATTTGAAATAACATAACATATTTCAGAGTTATCATGTTGTTGTACATTAATTCACTGTTCACAATTCACCAGAGATGCCAACCAAATTTTTGAAAAGGCTGGAAAAAACTGGGAGATATTTTTTTATTTTTTCTTATTTTTTTATATTAACAATACAAATAAGGGTATACAGTGATAGTGTCATTATGTAGCATTGGTACTTACGTATTACTGCCACCGGAGCGTTATTTTCAATATGAATTTATTTTTTTCTTAGTGAAATTTATGGTTTACAATTTGGGGAAACAGGTTTGCTTGCGAAAGGCCGCCGTTTCTGACAGTGAGTCGGCGGTCGACTCGGATTGCGTCACCTTGATGAATTGAAACCGTCTCTGTTCCTTATCCTCGTTAAATGGGAGCTTCGCCACCCTATTACTTTACCCTCAGAATAAATTTCATAGCAAAAAAATAAACTCATAAAAAATTGCGCTTCGTTGGCGTTTATACGTAAGTACCGTAGCATTTTTAATTTTCCTCAATCTGTTTATGGAAATCATTAACATTATATATATTAACATTATCTGTGTGATTCTCACTAACTCTGACTGTTCTTTATGCATGTCTACATAATTTTTGGAAGCTAGAATTCCGCGCATAGTTTTTGTTTTTGTTTTGTTTTGATTGTCATTCCTTTTTAGTGACAAAATATTACCCCAAAAGAAAGAAGCACCCTTGCGTTCGTTTACAGTGAAGTCAGTAAAATCCAGGTTTTCGGATCTCCCGAAACTCGTTATCAATAACCTGAATTTTTCGATTTCGTTCGCAAATATTCGGAAAACTTTGTAGAAGGAGAACAATTTACATATGCTCCCTTTTTATGACATTAGTTGGATCTATATTCGTCATGTTGATAATCAAAGGGCCATTGAAATTAAATGGAAGATTTTACATGCGACCAAATATTCATTGATCAACAATTCAATCGCGGCACCTACATAAACGTTAATCAAACTGACATAATTTTCCTGATCGAACTGCACGTTGTTCAGATTGATTATATTTTTCGTATCTGTCTCTAAAAAATTACCCAAAAGTGTCCTGAACAATCTTGAAATGCTCGAATGCAAAGTAAATAGCTCCGAACTTCCCAAATATTCTGGTAATATTGTTCACCAAGCTTAGAGTATGAGATGAGAAGGTTGAATAAATGATCGTCGTAGGATTATTTAAGCCGTCATAGATCGATCTTACTCGGATCTTCCCTACTTTATCACTTTCAAAATAAATCCAAAATAAATTCGGAGCGGTTCGTAACGTTCCAATATACGTATAATAAAACATTTTCTAATGAAATCCACCGCGTGGCTGACGGATGCAGCACTTTCAACGGTTTCAACTCTAGAAGACAGTTTGAATTGCAGCAAACTTACTGTATCGTAAAGGGCTACTGCTAAGATAGGAGTAGATATCCTTACACAGCTGCTTAATTCTATCAGGCATATATTGCACACTTGGGCAGTACTTTTCTAGATACGCTCCTTATGACTTCTCGGTACCGGTCATGTTATTAGCCCCTTCGACAGAATATCCTGTTTGTATGGTATTCCGTCTCTATTAAAACAGTCAAGTCAACAATCAAGTCGTGGAAGCAGTCTTAAAAGGGATTAAAAAACTTGAAAATGCCGAAAAAATGAAGAAGCTGGATAAAACTGTGAAAATTTAAAAAAAAACAGGAGATTTTTGGCCTTTGGCTGTTTCGCTGGCATGCTAACAAAAGCTGGCAACATACAGGAAAAATTGGAAGGTTGGCAATTCTGCAATTCACTGGATACATTCAAATCACTGGAGGAGATAGAGCGTCTGAAGATAAACGTTGTACAGAAACCGGAAGACCTATTTTTAATGCATACTTTACTAAACATTGCGTCTCGAAAGGTTGAACTCTGGATGAAATTTTGAACTCCTGTTGAGATATTCATTGTTTTGCGAACTTTGTCTGTATCGTATACAATGGCTCGATTCTTGAAATTATTGATCGAAGTCATATACAGGGTTTTCCAACTTTAAATTCCGAGAGTAAATTGAAATAAAACACACTTAGAATTCGAATCTCGATGAAACTTTTATTTCAAATTAAAGTTTGGTTTATGCCATTATGTGTGAAATACAACATCATTCAAATGTCCACCTAGAGCTTCCTCGCACACCTTGATCCGGAACAGGTGATTTTCGATGACTTTTCGGCACATATGGGGCGGTATCTCGGTCATAACTTCACGAATGTTGTCTTTCAAATGATCAAGAGTTTGCGGAGAGATGGCATAGACACGGTCTTTCGCATAACCCCACAAAAAAAAGTCTAGCGGGTTCAAATCGCATGATCTGGAGGGCCAATTGGCATCAACAAAACGCGAAATTATGCGTCCCTCAAATTTCGTTCGCAATATGGCCATGATTCCACCAGACCATAATGCGCACCAAACAGCGACTTTTGGCGGATGCAATGGCCTCTCAATAATCACGTGTGGATTTTCTGAGCCCCATATACGGAAATTTTGGGTGTTCACATAGCCACCGAGCTCGAAATGTGCCTCATCGCTGAAGAAAATTTGATGCGAAAATTCAGCATTTTGGTGCTGTTGCTCGTTCAACCAATCGACGTATGCCCGACGTATTCCATGGTCACCACGCTCTAATTATTGTACCAGTTAAACTTTATATGGATGTAGGTGCAAGTCCAAATGCAAAATTCGCCACAATCATGTGTTTGACAAGCCCAATTGCTGAGCACGCCGTGGAATCGAAACATTCGGGTCATCCTCACCACAGCAGCAACAGCAGCAATATTTTAGGCCGAACGCACATTACGATGATGCACAGGTTTCACAATATCCGCTACGGATCCATTTTGTTCGAATTTACGCACTACATTAGCGATTGTGTGCTCTGTAGGCCGTTCATGACGACCAAAATCCGTCCGTAATGCTCGAAAAACATTTGCCGGTTTTTCATCCTGTTTATAGTATAATTTAACGAAATTAACACGTTGTGCGATGCTAAAACGATCCATATTGTAAAATGGCAGACATTCAACTAACGATATGACGCTTTGGTTGACAGCTATGTCAAACGGTTGTCAGCGCAGGGCTGTATACTTTCGGAAGCCCGAAATGGAAAACCCTGTACATATAATCAATGAGTTTCGTTCTGTCTAGTGCTTTGGCTATGACTTCTCAGCTAGCACCATCGAAAGTGCTCTTCATGTTGATCGAAATCACAGCGTAATACTGATCTCGTCTCCTTTCCTGTTTGAGCACCATCTGATTTTTTACAGAAATAATCTCCGAATCACGTTTTTTTACCTTGCAACTATAGAAATTATAGGAAGTTGTAGTCCAAGACACGACCGCATTGTTGACGTAGAACTACGCTGTTATTTCATTCAAGTGGCTTGTTTATAACTTCGGATATATTTTATAATGCAGCGAAATCTTTCGCTACCTCCCTCTTTGTTTATATTTATAATCGCGGCTGCATAATTTGCACCACCAAACAATCATCCATAATAGCATCAACATATTAGATGATTGTTGCATCGTGACAGGGCCAATGCACACGGGAGCAGATACAAATTCAACGTAGCGAGGATGCTATTTGTACATACGGGTTATGGCTTGAAGCAACTAAAAACAGGAAGTGGGTTATATCTATGGTATAACCGCAAGGGTGACGTAGGACTATCGTTGATTTAGAGATCATTTGTTCGAAGTTGAATCTAAATCCATTCTGAATGAATGAATAAATGAATATTTGGGGGACTTCGAAAACGAGAGCGTTACGTTGGAGGCACAAGGTTTTATGCATCCAATATAGGATACGAAAAACCTTGTTCTGAAGAATAATCTTCAGAAGCTAACCTGCTAACTGTACTTGATTGACAAATCACAAACCCAAATGTATTATATGGATATTTTATGGATAGAAAACATTAAAATAAACTCTTTCGCTTGAATGTAATTTTCAATTCCAAGGGGAACTGGCAGATTATTTTCAGTAACGATTAGATATTTCCATATTTTCCTCGATACTGGAAGCCCACCAGTGGTTAATGCTAATTCGATAACCACCTGTTAATAGCACTTGATTGAAACATATTTGGTCACAGTGTTACATGGATAGAAAACATTCAAATAAACTCTTTCACATGAATGTATTTTTAAATTCCCAGAGGAACTGGCAGATTATTTTCAGTAACGATTAGATATTTCCACATTTTCCTCGATACTGGAAGCCCACCAGTGGTTAATGCTAATTCGATAACCACCTGTTAATAGCACTTGATTGAAACATATTTGGTCACAGTGTTACATGGATAGAAAACATTCAAATAAACTCTTTCACATGAATGTATTTTTGAATTCCCAGAGGAACTGGCAGATTATTTTCCAGCAATGATTAGATCTTTCCGGAACTTTCTCGATGCTGAATGGCATCCAAACGGAAAGAATTCTGCGCGTGTATGTGTCGATCCTTCGCCTTCCACCTCCTCCAGCACGTTAGGCAACGATGTTGTCTTGTCGATGTCCTCACGAAAAATGAATGTGTCTCACCACCAGAATATCGCTTAAGTATCTATTTTGTGTGTGATTGAATCGAGAGAAGGTGTGGTTTACGATGGCAATTTGGAAGGCAAACTAGAGGGGAATGAACTCTCTGAGCTCGGAACTTTCGGCGACTGAGCAATAATCGATTGCGGGCGCATACAATATTGGATACGGAAATATCCTACTGATGGGGAAGAATAATCTTCTGAAGCTATCCTGTTAATTGCGATTGATTGAAAAATCACAAAACCAAATGTATTTGGTCTCAGTGTTACATGGATAGAAAACATTCAAATAAACTCTTTCACATGATTGTGAAAGTGGTTAATACTAACTCGATAACAACCTGTTAATAGTACTTGATTGAAAAATATTTGGTCACAGTGTTACATGGATAGAAAACATTAAAATAAACTCTTTCACATGAATGTATTTTTAAATTCCCAGAGGAACTGGCCGATTATTTTCCGGATCTTTCTCGATACTGAATGGCATCCAAACGGAAAGAATTCAGCGCGTGTATGTGTGTGTGTTTGTAGCGGCTGCTTCGAGATCTTCCCGAGGAACCGTTTGTGGCATCACTCTCCTCCTGATGGATTCCCTTCTGGCCTAGGGTGCACAAACAGGCTCTTGGTGACACCGTTCATCCGCGCTTTCATGATAAACGAAGAGCTTCACCACAACAGCGACAACATGCTCCAATCGCTGTTCAATTTGAACTGAGTGGATTTCCGAGCGGCGCTCGCTTATATACCGATTGGTGATTTCAATAGCCTGTTTTGAAAGCAATTTTAAGACTATTGAAACAAGTTTTTGGATCAGAAAGTAACAAGTATAGAACGCGTAGACATTTTATCTTTCGAATGAAGTGTTTATCATACCATTTCGTTCAGTTGTTTAGGAGCTATTAACGCTCAAAATCTCGGTCTCCGGCGTAACGCTTTCGTTTTCGAAACTTTGATTTTACACCCCGGTATAGAAATGAAAGACGTAGTCCTACGTCAATATACACACACTTATCTCCGCTTTGCGCTCTTCTCAACAGAAGCCTTTTCTATTCGAGATGAAGAATAGAAGGTGGGAAGATTCACGGGTTTTGGTCGTATTGAACTTTGATTGTGTTAGTAGCCAGCAAGATAGGAAGTTCACATACCAGGCATACCAGTCAGTTACTCAAATGTTACAAAATTGAATGTGTCTACGAATAACGTTGAAAGAGGATATACAGAAGCTAATTACAGATTTCCAAATCATATTTTTCGGATTTTGAAAAAAACAAAACATATCACGAACTAAAATGTTTAATTTTTTCTTTGATTTCAGAAATAGTATTCTAATGTCTACTATGTTTTAATTCTAGAGCAACTTTATGGAACTTTGACTTTCGTCAGCAATTGTAATTACTTTTTTCACAATTAGGGTGCTGAAAACTTCAGTCGTCTAAAACTAAGACGCAAGCGGAAAATTGTTCGTCTCAATCTAAGTCATACGGAGTCAATTCAATTTATTTTCCAACTTCATTTTACATGAAAAAAAACTTGCAACCTTTTTTTCCCATGCACTGTCAAATGTTTATCGGACAAAGGAACAAAAGATTGTGTGACTCTGACTTTGTTCGTTTACGTTTTTGGTCGACGTAACGAGAAGTAGAATTGAATTGAAATTAAGTTTAGAACACTTCAAAAATGCTGAAATTTCAGTTTCCGTTAAAATGTCGGGCACTTATGATTTTGAACGCTAGCATTGATTTAGGAAAAAAAACTAGTACGTTCATTTCATTTGCTTATTTTTACTTTTAATAACAACACTTTTCCTATGTAGTGGACTATTATAAGAAAAATAACATACATAAACAAAATCTGTGACGTCACAGATTTAAAAAATCTTCCCACCTCTCATTTTCCATCTCGCTTTCTATTAATATTTCCGGTCTCGATTAGCTTACCTTTCATCCTTGGTGAAGATAGTTTTGCTACTGTCATGCGTAACCGAATAACAAACAAAATTTCTGAACAATTATTTTCTTGGGGAGCCGATGATAGCATTGTTGGATGATTCCCCACACAATTGTATGGTTCAGAACCTTAATGGAATTGCGTCACTTTGATGTAATGACTGCAATGCCAGAGACATCAACGAGTAAGTAATTCGGTCGAGACCACAGCTCAATCCGAAACGAAAACATGTGATGACGCAAAACGAGGAAGAAAAAGCGAAGTTCATTGCTTTGTATCTAATCTAGAACGATACTGAAAGTTTGCCTCTGCGAGATCCAATATTAATGCTCTAGGGATACATTCCTCTTCGTTCTTAATCTTCTTCTTTTCTTTGTTCGCGGAGGCTTTAAATCATCCCTCTTCGTTGTTCGTCAATAATTTGCTCGTTATAGACGGCATGGGTAGGGAAGCTCACAAATGAGCAAAACAAATGTATGAGAAAGGGAAATGCTACTAGTTTTCATCAACTCAAACCGTTTACACATCAGGGAATTGTAATATACAGTATAGCAAATAAATCTTAGGGAATTTCCGGTTCGTTTGGTATGTAAATCGTCAAAATCCGTTCGCGGTAAAAAATAGTTATTACCGTTAACTTTATTTCATAAAAACGTAACCTGTTTTCTGATTTGGCACCCTTAATGAAAGACGTAATTCTACGTAAAAAAACGTTCCAAGCGTAAAAATGTTAATAGCTAATGACACCTCCTAAATGGTATAAACCTTTTAGAAGTAAATGTTCAACAATTACTCTACGTATGTGCAGTACTAGATATACCAACTGACTCGACTATTTAGAAGTGATGGTTTTTTATATCAGGAAAAATATGAGGAAATGAAAAATAACCCAAGGTATCAACATTTGGCTTGAAAATTTGATGGTCTCAAAGGCGCAGAAGTATTTCGGACAAGGAGAGGTTTCCATTATTTATTGGACAGTGATCATTATCTTATCACTGTATCAATATCAATATCAAGTATCAATCAAATAATTTCAGATTTGTGCTCGCTTGAAATGACACATTTTCGTCTGAAAAAAAAACCTTTGGCAATGTCTATTTGGCCCATTCAGTTGTGAGTTGTAGGATGACAACGAAGAGAAAATTTCAAATTTGGATCCTGGAATTGAAGTTGGGTGTGGGATATTCTGGTGATTACTAAAGGTGTATTTGAAAATGTATTTTTTTAGTTTTTGGATGCCAATATAGTGATTATTATGCTGTTGGCGCGCGGATATAGAGACGTCGGTTAATCGTTCGATCAATTCAAATAATCGAATATCTGAAATTATAATCGAGTAATTATGCGTCGAATAATTATGAATACATCGGATAATTGTCACTGTAATCGCAATTAATGAAAAAAGGAATCTTTCTCTAGGTTAATGCATTTTTAGGTTAAGAATTATGCTATATATTTTTTTTATCCAACATTTTTATCCAACCATCTAACATCGATAACCCGCGACCACGTGACCAGAATGACAACGTGATACGTGAATATTTCAAGAAATAAATATTCGCTCGAATAATAGATAATCGAATAAATTAAAAATTTAGACATCACTACGCGGATCCTCTTTCTAAAAGTGCTCCTTGCTAGTTGCCCTTTATTTTCACAATCTAGTGGCGATCTGGCTGAAAATTGATTTCAACATGTAAAAATGAATTATCTAAATTGTTGCGATTTTAGTAAATTCGGAAAACTGCCAAAATGACGGCCATTTGAAAAGAAATTAATTGTGTTTTCAACAAAAATCGCTATTTAACAGATTATATAATATATTGAACAATTGAGACATCAAAAAAAGGATACGTAACATAATTGTTTAAACATGAGAAAAAAAATAAATTCGCACACCAATATATCGTCACATTCGTGAGCCTGAAAAGGATTATTTTTATTCTAGAGCCAGGTTGGCAAGTTGGTACCCAGGATCAAAATTCCCTATTAGAATGTGTTCCGATTGAGAGGATGATTAAAAACACACACGCTACTTATCAAGTAATTAATCTAATTCTTGGTTCATGGTTCCAGAAGTTACTTCTCAGTCTAAAGCTACAAACTGTTTGCCAAACAAGTCACGTGCCATCATCCATAACAACGTGATAGTGATAGGATATCGTCAACGAGTTCTGCTAGAGTCTCTTTGAACATTTATTTGCCCCCAATTTTTGCTTCGCATCACAGTTCAAGTAGTAGTGCCTGAAAACATCACGGTTGTTTGATTTCTTGTCATAATAAATGAAAAACAATGTACCGATCTTGAAAAGAGTCACCATTTTTTGAAAGAGTTCTAGATTCAGCTGCCTTGGTTTTTCTACCATTCCCTCCCCTACAATTTGAGCGTTCATATCACCGATGGCGAGTTTGACGTCGTGAATCTATGATAGGCTAGCCCAAGCTGTGCGTAGAACTCTTTTTAGTGTCTTCTGCTCTGCCTTCGTGTGGGTAATCTTGTTGATGATGCTGTAGTTGAAAAGACGGCCCTAGTTTATCGACCTGCAAAGGTTGTCCTAATAGGATCTCACTAGATCACGCGTCTTTGCATTTTGCCCATCACCATCGAGTAATTCGTTGGTTGTGTCGCCACTCTGGTAGAAAATAGCATCAAATACCTTGCTCCTTCTTCCTTGTTCGTTTTTCCCACCGGCAAAATTTTTGCAGTACTAGGATTTCGAAGATGCGATTATTAATACTGCAGAATCAGCCGCCCGCTACAGGTCAGACGCAGTTTGACGCAGCCGCCCCTATGGAGTACAGACGTTCATTATGGGGAATTTGTTTACAAAGGCACCCACCAGCCAGTTTCAACAAATGCGAGTTGTATCAACCCACCATCCTAATACCTCTGCAGTACTTTGGACAATCTGTCATCCAAGACCAAGGTCACACGCACACATTGTTATTATTTTTCTGCTGTGTCAAAGGTTTTTTTTTATGCATGTCATAGTGTTGTGTTTTGCTTATTGTAACTATGGGATGTGGTGGTGGAACAAATATATAATTGTCTATAACCAAAGTGTATTAACTGCAAGAAAACCCGCCGCGATGGCCTTTTCCAAGGCTAGAGGTGATGAACTTTAAAATACAGAACCGTTATACGAGCGACACTCCAAAGCACACACTAGCCGAACATATCTTCCATACACGTCGTGCATCCGTCTTCTACCGTAGCGCCCCAAGGTAAACATATAGCAATCTGGGGGAGCAATGTCTTGGGAATATGACTAAAAAGGTAAAGCCTCCCAATTCTCTCTCTCTCTCTCTCTCTCTCTCTCTCTCTCTCTCTCTCTCTCTCTCTATCTCTCTCTCGATAATTCCTGAAAAATCCATAAATATGTGTCCCGACGTTGTCATGCTGTAAAATGATATTTTCGTGTTTATTCTCCATTCCATTCCATTCGTTTTTCATTCAGCTTTGTTGAAACGTATTGAGGAAAGCTTCGATAAAACGTACCCTCGATATAACGCCACTCGATATAACGTACACATTTTCAATGTGTGAAAAATATTTTCGGAATAGGTACTGAGAATTTCATGTCAATCTCACAGGTTCAACAAAGGTCACTTGGTGGTCTGGCTATAGGTTCCCGAATTTTATTTAGATCAACGGAAACCCATAAAAACAACCTACTTGTGTATTGTGTATTCTGAATAAGCTGATTATAGTTTCATGTCCGAAACCATAGCCCATAATCAGGACTTCCATATGAAATTTGCATTTTTGCATTACATGCTTTACAATATGGCTTGAACACTTCTGCTGGAGAATAAAGGTGAAGCGGTCATTTTATCTATTTACCCTTAAGATTTATTTCTGTTAAATTCAGGAATCCCAGTTGATTTTATATCAACAGTCGTAGTAGGCGTATCTCGAATATTTTGACAGCAAATTGTTTGGAAACCCTGTATCTTTCAACGATGAAAATTTCACGTTGATCCGTTCTGTCAGCTACTCAAATCACGAAATCGCTGGAGGTGGCCGTACTGGAACGTTTCCATGAACGTGCAAGTGTTATTCCGATGGATCTTATTGGAACATACGATCGGAATCCGATGGATCTTATTGGAATATACGATCGGAAGCTGAGGTTGAAGGTATTGAGATAACTAACGCAAAATCTCGAACTACGATATCGTCACAAACACAGCTTTAACCAAAATCCATATCCGGAGAATTCATATGCGGAGAAACAGAACGCTGAAGCTGAACGTGGAGGCCAAAAGATTATTTGTACCTCGAAAGTTGTACGAAGGTGACGAAGTACGAAGGATGCATGCTGATGGATGACGAAATGTACGCGAAGATGGATTTTGGACAGTCCCCAGGCCTGAAATTCTAGAAAGGCACTGCTAGACAATCCATTTTGCTGATAAATTTGCTAGGAAGCTCTTGATTTGGAAAGGGATTTGCTGCTGCGGAAAGAGAATCAAGGTTTTTGTCACAAACAAGACAATGGACTCGAAAATGTATAGAGGAGAGTGCCTGCAGAAACGTCCAGTGAAGTTTTGGTAAGCCGCCACTACAATCTACTACAATGCTTAAGTGGTCCCCCGTGATAATGAGTTCGATTACATTGAAAAAGACCTAAATCCTCTCAATTGCCCTCAATTCAGCTTAATTAACAAATATTGGGCAATTGTGAAACGGAATTGCGGAATTTGTGCCAAATTGACTCGGGATGCTGCAGACACGAAGAGATCGTGGAATAAAATGGACGCTGAGGTTGAACAACAGAGAGCCCAAACATTGATACAAAAATTCATCAAAACTGTAAAAGAATAATAAAAAAATTATCTATATTTTGATATTAAAAAATTTTTGTACCTTTAACCAGGATACAATTGGTTTTATGGTTCCGGATTCTAAGTGAATCAAGCTATGATCAACAGTATGATCACGAGAAAGGTTCGCTTCATCTTCTAGTTGAACTTTTTCATCATTATTTACTTATCTTATCCAAACAGCAACACATAAAAGTAATACAAGCTGTGTTCCTAAGTTCTTTATTATGCTTCGATTCGATACAACGTACAATTTTGAAAGTAAAATGTACGTTATATCGAAGTTTACCAGTAATTCTAGTCGGTTTCGTTCACCAGTTATAATTTCAGAAGGTAGGTGCTTCAAATATGTATCCTGATCTTTTGGTGTCTTTCCATAATCTTCATCATCAAATTCAAAATGGTTGCTCCTGAATCGTTTAAACCACTTTTCACACATGCTTACCGATGAAACTCATTCTTTGTAAGCGTCAACAAGCAAACGGTGAATATCTGAATGAATATTTGAATAAAAAATCTTTTTATCCAGATGGCTTGGGGCTATCTAGTATTTGTGTGTGAACGTTTACCGCAAGGTAGTCAGAACGATCAATTCATCCAACTAATAATGAATGGATCATCACTGTATCAAAGTCACCTCCCCAACACGGTAAACCACACTCGCGGATCCTCTTATGTAATTGCATCATCTTCAGCTTATTTTGTGCCTTCACTTCGGGGTGGAATCAAGCTTGATTGCGACTCGAAAGCACTTTTCTTCGTTTCCGCGAAGAATAACAGTGCTGCAACTCAACACAACAACAAATAAAAACCATACAACAACACCCCAACCGTTGTGTGTGTGTGTGTGTGCATCGCGGTGTGTGATATTGTGATGTCGCAACTCAGCTGTTGTTAATGATCATCGTGGCGGATGGCTCGGTTGGCATGGTGACCTATCGCATTCATCAACAGGCAACAGCTGATTCATCATCGAGCGCGCCGGAGGATTGTTGCGGTGACGGCATTATGCGGAACAGTGAATTTTAAACGAAATCACAACGCGAGAGCGGTGCCATCCTCTTCAGGTGGACACCGTCAATATAAAGAAAGGAAAAGAAATAAGAAAAAAAGCCACAGTTTCCGCTGCGTGTTGTTGCCTAATCTGAAAACTGTGCAAATATCAAATGATGAATATTTGATATTTCTCGGGCGAGAGCGAAAGGCACATTGACCAGCAGCGGAGAGGGAAACAGAAACCAAGCCAGCATAAACAGGGAACGATTTGTTTTGATTTTCTTTTTCGCCGTGCGACGGTCTGTCTTTCCCCAAAAATAGAACCGGTTGTTGTGGGCTACCGCGCCGAGTTCGCGTAATCGTCTCAGCGGCAAATTGTACGCGCTCTCCGAAGGGGAGGAAAAAAAGGCCAACTCGATTGGTGCAAAACTAGGTAAAAAGTATGTCTGTCTAGTTACCTTGCGGGAAACAATAATAACAGTTCGATTCGCCGCCCCGTCCGATTTCATAACACCACCTTTCTGCCTTACGCACCCTGTTCCGTGTTTAGAAAGGGAGTTTGGTTTTCACGAGGTGCGAGAGTGTGAAAAATGAATATTTATTGTGACGCAATCGATGTTGTGCAGCGCGAGGAGATGAACACGCTGATGATGATGTCGTTTGGCGCGTAATGTCACACAATTTGTGGCATCAATTTGAAACAAATGGTTTTGAGAGATTGATGATTCCCTCTCTCGATACAATTGAATCATATGTTGGGCGCCGAAAAAATCGGTTAAATGTCGAAGATTATGCAACACGAAAAGTGGCTAAATCCGGTTTAGCGATGACTATTCGAAAGGGTTGCAGTTTATTGGCATCTTTGAGGCTTCCTTTGCTTTATCAAACATGCTTTTGTCATTATTAAATTTTCAAGCATTAAAGAGATGCGAGATTGTAACAAAACCCCTCACCTTCTCATAACATGATGGTAACGTTCTAATAAATGAGTAGGATATGACCATCGTCAAAATTCCACAGTTCCACTGCTTGAACGAGAGAACCGTAATTTGAGCCTCATCTTGTCCGCCAGAGTGTGTATGTGTGAATGAAAATGAGACCTAATCGCCGGGTTTAATCAAGAGCGGGAAACAATGTAATTAAGGAAGTTCTGCAGACAGGTCCTTGCGGCGTGAAGGAAGGTGAATTTGGAGGAGGCAGCAAGGAAGAATTTCAGAGAGAGAATAAACACACAGTGAAAGCTGAAGTGATCACGTGTTTAACAAAACTGTTTCTGAGATCGATGATATCAAGGGTGGTATGCAGTTACGAAGGATTCATTGTAATTATCCCCGCCGAATAATATGGTTTTCTATGTGGTGTGATAACTAAAACAATCGATCATTGATTTTCATGAGCACCTCCACTGCATATCGCCCTTGGATCAAGGCTTTACCCACATAGGGTTGAATTACTTACCACAAATCCCGAACATCGCCACTCGAAAAAACAGACACATTCCATCACGTCGCCGTTTTCGATCTTAATTGATGCGTGTGTTATTTTTTTCCTCTTCTAAGGACAGAAACCTTACAATTATCTCGCCCTTCAATCTGTTCCCTTCCATCACACACACACACACACCCAGTGCGCAGAAGAAACGGGAATCAATTTATGATCTTTCTCCGAGCGTTCTTCCTCGATTCCTCGCCTTCCGAGGAAAGGAATGATGCAGACTCACGCGACCTCCAGGTCACGAGACAAAATGGGTGTATGACCTCCTTCCCCGGATGATGATGATGATGATGATGAAATCACGATGAAATGATCTACCTGTCACGTGTAGTCCCAGAATCGCTGCCGTAGGTTCGTCGTTTCCCCGGAAAAATTCTCGAGCACCGCTTTGCTTCGCTTCGGTTGAAATGATTTCCATAAAGAGCGGCCCATTTCGAAGAAATGAAATTGATGAATCGTAAAAATAGCAGAACGCTTAGGGTGTTTAACTCTATCCGGAGTTTGATAGGCAGACGTGTGTAGCGTTCCATCGACACTGATTTGTAGGCCTTCTCTCTAGCAGCAGCACAAAAAAAAACCACAACAAAAAAAAAAACTTTTCCCACAGCCCGAAAGAAGCGGGCGGAAGTCATGCGCGCACTCCCCCAAACGCACCGAGGAGTACCTCGGGCCGAATTCTCGGTACTCGTTTTGTCGCACACCACGGCTGAGGTAGCGTGAAATTGTTGATCCGAGACACGTTCCCCAAAGTCGTAAATATCAGCTTTAAACCATCTAATTAACTGCGAATAAAACAGTAGCTTGGACGCTTGGGGTCTCTCGGCGAGAGGTGATAATGCCCGTGGAATAGTGTGAATAGAAGTAGAGGAGGACCAACTGGCATCGGTCAATCGCACGGTGGATATTTGAATGGGTGGAATGGCCAATATTGCTTTTGAACGGGGACATTTATGGTCAATGTCGGTATTGGTGCAGAACATCAACTGTCATCTGTAACGCAAGTCTTACATTCATAATCAATATGAAACTGGGAAGATCTGCACTACATTGTGTGTTGTATAGAAAATGGAACTTTGTTGTTTTGTAGACTGAATATAGTTTCAAGTCATATAGCCTCCTTGTGAGTCAACACAGGATGCCGCAACACTTGTCATATTATTCCACAAGATATTCATTGTATTTTCTGTGATGAAACTTTTGTTTTCTGACAGCAACTGCATATATGTGGGGTAGTGGGTTATTAGAAGGCCATATGCAGTTGCTGTCAGAAAACAATCAAATTTTCTACGAGTTTATCAACAAAAACAAACTTGTATTTTGATGGAACATCATCTGCAATTTTTTTTGTCCTGGGATCTGACCGAAGTCACCGTACAGCTCCCGGGAACGAAGTATGAACACAGTAATCTGTCTAAGGAAATGGTTTGGTTGTCTTCTGGTTCGATGGGAATTAGAACCTTTCTGTAGACAGATTCTTCGCCCTGTACTGCGGGCAGCACCACCGTTTCTTAAAACTTTTTAACCTTTTCTGAAGCCGTGGCAACCAGTGTCTTAGAATATCAACAAATATTCACGAGTAACGAATATGATTTTGTTCCAGTGCAAATGACTTTTTTTCAGCTTGAAACCAGCCTGGTGACGTCTTCAGAGAACCCCCATTGAACTGACAGGAGCCAACATATCGACATTTTCCCCTTGTTTTCATATGAATTGGGTATCCCACTGACAGTTCTGCTTGAGATTTTGCTAACGATCCTAGCATCAATCATAGCACCCGGCTGCTTGAAACACACTGCCCTCATTATATTGATGACAATAACAAACGAGTTCATTTTGTTCATATCGCTGTTGCATGAACAAATTTTCTATAATGAATGAATGCGATATTGAGTGGGGTTCATAACTTCGCTGTTATTCATACTTTGGATATCAAAAGCAACAATTAATTATATTCATCACATCCGAAACGATATTCGTTCTGGCAGTAAATTTAAGTTCAAAATAAATTTTATTTGGCGAGACGGTAGCAACGGCATATGTAGAATGGATAAAATGAGTGGTTTTAGCTACCGTCAAGCCATTAGCGACATCGGGAATTTCATAAGGTATTTCCGAATACGGCATCCGGCAGCTGCAAAACCCAACCGCACACAGCAGCCTCAGGTTAGAAGTTAACAACAGCTGATATTCATTTGGCTGAAATGATATTCAGTTCTGACGTTTCCGATAATCAAGAAGAAAATGACACTGGGTGGAAAAAATAAACATCAAAACATATTGAAGGACAAAAGTTCATTTGCTCATATTCACTGGTTGCCTAGATCTGTCATTTTAATTTTCGTTTGGAATATATGGGTTTTCGATGCAACCTAGCCCGGAAATCTATGCATTTGATCTTAGCGAAGAAGATTTTTTCCAACACTGGTGGCAACAGTATTGTCACCCACAAAAAACAATTTTTTTCGTCACACTTGGAATATTACTTCAATATTTTGCTTAACCTCTAAGACTTTTAAGACTTCTAGACTTCTAAAGGTATCTGACACTAATCCATTTTTTTAGGACTACTAAAAATGTACGATTTAAGTTCATTTGTACTTAGGTAGCATACCTTTTATCGCACCGAAACACCCTGTGCAAAATTTCAGCTCAATCGGACATGATTTAGGGGTGCCTCAAAGCGGTCAATGTTTTGATTTTTTGGCCACTCCCAAAAGGTTGATTTTCAGCCAACATATGTTCGACATAATACCAGATTTTGACATTTTAAGCAATTTGAAGACAATTGGCATATTTTTTTTTAAAACCCCTCTTGGAAGATTTACGAGGGCCAAGAAATCAAACCATTGAGCGTTTTTTGGCACCCCTAAATCATGTCCGATTGAGCTGAAATTTTGCGCAGGTCATTTTTAGGCCAATAAACAATGTACATGGTACATGGTCGATTCTTTAACCCTTTGAATCCGGGGGAGCGCGATAGCGTTCTTGTTGTTTTATGTTAATATTTTTGACTTGGCACTTCTTAAAGTAGGATTTCGTCTTTCGGGGACATTTGTAAAAGAGGACTTCACACGCTTTGTGCAGCAAACGATAAACGATAAAACGATATATATATAAAAATAAGAAAGTTAATGTTAATAAATTTTATAAGCCCCACTTTGTGTGTGTTTTTTTTCTCGTTAATACAACTTGTGTGACCTAATCAGATATCTGCGTTCTTTAGTATTTGTTTTTCTTAAATATACCCAAACTCATCCGCATTTTTGGCATATGCTCACAAAATTTGCTCCGCACTCAAACGGTTAAATTGGAAGATAATTTTTTCCCATATCTCCATAGCCACTCAGACTCAGTCCCAGAAGGTCGATTTTCGGCCAAAACTTTTATTTCGAGATGACACCAGATCTCGTTTTATGCATTTTTAAGTTATTGAGCATCGAAAAGAAAATTCGAATTTCCAAATTTCTGTTTTTTTCAAATACAGTTCGGACTCGATTATCCGGAAATCGATTATCCGGAGTTTTAGACTCGATTATCTGGAGTATATTAGTTTTGATATTTTTTTTTGACGTGGGACTAGGTCTAACCGGGATATATGGGGGGTAAAATGAAAACCTAAACACAGAACTTGCAAAAAAGAATGTAATGTTTCGAATGCTTATAACTCGAACATTTGATTAGCCTAATTTACGGTTTCCCCAACACAGACTTCAAAACCAATCAGTCTGGGAAAATCAGCATTACAAATACATAAAAGTTGGGAGAATGTTCATTCCCACCGGAATGTGTTCCCTTACACAGACTACAAAAGCCAGGTGCCTTACATTACATAGCGATTGTACAAATTCTTTACTTACACAGCAAATATGTTGAATTCAATGGAATACGAAAACTGTTTCATTCAACCAATAATTTAATCAGTACAACCAAATGTTTACTAGAACAACGGTGGTACCACGTCAACCTTGCGGTTATATAATAGATATAACCCACCCATTTTTTTTTGATCAGAAATTTTGAATAATTTGTTAGCGCTTAGCCGTCCTTCGACACCATGGTGGTTACGCACGCAAAAAAGCGGTTAATTGCCGGCGACACAACAGTAGTTATGTGCGAATAGTATTGGGTGATTTTACGGTTTTCAAAAAACTGAAACTTTGACGTGTCGCACAGCCACTAGTAAATAAAGTCCGATTGAGCTGATATTTTGCATAGGGTATTCTTTCACGGGAATCAACATTCTGCAACAGTCCCTTTCGAAAAATCGAAGGTCACTTTTTTGCTTATATTTATTGGCACTCTAATGTGCATATTATGCAACAAAGCAAACATTAAAAAATAATTTTTTTTTCTAAAATATTTCTACGTAATTCTCGCAGCAGGAATTGTGTATCCATTGGCAATCCGTTTTCCTCAGCCCAAGTAATAACTTTTTCGATTCCACATAAGGTTCTGTTTGAATCCCAATTTTCGGACTCTTCATCTTCATCAATCTGATGTAGTTCCAAAATGCAAGCCCTCATTATGCCGATAATATCTTTCAACTAGACAGATTATTTCATTGAAAATTTTCTTGGTTACGCTTGTGGGTCAAAAAAACAACAAAAATGCGTTTTCCCAACACTAATGGTCTTCTATGAAAACATAGGCAGTAATATTGATTGCCTTGACAATGTCATTAACTTGGCATTCAAGATGCTCACGCAAAAGCTTTTGCTTGTAGTTGGACTTGACCATTTGAATAATATCCATGAGATGTAAGAAGGCGTTGCATATTATTTCCGACTTTCAAAACATTATCCCTTCCACCAAAGACTTCGTTTACTGTCTTGTTGACAAAGTTGATTGCTCTTTCTGTTCGCTGTGTTTTGATTATTTTTTGTGTGCCAATAGCCTTTATTTACGTTTTTTTTTTGGTCTACTGCGGTCGCTTTTATGTTCATGCAAAGGCTTGTGCTGAATGAATAAGTTTATTTGGTGAAAATATTGAGAATTAGTGCAACGAAAAAGTGAAGTGTTTTTGTTGTTCTATTTACTGCGAGTACGTCATTGTCCCCCTTTTTCGCTCGTTTCTCGCTTCTCGCTTCTCAGCGCCATATGTTTGCGAAGTAGTGCTAAGAAATCGCACGCAAGCTTGTTCAGAATAGAATAAACTGGTTCCCGATCGCAACGCAGTAATAATCGTTGTGCAAAAATAAACCAATAGGTGGAATTTGAACGCACAATGGTTTGCACTCACTGCAATAAAAAAGTTGTTGATTCTGAACGAATCGTCTGCCAAGGCTTTTGTGGGAGATTATTCCATATGATTTGTGCTAAGGTGGACCTGCCTCTAATGGATCAATTAGGGCTGTACGATGGGAACGTTTTCTGGATGTGCGACAGCTGTTGAGGATTCCGAAGCCATCAAATCGCTGAAAGACGATATCAGTAAGCTGAGCGAGGCAGTCGTTGCTCTTTCTGCAAAAGTCGACACGAACGCCCAGGGCAATCCGTTTCAAAATAATATCGGCCCATGGATAAGACAAAAACGGCTTGAAGCGCCAACCTCGAACAAGCGACGACGCAGCGATACTGGAAGTCCGGTTAAGATTCCGTCAGCTCCGACCAGAACATGCGGGACAAAACCGATGACTGACAAAGTTAAAACGGTCCAGCCGAAGGAAGACCTGTTATGGATCTATCTTTCAGCCTTTGACCCATCGACGGAAGAAAGCGATATTGCGATGCTGGTTCGGGAATGCTTGGAGTTGAGTGGCGAGGCAGGAGTGAAGATCGTAAAACTTATTCCCAAGGGCAAAGAGCCAAGCAGTTTGAGCTTCGTGTCCTTCAAAGCCGGAGTCAGCAAGCAATTGGAAGAAATAGCCTTATGCAGCGATTCGTGGCCACAGAACGTAGTTTTTCGTGTGTTCGAAGAGCGTTCAAAAAACAGTTTGAACATCGTTCGGATAAATCAACCAAGGTTGGACTCGACCCCTGCACCAATGATGTAGTGTTAGCACGGCTAGTTGCCAACAAGACACTGGGTCGCACTAGAGTTGGCATTATGGGAGCCCTTGATCCCCCCACCGTTGTCGGGCAATTTTCGCCAGTGACCCGCAGCCGTGCTAGTCCTACGTGTGGGTGTGGTGACGGGGTCTCCCTACTCGACACCTCCGGCAAGTATGATTCCGTATTGCCCTCGACGACTCTTGATCCGCCCTTCGGTTTCAGCCAACCTCCGCCAACGTTATTTGATCGACCTTCTCTAGACTGGACTCTGAGTATTAACCGGACACTGGGACGCACTGAAGTTGGTATTATGGGAGGCCCCGACCCCCCTACCGTAGTCGAGCCATTTCCGCCAACCCGTAGCCATCCTAGTCCTACGTGTGGGTGTGGCGAGAGGGTCTCCCAAATCGACACCTCCGGCAAGTATGATACCGTTTTGCCCTCGACGATTCTTGATCCGCCCTTCGGTTTCAGCCAACCTCCGCCAACGTTATTTGATCGACATTCGCTAGGCAGCCGGACTCTGAGTATCAACCGGACACTGGGATGCACTGAAGTTGGTATTATGGGAGGCCCTGACCCCCCTACCCGACGTCGAGCCATTTCCGCCAACCCGCAGCCGTCCTAGTCCTACGTGTGGGTGCGGTGACGGGGTCTCCCAACTCGACACCGCCGGCAAGTATGACTCCGTTTTGCCCTCAACGATTCCTGATCCGCCCATCGATTTCAGACTATCTCCACCTCATCGCTTACTCGCAGGACTGAGCGGCGCACTGATATTCCAATACAGGAAACCAATTCGCAACCTTACGATCTTCTCGTCTACTATCAGAACGTGGATGGACTAAATACGTGTGCCAACGATTACATATTGGCAACATCGGATGGCGCGTATGACATTATTGCGTTCACCGAAACCAAGCTGGATGATAGAACCCTCTCAACTCAGATTCTCGGCCAGCACTACGAAGTTTTTCGATGTGATCGTTCTCTGTACAACAGCCGTAAAGCATCTGGGGGCGACGTTTTATTGGCAGTTCGAAAAGATCTGAAGGCGCGGATTATCGAGGATATCACTTGGCGCACTGTAGAACAAGTCTGGGTGGAAATTGAACTCGTTGGTCAAAACCTCTTCTTCTGTGTGGTGTACTTTCCTCCTGATCGTATCAATGACTCTTCTTTGATTGGAGATCACATCAAATCCGTCGAAACTATATGTGGTTTTGCTGCTGCAGTCGATGAAATAATAATTATTGGCGACTTCAATCTCCCAGGTCTCAGATGGCGTTCTTCAACACACGGTTTTCTATTTGCTGATCCAGCGCACTCACAGATTACCCGAATCACCTCGGATCTTCTGGACAGCTACAGTACTGCCACTCTTCGATAGATAAATAGTGTACCAAATGAATACATTCGCATTCTGGACTTGTGCTTTGTCAGTTCTACAAACCAAGCTCCTAGTTTGGTACTAGCTCCGACCCCTTTAGTCAAGGTTGTACGGCATCATCCTCCACTGCTGATATCGTACGAAAGGAGTAAAATATCTTTAAGAGACGACCCTGTATCTGTGAGCTACAATTTTTACAAAGCCGACTTTTCTAGCATCTCTGATGTCTTGAATGAAATCAACTGGGACGAAATTTTAGATAATGACGACGCTAACAGTGCAGTGCAGACGTTTTCTAATCTTTTGGCCTATGTCATTGATCGACACGTTCCCAAAAAGGTTCATACCATTGCTAAAGGACAACCCTGGCAAACATTGGAGCTTCGCAACCTTAAATCGCGAAAAAGAGCTGCCCTGAGGAGATTTTCAATACAACGAACTTCAATGTCAAAGATCTTTTATCGGCGTATAAACAGCGTTTACCACAAGCTCAGTCAAAGTTGTTTTAGACGATATCAACGTAATCTACAAAATAATTTTAGAAGAAATCCTAAATCGTTCTGGAAATTCGTCAACAAACAACGCAAGGAAGATGGATTGCCTTCTACAATGTCATACGAGGGTACGGCAAGTTCAGATACAGAAGAGATATGTCGTTTATTCTCGAAAAAGTTCTCCACTGTGTTCTCTGATCGCTCACTATCTACAACGGAAGTTGCTTCCGCTGTCAGGAATGTTCCGTCAATGAGCTACTCTTTCAGCAGCTTCGATGTTGCGGAATCCCAGATTCTCACCGCCGCCGCTAAACTAAAATCTTCTGTTAGTCCAGGCCCAGATGGTATTCCATCCATGCTATTGAAAAGATGCATAAATAGTTTAGCGACGCCATTGTTGTATTTCTTCCGGCTTTCCTTGAGTTCGGGAACTTTTCCTGAGCTTTGGAATACAATCGAAATGTTTCCGGTACACAAGAAAGGTGATAAGCGAAACGTCGATAACTATCGCGGTATTTCATCGCTTTGTGCTGCTTCTAAACTCTTTGAATTAGTAGTGATGGAACCCGTCTTCTCGTTTTGCAAACAGTACATAACTGATGACCAGCATGGATTCATGCCGAAACGCTCAACATCGACGAACCTGTTAGTATTTTCAAATTATATAGTGGATAGTTTGTCACGGAATAGCCAAACTGATGCCATCTATACGGACTTGACTGCTGCATTCGACAAGATTCATCACGACATCGCAATCGCAAAACTGGAAAAGCTCGGATTCACAGGAAGGATGTTAGATTGGTTCAAATCCTATCTCAAAGAACGAAAACTTCGCGTTACCATCGGTGATAGCAGCTCCAACATTTTTTCTGCAGCTTCCGGTATTCCTCAAGGAAGCCACCTCGGACCTCTGATCTTTCTAATCTACTTCAACGACATTTGCTTGGTATTAGAAGGACCTCGCGTTTCGTTTGCGGATGATTTAAAAATCTATTGCCGTATTAGTTCTGTAGCCGACTGCTGGTTTCTTCAACGACAACTGGATATTGTAGCCGAATGGTGCGCCACGAACTGTATGGTTATAAATCCATTAAAATGTTCCACGATATCCTTCTCTAGGAAAAAAGAACCGATCACGTTCGAATACGTTCTCTCTGATGTTCCCATTCCACGAGTTATGAAGATCAAAGATCTTGGAGCGATACTGGATTCGAGACTGTCGTACAAAGAACATGTATCGTATGTTGTAGATAAAGCATCTAGAAACTTGGGATTCATTATGCGGGTTTCAAAAACTTTCACGGACGTACATTGTCTCAAATCCCTGTATTGCGCTCTAGTTCGGCCTGTTTTGGAATACTGCAGTATCACTTGGAATCCGCACTATCAAACTGGCATCACGAGAATCGAGTCCGTTCAGAGAAGATTCATTCGGTACGCACTTCGCCTGCTTCCGTGGCGCAATCCTCATCGGCTTCCTAGTTACGAAACCCGATGCTTGTTGATCCATCTGGATTCACTGCACTGCAGAAGAAAGCTAGCTAAGTCTTTGTTTGTAGCGGATACACTCACTGGTCGCGTCGATTCTCCAGAAATTTTAAGCCACCTAAATCTCAACGTACCACCTCGACGGTTGCGGAGAGTTCCTTTTCTGCGGACCATACTTCGGCGAACGAATTATGGCATGTACACAGCAATAGCAAGCCTTCAGCGTGCATTCAACACAGTTTCTTCTGCGTTTGATTTTAACATTTCGCGTGTTACATTGAAACAACGGTTTTTAGAATTAATTAGAGTTAGATAATTGTATCATTTGGACCACTGTAGTCTGTTGATGCCTGAACAAATAAACAAATAAAGCGCTAGTCGATTTTTGGCTACGACACTGCAATATACAAATAAAACAGTGCAAATCATGGTTATTTTACATTTATCGAGATTTTCTTTTAAATTTTTTTATGATTCGATTATCCGAAGAAATCGATTATCCGGAGTGAAATAAAAAACAACATTCCGGATTATCGAGTCCGATCTGAACTGCACTAAAAAATCACATGAGATTTTTTATGCATTTTTCTTTGTGCGATCGCACAAAAACAGGTTGTACTGTATTATGTATAAATTACTGAACCGATCGGCGTGAAAGTTTGTATGTTAGGGTTTTTGGGGCCGGGGAAGACCACCTCTCTCCTATCTAAGGTGGCTTTCCATACAAATGAAATCGATCAAATCACTTACACCCCTCTCATTCTAAGCCCCTCATAAATTCAAAACTATTGCCTGATTGACATTTCAATAATAGACAACCTTGCCATTTTGGGCTAATAACCTGCAAAATTCGTGTTGGCATACTATTAATTTTTCTGAACGGATTTCTCGATATTTTTCCATTTGTCCAAAATTGAGCTCTTCAATCGTGGTGTACCACTTTCCTTTAGTGTAGATTCTGCGCACAAGGATCCCCTTGAGATTTTCAACAGGATTCAAGTCTAGAGAACGAACCATTCAGTCCAAAAAATTGCTGGTTTGAATACTAGTATATTCAATATTGATATTGATTTTTTTGTGACGATATCCACGCAAAAATGGTAGGAGAGAGAATTTCATAACATGTATGTAATCCTTGAATGATGTGAAAGCTATCTTGAGCTTTGCGGTCGCACAGAATTCCACCCAAACCATGCACGAGGCTCCACCAAAATTCCTGGTTGAAAAATACTGTTCCTTATTCCGTAAATCACGCCAGTACCCGTTGAAACCATCAGAACCTTCCAAATTGAACTTTTTTTTCGTCACTGTAGATAACCTAGCAAAGTAAAAAGTAAAAATATAATTGAAGAACTTTTCGTTATGGTATATAGCAAAATGTTTTCTTTTGAAAACGTTCTTTGTCGTGACATACCACGGCCCACTGTTGATTCATGTGAGCTTTGGCAAAACTCATACGTCTTTCGATGTAAGATGGTGTAAGATTGGGATCTTTAATCTTTTTAGCCCTCTTTATGTAAGTAGTTTTTACCAGAATTTGATGAATTGTCTCCCGTGAAACATTTGGATTCAAAAATTGCTTTATTTGCATAAGCGATTTTGAAGTATTCGAAACTGTTCTAACTATTTCCCGATTATCCCGGTCAGGGAGCTTCGGTTTATGTGGAGCTCTCTTCTTTTTACCGTATCCTAGAGAATTCGTCAAATAATTGAAAACTACTTGATGGGGTCGTCCAATCTGACGAGCAATTTCTCTAATTCCAACATTTTCCTTGCAAAATGCATCGATTTGTTCTTTTTCTATATCCGTGGGCACTTTTCCTTTCGGCATTTTCCGGATTTATTAATCAAACTAATTGAAAACAACGCTAAACGTAACTGGTCTTATAGAAACTTGACACTTGAAACAACACAAACATTTGTTTACGCTCAACGCTTACACACACATATGAAAATCATGCAGTGTATCATAGTTACCAATACAAATACACTAGAATATAAATTGAAGCGTTGTTTGTTTACAATTACACAAAGTGGCAAGATCATCACCTGGTCTTATAAAAGTTGGATAGAGTGTAGAAGGAAATTATAAAGGGTCAATCAAAAGATTATTAAATGAACAGTTCTGCGATTGGACCCATGAACGTTCGCTTTGTAAGGAAACGTGAATGTTTGAAGGTATTGATAACAAAAATCCATTTTGGGCGGAACGAAGTTTGCCGGGTCCACTATCTATATGAATAAAAATGTAAGGCCAAATGTGTTGCTAAGCGCGAAACCCTTCGAAGGAATCGTCCGATTTGAGACATCTTCATTTTGATGTATGCCCGTAAATCAATGTTATGGAAGGAAAAATCGGAAAATTTTCGGAAAACTCTGAAGGAAGGTTGGAAAATTCGGAAAATTGATTTCCCATATGCTTTAAAATTACATCATGATAAGCATTGTCGGTCCATTTGCAGTATTGAAATTGTTCTTTGTTTAAAATAATGGATTTTCAAGTGAAATAACGCACTCCTATATCTCATATCTTCTATATTTTTATAAATAAAAATGGAAGGCCAAATGTGTTGCTAATCGCAAAATCCGAAGAAGGAAAGGTCCTTTTTAAGCCGTTTTCATTTAGTTGTATTTGTTGTATTTTGCCCATAGAACGATGTTATGATGAGAAAAATTTGTTCTAAACAATTCATATCAAAACAATAATTTTGGGCGTGATGAAGGTCGCCGGATCAGCTAGTATATTATACAAATGCTGTAGCGGTATAGGAGTGTATCACATTTTCTGTTATTTTTAACAGAAAGTGAAGTAACGAACCAGCCAAAAGTGTTAAAAGTCACTATAACACAAAAAAATCCTCAAGAGTGCCGTCATCATGACAGCTGACAATCATTATTGAAATTCTGTCAGTTTCTCAATGAATATAAAAAGTTTATTATAATAAATAATAGGCATAGTTAATAATAATTACTTGAATGAAGTAGACAAAGGATGATATTAAGGAGCAAGAAATGAATTCTATAAACAAGAAAAGAAAAAAAAGACAAACCAGGTGGTTGTACTTTCTGTGCAATACCACATTACACTAGCGGATCGCGTTTGAAGTCGACACGATTCCGGCGGCATGGTGGAAGCGGATCGAAGGAGTGCGTGGGATTGATTGCCTCCAGCAAGTGAGTTTTTATGCGTCTATTGCCGATTCTGACTTAATCGTTGACAGCTTACTTAAGCAAACAACGCGCGTCCGCTTTCAGGAATAATAATTTTTAATGGTAGGATTTTTATTGGATTGTACAGCTATGAAACCCAGCCGTTACCCCAAACCGGATAGAACAGATGTTGGAACGCTTGGTTTGGGCATAAATACGTGTTAGACACTAATCAATTTCGTCACATAAAGAGAATAAATTGTCAATCGAGACGTGATAATTTGTTTTCGAAACAAAGCAGTGTCGGTGCACCTTTGATATGATTTTCAGGTAATTAATCCGGTTCCACAGTTAGGCTTCCAATAAGTAATGGCGAGAGGAAGCATCTCAGTTGACCTTTTTTCCAAGAACCGATTTAGCCCACTGCCACCGGGCTTATCCCAAAGCTCCTACCACTTCCCCACTTGAAAATTTTCATAACGAGAAGTATCTTGTCATTGTTTTCAAAACATACCTCCGAGGTCCGTCATAAGACTATCACTTCAGAACCCCGACCCGTGGCTATCTCCAAGCGTGCGGTTTCCGAGGGTCCAACGACCTTCTTCCCTGAAAAAGTATCGAATTTAACGAAAACACAGCGGCACAAGAATATACATAATAAGTCAATAAAAACAAGCCAACCATTTCTTCTTTCGAGGCGATCAACGTTTACCGATACTTGACGACCGGTGGGAAAGGATTGGGAATAGACTGCCAGCCGGTGGCGCACAGTTTTGACAAGAATTATTAATCACTTAGAATGGAGACAGAGAGATGACAACGGTGACTGACTACACACACGTTCCTCGGGCTCCGTGATCCCACCGAAGCCGGGAAGCCGTGGAAGCAAGCGCGTTACCCACGAAGTGGCGACAAACTCGTTGCTGGTCAACGTGTTTTTCAAATGCTAGCAGGAGCGAGAAGGGGGATGCAATTCTCATGAAATAAAATGCTATTAATATTCTACCGGAGAAAAGCAAGGTTTGCTTTCTCCAGTGTTTACGCTGGGCGGTAGCGTTAAACTTGCGGCGTGGAAAAATAAGGTCGAAATACGAAAGGTCATAGTAATTCCTTTTGAAGAAAAAACATTCTACATCTAATTTTATTTAGATCACTGATTTTTTGTGCCTGCTAAAAAAAATACATATGAACGTAACAATATTTTAACGAATACTCCGAAAGCACGACACCGTTTCTGAAATTTCCTTCTACAATTTTGCAGGGAACCATATTTACATATGTGTATGAAGCGACCAGCCAAGGTTATCATTATAATGCATGACTGTTCTAATGTGATTCAATTGAATCCCGCATATGACAATCGTAGAAACGGTGATTGAATAATTAAAATCCAGCTTCGTTCCCGGTTCCTACTTCGATTTCTAATTTTCCCTAAGCCCGGGACGCCAACAGGTACCACAACAGGCGTTGAACAGCAAATCCTGAGAACTCAATTATCAGCAGCAAGTCTGTTTTCCAGCAAACGGCCAGCCGTTTAAGTACAATTAACGAGTCCGTTAGATTCGGACCAAAAGAGAAAAGTGGATAATTCCCCGGGAACGGCTTAGCCAAATTTTGCTCCCTCAAATGATTTCGATTTGTGTTTGTTGGTGGTGGCGACGGCGACGATAGAATGCCACACACAGTGCTGGCCACCGCCACCGCCGACCATCGTCAGTTTTTGTTTCCAATCAAGCGTAAATAAGCTTTAATTTCCAAATAATCACTTATGCTCTTTCCTTTTTTCCCTCCTCAGTTAGGATCGAGTTTTCTAAAATTTTTATGAATGCAAGAAGAAAGGAACCACACTTTAGCATTGGGATCGGTAATTCATTATTACCTACTTTGCGGGCCCGGGTAGGCCCTTTCTTTCCGCATTGAGATGACGACGACGAGATCTCCACTAGAAGATAAAGAGCACAGGAACAGCACGAGAAGCTACAATGAGCGAAGGTGAGAGAGATCCTGCTTGCGTTGTTTTCACTTCTTTCACTGCCCGGAGGAGACCCTTTTGTTTACTGCTTTACATTTCGAGAACGTAGAAAAATGTTTAATTTCCTGTCCATAATAAATGTAACCGCTTAATGGACCACCTTGAAGCGAGGGTGAAGAGGATTACGCTTGAACTGTGTAAAGCACCACACGCTCGAGACGGGATTATGTATGACCGTTAAATTGCCTAAATTTTAGAATGATTAGTTAAATGGTTTATTGCGCTATTACAACATTTCTATTACTACTACTACGGCTACTAATTAAACGGAATTCCGCCAACATTCCTTATCAACCATCAAGTAATTGCAAAGAGATTCAATTCCCTTTCGAATGGAGGATTTGCTTGTCGAAGAAAGTTCTTTCAACATTCGTTGGTTCACCATATTTTTGAAATTAGTTAGTAGTTAGTCTTTCAGAAGATCGTCAGTTCTGTTAGTCGTTTATAACTCGAGAAGAAAATGAGATAAAAGGCTAAATATTTAAAATTAATATTTTGGCAACATTAATCGTAGTGGTCCCCCCTCTTTTCCACGCAGAATCGTTAACGCGTGGGCTTCGTTCTCAATAGAATTCTTCAACGATTACAGATTTTGATGAAAATCTTCACATGCACACTACTTTAACTTGGTCCTAAGTGATTGTGGATTATGGTCTGAGTTACCGAATGGTCAATCATTTGCGTAGGTGAAGTGGCTGCTAGCTACGTTTTTGAGCCGTTTTAGGTTTTTTTTCACAGTTACAATCCTATTTGTTTCAACCTAGGCGTCAATAAATGGCTCACATATCGCCTGCATGCACCAAGCTGTAAACCTTCTCTCGAAATACGGCTTATGTTGCACTCAGAAACGTTTATTTCGACTACTAGACGCCTTTGCTGACGGAAACGATTATGCCGAACGCATTCCCGAACGGCATGGATGGCTGTAGACGTACCATACTCTAACTCCCCTATCTGGGTCCACCAATTGTTTTTCTGTAAACTTGTATACACAGAACACGAATTGTTCATTGAAAGTAATCGGTTTGAGCAACAGTCACAACAGTCGTCACACGTCTCTTGTACAGATCGAACTTCATCGGTGCTATCCGTCACACCACACAACTGCAGTGTTACAACTTTTGACGTAGGATTACGTCTTTCGGGAACATATTGGGGTACAAATTGAAAAACGAAAATCGAGCACATTGTGAAAATTGTCCAATTTCAAACGCTTATTGCTCAGTTATTCCATGATGGATTGATGAAATTTTTGCGTCAATCGATTTCGGCACTCCGTATCTCAACCCCTATTCTAAAGGAAATATCCACTTCCAATTGGTCTAAATGGACGATACATGCGACGGTTCTCTAACAGAGACATCAAAACCAAGCTGCCTGAGGGCAAACGTCATTTCAAATACATGAAAGTAGGGGGAACTTTTGTTCCTACCGAAATGTGTTCACTAACAGAGACATTAAAACCAAGCTGCCTGGGGAAATCGACATTGCAGACACATGAAAGTAGGGAGAACTTTTGTTCCTACCGAAATGTGTTCCCTAACAGAGACATCAAAACCAAGCTGCCTGGGGGAAATCGACATTGCAAATACAAGCCTTTGTTACCACTGAAATGTGTTCCTTAACAGAGACATCAAAACCAGGATGTCCGAAGGAAATCGGCATTGTAAATATATACAAGTCGGGGGCATTTTTATATCGCAAGTAGACCACCAAATCCCAAACCATTATCAAAGAGTTTAACGATGTAATTCTTCAAACATATCTCCTGTGACTTTTTTCGTTTCATATTTCTCTGTTTTCAGTAGTCACGATTTCATTGACAGAACTCATGACCATAGGGGTAATAAGGATAAAACCCCTAAGCTGCTGATCCACGTATTTCCAATACCTCCCATGTTTGATGCCTACATGACTATTGATGGACCATTCTACAATATCTGTTGATAATTTTTAGAATTCTAATTTGGATAGAATACAAAAATTTATGTTTCTAGATAAAATAAATGGGGGGTTTAGAATGCAAGGGGAGTAAGTGACTTGATCGATTTCTCTTCAGTTAATTACTCAACTGCAAAAACGTTCCAATTTGAGTTTGCTATAGTATCCGATGGATGAGGCTCTGACCTGTCTTCCGCATTGTCAAATACAGCTGGGAATGTATTTGCAGCTAAGTTATGACCAAACGAGAGAGTCGATGCAGAGAAATCGACGAAATCACTTACACCCCTTTCATTATAAATCCCTCAAATGTGAGTGCAAAAAAAGCTCTCGCTGCTGATGCAGTCTTCGGTTTGCGGAACGAATGGTTCGGATTCCGATCTAGGAATCCCAGTCAGCACTTATGTTTTTCGTATTGAGAGGGTGTTCCACGTTTTTTGCCAATTCAAAAGTCAGCCGGTATCCAAGATCAAGGTGATGGACACATTTCTGCTCCTGATCCGGAGAAAACACGAGAGTTTTGATCCCATGCTTGGGCGAGCACTAGGGTGGCAGCGGAAATGGTCATGTCAAATTCAAAAACCGACCATGTACATTTTGTTTATTGGCCCAAAAAATGACCTGTGCAAAGTTTCAGTTTAATCGGACATGATTTAGGGGTGCCTCAAAGCACTCAAGTTTTTGTTTTTTGGTCATTCAGGCTAAGTCCCAAACGGTCGATGCTTTTTTAGTCATTTGGCATCGAAAACATTTTTTCGATTCTCCAAATTTCTTGGAAGTTTTTCAAAACTTTGGCCGCTTTGAGGCACCACAAAATCCCGTCCGATTGAGCTGAAACTTTGCACAGATCATTTTTTTTGGCTAATAGAAAAAACATAAACATGATCGATTTTTGAAATTTCATGATGAAATTTTCCCCATACATCCATTACCACCTTAGTGAGCACCCACGGGAAACCATGAGTTCTGCCATACTTTTCTGTTGACATGCCCTGTTCAACGTTGGTTTCGGCTATTTTATAAGTCCAGCTCTGCCGTTTTGTCTTCCAAATATAAACACGAGGCCTCTATAAAAAATAAGGACGCATATTTCATGTCAGTGAAACTCAAACCGGATGTCGGTTTTACCCTGACTGAAGGTGTTGGTGTTACCTCGAATGGACTCGAAATTTCAAAACAAAGTTTTCGAGCATCGATAAGCAACAAAAACCATCTACCGTCTAACAAAATTAGGATGATTAATTAGGCCCACAAAATTAGGATGGATGAATTAGGCTCACAAAAGTATCGAACTTTCCAAAATTTTCTGACTAAATCACATAAATTTCACTAGTGAAATTTTACACGGCTAACTCCTGTTTGCTGGCCGAGTCTGTTTTTTTGTTTGTTTGACAGCAAAACGACTTCCGTAACTGTAACACGGAACGTAAGAAATGAAAAGTGAGGGATACATCAGAAAATTTGCAAGAAATTACTTCTAACTGGAAAAATCATGGATGTCGGTTCTACCCCTATTAGGTAGAAATTGTACAATCTACTGGGAATATAAGCTCTTAAATGAAGATTATAAGTTTTGACTGTAGAATTAATGGTTAATTCAAATGAATCATATACCAAGGACCTGGAAGGATTCTTTTCACATGCATAATCAATTTATTTTTATTTTTGTTTAATGCCATAGGACTATGTCACTCTACGAAAAATGTAACGATTCATTAAGAGTTTTCAAACGCATATTACTAAGAATCGTTATTGCGGCATATGTTGTGTTGTATTCCATTAGACAGGAAATTTATTCAGATTTTTTTTTTGCTTGAAACACGAACAGAAAATGTAGCAAAAAAGTTAAGGGGGGACCCCTGTCTGGAAGGTCGAATAATCATGAATTTTCGGGATTTTTTTTCGGATGTTAGGAATAAAGCGAAGTGTAAATACTGGTAAGCATTTGTATAATATATATGGTACAGCAATATAAGATTAATACGAACGAGCGAAACAAAAGACAAATAAGCTTTCCGCATACTTTGCCACATACACGGCCCAGACCGAGATAGATATTGCTCTCCATCGTGCTCTCTTTTCTACTCCTAGAAAACGGTAACGGTATTGAATTAAAGAGACTTTAAACTCTGAGAGTTCATTCGTCTCTACTCTTAGAAAATACTTTCCAACTTCATTTTATAATCAGGTGCAATATCATCACGCAGTTACTCAACAGCATCATTAGCTACGTGGATATCGTATTCGTGTAAAACAGCCTTGCATTCCAGCCGGCCTTGGTTCGATCTCGATCCCCGTTGACGTTGTTTGGACTTTTTTTTTGGGTGCAATCCCAAAAAAGATAAAAATAGAAAGAAGATGAAAAAAAGAGATGTCTGCTCCCATACATACAAACACTTCAAAGCTTTGGGGGACAGATGATTTTATTTGCCCATTTCACGCTTCGAGGTACGAAATGGCTTGGTTTCTGCCGAAAATGAAATGCTATCTTACAACGTTAGTTTGGGTGTGCTGACTGAAAATCGGTACCTTACTAGTGGTATCGTTTCTGAAGCAACGGGGGGTCGCAGAACGAATTCCAATGAATATTTTGATACTTTAGGACAACACCCAAAGCCTTACATAGGGATTTTTGGAAATTCGGAAAATAGCAAAAATGGCATCCAAATTTGTTGAAAATGAGTTATTTTTCATGAAAAATCGCTGTTTAGAAACTCATAAAAAATCGAAAAAATTATATATCAAAAAACGGCTATGTAACGCTTTAGATAATTCGTTTTTACATGCTGATAAAAAATTTCATCCAAATCAGTGGAGTAGATCCTAGGATATCGATACCACCAGTTGAAAAAACATGGTTTCGAGAAAAACGCGGTCGAAAATTCGTACAGCAATACTATATCCCTTGAAGTGACCTCATACTTTAGGCTGGAACTATCCATCGAAATCAAATATCGAAAAATTCTTTTAGAACAACATTTATGAGAGCATAAGCTTCCCAAAAAATGCGAAAAAAAAACAAAAATTCGATTTTTTCGATTTTCCAGACCGGGGTCCCCCCTTACACAATGTGACGATTGAAATGGATGTTTTTTTCGATTGCACAAACCACTCGCTTTCCTTGCCTAATTACGGACGTAAGCTCACATTGTAAGTCGATACGTGTTATGAATTATTCTCCATTGGCCGATAAAAGGCCCTGATCAATTGACAGAATCACGGAGGGATGATCTCGAAAGATGGTTTTATTCTATTATCCACAAAGTACAATCAGTTCGAGCTTATTCACGTCTTCATCGTGTCAGTCTTGCTACTAACAATTTAAGTAATTGTGGTCCAGGATGTCATAATATCAAGCATGTTTTTTGGGTATGTAAAAATTCATTCAATGAATTTTACTGGTTGCTGTTTGAGATGTTCGAAATGGTTTACTCACGCATATCGGATTATGATAGCTTGAGTAGTCGCGATCTCAATATTATGTTCCCCATATATGCCTTCCTCAGAAGCCCGCTTCACTTCATCGAATGCACTTGCCCATTCTCCTTTCCCTTTTCTATACAGAAGCAGAGCTTAGCACCCAATGAGATTAGTTCACTACTACAGCTACACGAACTTCCCAAGAGAGCACTCATGGTCATCCATTTAATGTATCAAAATAGGAAAAATTAACAGATTTTGAACAATCACAAAATTCAATTCAAATACAATTACTACACACAATCACAGTCCTATGTAAAAATTCCTTCCGTGCCCCTAGGCTCAGACCCTTCTACTTTTTTTTTAATGTTGATATCACGCAAAGCGGTAATTCGCTTGCGTAAATCGCTCGTTCGAAATGCAAATGTGGTGTCCGTTCGACGGATGCTGTAGAGAGGGGGAATATTGCAATTGAATCTACACCCGTTTGAAATTACATAGAGGCGAATGAACATTTGAACAATGATTGGCTATGACCGTGCTCCAATCTAGTACTTGAAAAAAGTCGCAAAGACCGATTTTTTATTTAGATATTTTAGATCTTAGAAAAACTTGTAAATTTTGTTTTCAGTGTTTATCAATTTTAACTAACATGAAAGCAGTTGTCCTCACAAAATATTCCATCTTCGCTCACGTTTCATCATCCATCAGCATGCATCCTTTGTACTTCGTCAAAACCCTGTTTTACAACTTTCGAGTGCGTCTTTTGGCCACCAGATTTTGCGTCAGCAGCCTGTGTGGTTGCTTGCAGACATGGTAATGACGATAACCTTCTCGCCTACGGATTCTCCGGATGATACTTTGGTTAGAGTTGTGTTTTTTGGCCATTTCGTAGAACTCCGTGTACGTTCACGGAAACGTTTCAGCACATCATACATGATCGATTTAGCAACTTTCAGTGATTTTAGTACCCGACTACGCTGGATTTTTAACGTGGGAGTTCAACATTAAAACTCTTCTCGAGGTTTCCATCCAGCACACCATTAAAAAAACTGATCAATGTGGAAGACACAGGTTTTCCAAACAATTTGCTGTCAAAAGATTTCAGATACGTCTACTACGACCGTTGCTACAAAATGAACATTGTTTCTGAATTCTCTGAATCAAACCTCATATCTATGCAATTGCGAAACAATCGTACCTACCATCAGGCGTCGTTCTATCTAAGAAAAGAATACACAAAAAAAGCGGCTGCTAAATATTCCCCCGTTGCGGTAATTCTCCAGTATATGGCTTGCTATCGTGCTTAACGGACAAGAAAAGTTGATAGTTTCAGAAAAAAATTCTCAAAATATGCACAAAGAAAACTATGCAGTACTGAGCCTGCATTTGAAGGAAGCAAAGCAAAAGAGAAATGTGAAATGATGTATGATATGCGGTCACTTCAACGGACGTTTGAAGGGGGGGTTCGGCGAGTGCTTCATGTGCAATTATGCAGTTAACTAATATTCTTCCGAGAGTAATCCATTGCGTTAAACAATTCCATTTAAGAGTTAATCTTTCTGCTGATATGTATATCGGTAACCCACAAGCAATATGGTCTAAAACGAGCAAAACTGGCCATCTTATGATGACCAGTTGATTAAATGGCTGTTTTTCGAGATTTCACTATATCCACAGCAAAACAGCTTAATGACGGAAGAAACGCGTCCATTTTGTTTGCCGTGGCGTCAATGTGCGGAGCATTTCAACCGGGATGAGAGGGTGGTACTCTCCAGCGGTGAGAGCTGTGTTCTTTGGGGTAAAACTGAAGGTGATATTTGTTCCGCTTCGGTTGCTATCGGTTTCACTACCACCACACAACTGATTCGGTTCGGATTTTCTTTTGCCGTTCTGCGAAAGAAGCTGCATAGTATAATTTGTGGATTATTTCTTTGAGAACGTGGACATGTAATTTTGCTAATAGATATTGTATGGTCTGCTGAAGTTTTGCCAGCTTTGTAATTCGCCTACGGATACTCGATCTGGTAGTAAATAAGTCGTGCAACTAAAAATCTTATTACAGGGCGGACTCGATAATATACACTCTTCGATTTCTCTTCACCGTATATAATCGAATCCTGTCCAACCTCTTCGTTCTTTGACATGCGAAGATTCTCAGGTGGAATAAGGCGCTATGAAAATAAAAATATGTAAATTAAAATTTTACTTTTGTGTACCAAACATGTAATCCATGTGACGAAGAATCTGAAACTAAAGTTGTATTATAATGACGAGTTTTTAGTAGTGATGAAACGGATAGTAGTTTGGCCGGATACCAGATACCGGATATCCAGCAAGCTTCGAGGCCGGATAGCCGGATATTCGGTTTTTTGTTTGCGAAAAAGACTGGAAGACTGGAAGAAACAGTATGTGTGTATGAACCAAATAAAGGATTTTGTATAAAAATAATAACCATGAAATGAAGAAATTGATGCAATTTTTCGTTTCACAATGATGCGATTTTGTCTGGAATGTGTCTTCAGGGATGATAATCTGAGATATTCACTATAAAACATGCTACATGGCTTTGAGGAGCAATGCGTTTGGCTTCTGATATCGTATGAAGACATTACAAGAATTATAAGTTCTAGCCTCTCCTGTAGATACGAGGCAATGTCACATTTTGCTACATAAAAAGCATTTGGGGTAAGACGAGACTGCACATAGAACACCGAATTAACCTCGCATGAAAGCATATTTAGCATTATATTAGGAAGCCACTTCAACTACATGGGAAGAAATCCAAATTACTTAGTGCAACCATTCTGAACCCGAGGATCTTATCAGACTAAACTAAGCGAAAGAGACGAAACCTTACACGAGCAGCTTATGACATCTTTTTGAACTGTTTCAACGAAATCGCAAACAAAAATAATAGTCAGTATCGCGTTCAGAGAAAATATTTCATTGCAAACGAAATCGACTGTTATGTGAAAACATTTCGAATCGATCATAATCACGATTCTTACATTTGGTGGCAATTTTGCTAGAAATAATGTTAATTCAATTTAGGAGAAAATCTAGCATTTTAGTAATCAAACATCACTTTTAATTATGTATGAATGATGTTAATGAGCTATTTAAAGGGTGTGTCACATCAAATTGCATCACGGAAAAAACGCTGTACAAATTTAATTTTTAGGAATTATATCTTCAGCTTTCGCTTATAATCAGATAAGAGTGTATAGATCACGTTGGCCATGCTTCACTCTCAATTTTTCGTAAATTTGGAAAAATGTCGTCGAACGAAAAAGAGCGTCGTGAATTAATCCTGTGCACTCATTTCGAGAATCCGGAGTTGTCACATCGGGACATCGTTAAGATGCTGGGAATCGTCCAATCCACGGTCAGCAGAGTACTAAAACGATACTTCGAGAACCTAACCATCGACCGGAAGGTGAAGAACGGCAAAAATGGATGCTCCGTCAGTGAAAAAGATCACAAGCGCGTAGTTAAGCAGTTTAGACGTGATCCGAGAAGTTCGGTCCGGGATGTCGCCAATAAGCTGAATTTGTCAAGTTCATTCGTCCAGCGGACCAAGCAGCGGGAGGGCCTGCGTACATACAAGGTTCAGAAGGCTCCTAACCGCGACGAAAGGCAAAACATGGTGGGGAAGACGCGAGCCCGGAAGCTGTACACCGAAATGTTGACGAAGCCGCATTGCCTGGTAATGGACGACGAAACCTACGTCAAAGCGGACTTTCGTCAGCTGTCGAGCCTGTTGTTCTTCTCCGCAGAGGACAAATTCAGCGTTACGGAGGAGATTCGCAAGCAGAAACTATCCAAGTTTGCCAGAAAGTACATGGTGTGGCAAGCGATCTGCTCTTGCGGAAAGCGGAGCGCCCCCTTCGTGATGACCGGCACGGTAAACGAGCAGGTTTACCTTAAGGAGTGCCTACAGAAGCGCTTACTACCACTATTGAAGCAGCACGAGGGCCCGACCATCTTCTGGCCGGATCTCGCTTCGTGCCACTATTCAAAGGACGTGTTGGAGTGGTACGAAGCCAACGGGGTCACCTTCGTGCCAAAGGGAATGAACCCGCCCAACGCGCCGGAGCTTCGCCCAATAGAGAAATATTGGGCGATTATGAAGCAGGCCCTCCGGAAGAACCCAAAAGTTGTCAAATCGGAGGCGGACTTCAAAAGAAAATGGATTTCTGTTCAAAAAAAACTACAACCTGACGTTGTACAGAACCTTATGGACGGGGTAAAGAGGAAGGTGCGAGCATACGGGCTTGGGCTCGAAGTATGAATTAAAAGAAAATGCCAAAAGTTGTTTAATAGTTTTTATTTTACTGTCTAAAATTTTCAAAAGGATCGGTCTACTGGGCGAATTTCTACAGCGTTTTTTCCGTGATGCAATTTGATGTGACACACCCTTTAGTTATGGTTTGTCTTGTGTTAATTAGAAATTATTTATATTTTCTAATGTCCGATATCCGGCCGGATAGTAGGTCACTTCGGTATCCGGTCGGATAGCAAATATTGGCGGATAGCTGCCGGATATCCGTTTCATCTCTAGTTTTTAGTAACAAAGTAACAGAAAAATTATATTAAAAATTGTGAACGGCCAATTAAAAGATCGATCAATGAAGAGCCCGTGCATGCTGCTGCTAGAATCACTGATATCGTTTCTTTCACTACTAATGGTGATGCTCATGTCCCAAACCGAAACCCTGGATTATCACGATCGAACAATGTACGTTAACAACCGAGCCATAGATTGAGGATTGTAAATAGAAGGCAGCAACTCCGCAGTTCTGGTGGAGAATCGCTCAAGTCTTTCTATGTGACGCCTTTCGATGTTGAACAAATTGAGGACGATATTTTGGAATACCTCAAGGATACCTTCAACGTTGGAAACTCGACTGTGGAATGCACGAAATTGGTTCCTAGAGGAAGGGATCTACATGAGCTCTCGTTCGTGTTCTTCAAGATCATGGTATCGGATGACTTAGCTAGCAATATAGCTGATTCCTTTTATTGGCCCGATGGAGTTGAGGTACGAGATTTTCATCCAAAAAAAGGCAACCGCCCGGTCAACATCAGACCACAAGATCTGTGAATATCACTGATATGGTAATTAGTTCCTCTAACGATGATAATCTTTCACAAATTTTTGATACATCAGTAAAACTTTTCAATATTTCAGATATGAATACGAAGAACATTGTAGAGAAATCAGCTAGAAATTTCATAAAGATAGCGTTTCACAATGCACGTAGCTTTTGATAACCATCGAACTTTCTTCATCAATTCTAAAGTCACTGCTTTTGGTGTAGCTAAGTCTTGGTTGAAAAAATCACACACTAGCAAACTAGCCAGGTAGTTGGCTATAAAATCATTCGTTCTGATCGATCGGTTGCGAGAAAAAAAACGGAGTGGTGGAGTCGCAATTTACATAAGATGCAAAACCAAATACGAAATACTTCTTAAGTCAGAAGTATCTTTTTATTAAATTGACAAATTCTAATTTAGTATGTGGAGTGCTTTATAAACCACCAGAAGTATGTTTTAGTGCTTTGAACTAAGTCTAGAAATGGCTATGGAAATCTCTTCCACCGAACCTAATTTTCTTCTAATGGGGGAATTTCAACATAAATCTTCTTGATCAAGATTCATCAGTTACCAGAGCTTTAAAATAGAAAGTAAATATGTTGTCACTCAGAATATTACCTGTTTCCGTTACTTTTCACAAGAGTGGCTGCAATTCTGCTCTCATTGATTATGTGATAGGTAACTGTACGACCAATAATATTTACCAATCCTCTACTGCGGGAATCAGCGACCATGATCGTATATGCTTTGATTTCAGAACAAAAGTTCCACATAAAATGAGTGAGACGTACTACACGAGAGAATTTCATAAAATAAACTATAATACTATCGTTACAGATTTGCAAAACTGCAACTTGAACCTCATTTATATCTGTGTCGATGTTAACACTAAACTTTTATCAATCATTGACAGACATGCCACTCTTAAAGAAAAAGTAATTATTGATCCGACCGCCCTTTTGGATTAATTCACAAGTGACCTATCTTTTCAATAAGCGATCAATTGCTTGGGATAAATGGAAAAGAAATAAATCAAACATTACCAGCTGGAACAAATTTGCTAGACTACGTAACAGAACTAATCAGGTTATCAGAAAGTCAAAATCAGCATATTTCTCACAACAATTGAACCCTAGCCTATCATCTACGAAACTATGGAAAAACATAAATCGTCTTGCAAAAACACAAAATTGAGGAGATGTCGGAGACTTGGGTTGCGTAACGGTAGATTCATTGAATCGATTTTCCATTTCTGATTTGTCCCCGGTATCCTTTAATGAAGGGCCTGAAATAGACTATTTCTCAAACTATTCTTTCAGGTCGGTTAGTTTTGATAAAATTTTAACAGAACTCAATCTCGCCACTTGTGAGGCAATCGGTTATGATTAAATCAGCCTAACGATACTGAAGAAAGCATCTGATGTGCTTCTCCCCGTATACACAGATATTTTCAATTGCATAATTACTAAATCTACATTCCCAGAAGCATGGAAAATCGCTCGCATTGTTCCAATTGCCAAAAACGAGAACCCTACCGAAAACAAATATTTTAGATCAATTAGCATACTGCCTGCTTTATCTAAAATCTTTGAAAGTCTCCTATGTAAAAAACTTAACGAATATTTGATTAGCACTAACTTATTATGTCCTCTTCAGTCGGGATATCGTAGAAAGTGCAGCACAACAACTGCACTGATAAAAATCGAAGACGACATAAGGGGCTGTCCACATACCACGTGGACAATTTTAGGGGGAGTAAGGGGTATGAAAATGTCCGCGCTTGTCCACGGAGAGGGGGGAGGGGGTATAGACTATGTCCACGTGGACACGAAAAATAAATATTTCTTCAAATATAATCACCGATACATTCTTAATTAAATAAAAACTGATCCAAGAATTCAAGAATTTTTAAACTTTTCGCCCATCCTGAGTACTCCGTATTTATCAATAAACGGATTTAGCTGCCAGAGAGTGCTTCATATATTTTTACTAATATCATTTAACTTCTTCACTGAAATCTATATTCTGAAAATAACTCATGTAAACTGTGAGCGACAGAGCTAATTTGTATGATCCTATAATTTTATAGTTGCGGGCTGTGCATAGACGTTCATAGCTCAAACCTATAAAAAATAAACGATTCCATAATGGTTAAGTTTTCATTACACATATGGTTTTTTCATCAAATATAATTTTCTATAAATTTTGTTCTATCTCGAGAACAGTTAGTCTTAGGATAATAATGTCTGTATAATTTTTCATGCAGAATTTTGTGTAAAATTATTTTCTCGCATTACAGGCAAACCTGTTTTTGTGCGGTCCCTTTTTGCGTGATTCCTCGTTTATGCGACTCTTTTTGTGCGATTTTATTATGACATCGGGTCTTGAATCACACAAACTAATCGCACAAATAATACTATCGCACCTAAAAGTCACACAAATGAGAAATCGCTTAAAAAGCAACCGTACAAAAACAGGTTTTCCTGTACTTTTCTCGAAAAGGCAGAATTTTTCAAAGTATTGGAATTCCGTCAATTTCTAGGAATTAATATTTACATTTGCGTGAAATGATCCATGCACCACTAGTCGTCAAACTTGTATCCGTTGACCCAGTATTCTATTTTTTCCGAAAATTTCGCATATAATGCAGTTGTAAAACATTTGAATTGATGGATTGAAGTAGCTTTTAGAAGATAAAAAATACTTAAAATTTGTCGTTTCTCAAGGGTTTTCATATTTTTTTATAAATATTATAAAAATAAACTTGATTGTTTCTATCAACAAAATTAAAGCTCTCCAACCCTTCTACAATTCCTTCCTCGACATGTTATTCCTATTGTTATCTTTTACTATTAAAAATGTTCCACAACAGAAAATTTTCTCATCTTTCAAATGAATGCAATTAAATTCTTCTAGGTAGCGTAATTTTGAATTGAGGCCAATTTAGACCAAAAAATAAGTCTCAAGAGAAATTCAACTTTCACAGTTGAGATTTGAGCTTAATTCCATAGTTGGGAATTAATGTATCATAAGTTGTCTGATGTCATTTTTCTCCGCATGCACTTTGAAAGTCATCTAGACACTCAATGCTTGGGGGTCTTCGTAGCCACTTGGTTACGCGTTCGCTTACTAAGCGATCGATCGTGAGTTCAAACTCAGGGCCCTCAATTGACCATCTTTGTGTTGTTATAGAATAACTACGTCCACTCAACCATCATCAGCTATGGAGATCGATCCACGGTGGAACAAAGATTGATTCATCCATACAACTGCTCTGCTCTCTACAAGAAACATCGGGCTGCTGTTCTATAAATAACCCAACAATGATCAATATCAAATGTCTCCGCTGTCCGTTCTGCTGAACAATGGAATAATAGATAGAATACCTTTACGCCTAAATGGCTACTACAGTGTAATTTACCATAATGTAATGGAACAGAAACCTAACGCCTAAATGGCTACTAATACTATTGTGTAATTTACAATTTATGGAAACATAAACATATGTACATGTACACGATAAAAAAAACCCGGCTCTGTTACAGATAAAATGCTAATGAACCTGATAAATAAATAAATGGGACAAAAAAATTGATACTCAATGCAGAATGGGATTTGAAAAATAATAAAATATTTTAAAACGCCTTCAACACTCTCTGAAAATTCTCCGAACCATGGCGAAAAGGTTTTGACTTGCGCTACCGACTAAAGTGCGATTCACATTCAACATCCACGTCACGTTCACGTTCCGTCACGTCATGTTGCGTCAATTATTCTCCCATGCAATTTTTATGAAAGCATTCACATACATCGGCAACGGAAAATTCGACTTGCCGTTGCTGGTGTATGTGAATGATTCCATAAGAATTGCATGGATGAATAATTGACGTAACGTGACGCGACGTGACGTGAACGTGACGTGGATTTCCGATTCACGTTTAAGTGCGATTCACATACAACATCAACGTCACGTTCAAGTTCCGTCACGTCATGTTGCGTTAATTATTCTTCCATGCAATTACTATTGAAGCATGGAAGAATAATTAATTGAAGCGGTGTATGTGAATGTTTGCATAAGAACTGCTTGGAAGAATAATTGACGCAACGTGACGTTTTATGTGAATTATTTCATGTGAATCGCACTGAACACTGTAACAATGCAATTGACAAATGCAATCTTGTATAGAATATTTTATAGTTTCCATATTTCCCCTTCGATTTGTTGTGCAATCGTTATGCCATTAAATATTTGTAATCCAAAATGAAAGGATAACTTTTCATTCGATTGAGAATATCTCTGTAGTAAAAGGTCTACAGTTCTACTGGAATTCCATTTTTTTTTTTTATCCCTTTTGTTCATTTTAGGCTCATTAGCATTTTAGCTGTAACAGAGCCGAATTTTAATCGTGTACATGTCACATATTTATCATATCTATAATTAGCACATTACACAGTTGCCATTTTTCGGCGTTAGAGTATTCCCTTCTATACCATTGGAAATGGTACACATTTACACAGTAGCCATTTAGGCGTAAGAGTTTTCTATCTGTTCTTCCATTATCCAAGTTAAGACTGGACAGCGGAGACAGTCGTTGATCCATTGTTGAGTTATTTATAGAACAGCAGCCCGATGTTTCTTGTAGAGCAGAGCAGTTGTATGGATGAATCGATCTTATTTCGACCGTGGATCGATCTCCATCGCTGATGATTGTTGCATGGACGTAGTTATTCTGTAACAACACAAAGATGGTCAATGGGGGCCCTGAGTTTTGAACTCACGATCGATGGAATTCCATATGAATCAAATGAAAGCGAAATACTCAAGTTGACTGGATTATGACTGGCGTCTATGTGATATCAACACATTTTTTTTTGCAAGTGTTTAGAAAATCGTGAACTATACATTTGAAAATGATTTTAAATCCATTTGTTTCTATTCGATTGGAGCTTGCAATCTCAATTAGCAAAGCTCAAGATCGATCTTTGAAGTTGTGTAAAGGGTGTGTCACATCAAATTGCATCACGGAAAAAACGCTGTAGAAATTCGCCCAGTAGACCGATCCTTTTGAAAATTTTAGACAGTAAAATAAAAACTATTAAACAACTTTTGGCATTTTCTTTTTAATCATACTTCGAGCCCAAGCCCGTATGCTCGAACCTTCCTCTTTACCCCGTCCATAAGGTTCTGTACAACGTCAGGTTGTAGTTTTTTTTTTAACAGAAATCCATTTTCTCTTGAAGTCCGCCTCCGATTTGACATCTTTTGGGTTCTTCCGGAGGGCCTGCTTCATAATCGCCCAATATTTCTCTATTGGGCGAAGCTCCGGTGCGTTGGGCGGGTTCATTTCCTTTGGCACGAAGGTGACCCCGTTGGCTTCGTATCACTCCAACACGTCCTTTGAATAGTGGCACGAAGCGAGATCCGGCCAGAAGATGGTCGGGCCCTCGTGCTGCTTCAATAGTGGTAGTAAGCGCTTCTGTAGGCACTCCTTAAGGTAAACCTGCCCGTTTACCGTGCCGGTCATCACGAAGGGGGCGCTCCGCTTTCCGCAAGAGCAGATCGCTTGCCACACCATGTACTTTTTGGCAAACTTGGATAGTTTCTGCTTGCGAATCTCCTCCGGAACGCTGAATTTGTCCTCTGCGGAGAAGAACAACAGGCCCGGCAGCTGACGAAAGTCCGCTTTGACGTAGGTTTCGTCGTCCATTACCAGGCAATGCGGCTTCGTCAGCATTTCGGTGTACAGCTTCCGGGCTCGCGTCTTCCACACCATGTTTTGCCTTTCGTCGCGGTTAGGAGCCTTCTGAACCTTGTATGTACGCAGGCCCTCCCGCTGCTTGGTCCGCTGGACGAATGAACTTGACAAATTCAGCTTATTGGCGACATCCCGGACCGAACTTCTCGGATCACGTCTAAACTGCTTAACTACGCGCTTGTGATCTTTTTCACTGACGGAGCATCCATTTTTGCCGTTCTTCACCTTCCGGTCGATGGTTAGGTTCTCGAAGTATCGTTTTAGTACTCTGCTGACCGTGGATTGGACGATTCCCAGCATCTTACCGATGTCCCGATGTGACAACGGATTCTCGAAATGAGTGCACAGGATTAATTCACGACGCTCTTTTTCGTTCGACGACATTTTTCCAAATTTACGAAAAATGGACAGTGAAGCATGGTCAACGTGATCTATACACTCTTATCTGATTATAAGCCAAAGCTGAAGATATAATTCCTAAAAATTAAATTTCTACAGCGTTTTTTCCGTGATGCAATTTGATGTGACACACCCTTTAGTTTATATTCAGATGCGGATTGTTCCTTACTTGGTTAACTTTACATTGCGTGTTTCCGTGTTAGCAAACCAAATAGCCTTTATATCTTCCCTGATAATGGAAAAAAAAATTGTATACTCACAAATGTTTCAGAATTAAACTCACAAGAAACATGTGCTTTGTTATGCCACTCATTTCTCTACCTTACAAGACCAATGGGCCACAACAAAGCAGGTACAGGGTACAGCAAGTAAAATTTGAAATAAAAACAACTTAAATTGAATTAAAATGGAATTTAGGCGCAAATCAGTTATTTCCTCAATTATTTTAATTTAAAAAGGAAAAATGTCCACGTGGACGGTAGGGGTATGAAAATGTCCACGCTTGTCCACGGAGGGGGAGGGGGGAGTCTAAAACCGTGCTTTTTCTGTCCACGTGGTATGTGGACAGCCCCTAAGATGAGCACTCGACGAGAAGCAAGTTGTAGTTCTGGTCCTCCTCGATTTTAGTGAGGCTTTTGACTCTTTTAATCACAAATTGCTTCGTTGGAAATGAAAATCTATTTTTAAATTGAACAAGACAGCCGTTAAATAGATTACTCTCTTATCTAACGGAACGTTCACAGTTTGTTGAATTTAAAAACAAGAGATCTTCATGTGGTTCTGTAAGTTGTGGAGTTCCCCAGGGCTCTATTCTTGGACCACTTCTATTTTCAATGTTCATTAATGACATTCCGAATGAGTTGTATCATTTGTAGTAGGTATCATTTATATGCCGACGATTTTCAACTCTGGTATTCCCGAAAACCTAATCGATATTGTTGAAAAAATTAATAATGATATAGAGAAAATTATAAACTGGAGTAACAGGAATGGACTTAAATTAAATGCCAAGAAAACCTCAATCGATAATTTTCAAGACTCCTTTTGCAACAGCCTGTAACCCACCACTAATAAAGGTAGACCAGGTAGACCAGGTCAAGAATCTGGGAATTTTAATGGATTGCCACCTCGATTGGAAAGCTCAGATTGATGACATTTGCAAAAAGATTTTTTAGTTTTACTGCAAGACTCTGGTGTAGAGTCTTGCAGTAAATCGAATTCGACTCCAATTAACCAAATCTTCACTTATCCCTCTTTTCAACTACGCAGATGTTTTATATTCTCCAGTCTCTAGTTGGAACGTAACTAAATTAAAATTGGCATTTAACTCTATCACGAGTAACGTATTTAACCTCCGTGTTTCAGAACCAGGACCCGAAATCTTCGACGGTGAATAATGAAGACCGACTCTACTCCCAGTAGCTCCGCTTCGACTAGAGCTGCTCGGCAGTCACCGCCAACAAGAAATGGCTTGACTAGAAAATGAATTGACTAGCGTTGACTAGCGAGGATGACTGGTGAACTAGTCCAGTAAGTGGTTATTTTAACAGACTTGGCTAATGAATACAAATCTGCCTCTTCATTCAACTGACTTCAATCCACATTTCCATTTCCCCCTGACACTAATTCTGTATCCCCGTATGCAATCTTATTTTACGTCCATATAAAGAGGAACGAAAACTTGATTCCTGATGTAAAAAAAGAAGTTACCCCATCAATGGACGGTTAATTTTCCACCTACCGTGAACTCAAACCAACGAACTTAGACATTTATCAAGCATGTAATAAAGGTCCTCGCGTTAGTATTAGTTAGTATTAGGCGTGCAAAATAGCTCACACACAGCACGCTATTTTATACGTGTGAGTAATTTCCGTATACAATATCCAAAAATTCTAGCTCACCTGTAGCGTTTGTCAAACCACGGTGAACAAAAAAATATAGATGCATGCATAAAGATACATGTGAAAGAGAGAGGAACGAATTCATTTTTGGGGAAGTCACTTCAAAATGCAATGAGGACAATTTGACTGGGAAGAATGAAATGATATAGTCGAGTCGGTAGAGGGAGATAGCGACTAAACGCCCGACTGACTGTTCAGTCGTTTTGGCGGAGAAACTGCGTGAAGAAGTCGAAAGTCATTACTAACTCACTACGGATATAGTCAGTCTGTTATACCATGGACAGACATACAACTGTACTAGCGCTGTACGTGTACAGCGTTGTACAGGTACCACGATAGCATGACACACATACTTTGGTTGTACATTGTACCGCATGTCAGACTGACAATCAGAAATTTGAATTTATTGCATTGTATTTTCACCAATATTTCAATGAAAAAGGTTTTTATTTAGCGTCTAAACTATCGAACACAACAAATATGTTTCCAATCTGAGTTATTAACTCAAGAGAAAGTCAATGAAAAGAATGTAAACCAAATGTTTTGATTCGTTTTGTTCATGCTACCCACCACTAACCGTCTATGGCGCTGCGCACAGTACAACTGTAGCCATGTACAGCGGAAAAATAGGTCGGTACAGGTACAGCGATTGTACCGAGTTGCTTGCATGGTTCTAGCGCTGTACATGGTGACAGACATACAATTTTCGAAGTACAACGCAAGTACAGCTGTATGTCTGTCATAAGTATTAGTCTGCCGACTATCCTCAGTTGACTATGATTATGCCGAGCACTGCTCAGAACACATAAATGAATATCACGCCAGAATTTTGGGAATTTCTTTCGAAAACCACCTGTATTTTCAAATGAACAGGATCTTAACTAGAGCTTCATCATATTTACAAAACTTTTTTGTGTATTTGAGATCCTCACGATCTACGAATTTGATGGTTTCACGAAACAGAACAAGCGTATTAAAAAAATCAGCACCAACGTTCTGTAATTTTATGGAACAACCTTCCTTTAAGCTGTGTAGTCAATACTTTCTATGAAGGACCTAATCATCATATTAGTGTAGTGTATACTTTGAGAACCGTTAGGTTATTTATACTATGCTTTGGCTTTATACAAATAAAATTAAAAAAAAGAGTTCTGCGTTTAAACCCACGAACGTTCACTTAGTAAGAAAACGTGAATGTTCGAAGGAATTCATATCAATAAATCCTTTTTGAGCGGGACGCAGTTCGCCGGGTCAGTTAGTATTTCATAAAAATAAGTCATTCACATTATGATAGGCGTGTTTTTAACATCTGAAAGAATACTGAATCGAATAATTTCAAGTTCCAAATCAATCAGTTTGTTCCATCATCTATCATGTATAAACAATATTCTAATCGAGATGATTGGATGGTTCGAAAAAGAGCATATGTGAGTACCTTCTACTGCATCCACTAAAGTAATATGAAGCTTATCCGGAGAGCTACTTCGCAGCCTCCGAGAAGTTTATACGCACATAATCCCCCATGCAAAGTTTCTCCGCCGCTTCGAGAATGCGGAAGTGGTGTCACTTTTCAAACCAGTTCGACTGCCATCGGCGCAAAACGGCGCAGCGGAGGGCGGCACAAGGGGATTAATTTCTGCATCTATCTTGCCGCTCGGGTCACATCTTGAGTTGCCAGAACTGTGTGACAATGGAGTCCGGCAGGAAGTGGTGGTGCCTCGCATCCCACAGAGCTACAAGATAATCATTTCATCGAGCTAGACGCAACACGATTTATGGCTAAGATAAATGGTCAGTGGAAAAGAAGGTTACAGCGGATGACAACGGATAACCCATTTAGTATCGGGAAAAAGGAACCGAATTGGTTGCTTTGCGTTGGATTCCTAGGGTAAGAAATCACGACACAATCGAGCAGTGTTATCGAACAGATCGTACTAACCTTATTTTGAAACAAGCGACAAAATCGGAATCCTTTTAGAATAAATTTCATGAGAATCATTCAGGGGTTGAGTATCAACAACTCGGCATCTTTCTGACGTACCCAAAAACGGATTAGTTCCTTAATATTTTTTTTCGATGCACTTCTCTTCTAGTCTCTCCTGACCTATTGTGCTTCGAAACGGAACCTTTCCTCTGCTAGATCTGTCCTCTCTTGATTTTATTCACTTTTGTGTGCTTATCTCTGATCATGGTAAAAATAATCAATCACCATTCATAGGACGAATTTGAGGATGTATATGAAGCAAAAGGAAGGCGGGATAGTTTGTGTGTCCACTTTTGGGGTGAGCTGTTGAAGCCTTAAGCTTAAAAATATAGTAAAATAAAAAAGGTGGTGGGCGGAAATAAACTGACATTTGCACCTATTAGCAAAAACTGTGCTATGTTTTGAATATCCACTTACGCAACGTAATATAACAAAATTATCGCCCGAAGAGAGTGTGTGTGCTTGCTTGACTGTTCACGTTTTCCTTCAGTGTCCTGAAAACAGATCCTTTTTTCTCAATTGTTGTCACTGCATTAAAAACGCAGCAGATACAAAATCCCTTTCTGCATCACCAGAAAGGAAGAAATAATGTTCTTCTTTGTGTTCATTCCATTTCAATTGCAGCCAAACCGTGCCGTATTACCGAACTGACAATCCTTGATGCAGTGAATGAACGAGAGACGGAGCGGACGGATTGCGTGCATGAATGTTTAGCCGGGGGCGTCAGAACGAGACGGAACGAGATTGCGTTCGAAGAGGAGTCTCTCCTGATTATTAGCTTCCTTGCGTTTTTATCAATAAATACGAGCATTCCTCCCGAGCGGACGGAGGACACAAGTGGTTGGAAAATATAGCAACACACGCACGAAGACTGACGGTAAACTACTTTTTTTTTTTGCCTGTCGGAAATTTTCGGAGCGTGGGAACGGAACCCTCAAGATTTTACGTTACAATTCCTTTCTTGGGTGTTACTGCTTGCGCTGTTGATGTCTAATTTTCTTCCTTTAGGTTTCTCTAGGAGTTTTCTTTCTGTTTTTTTATCTGCTGCATGCTGCCCAAACTATTGATGTTTAATATGGGCTGGAGGCTGACACGTTGCGTTAGATCTTGGGATCCTTGGTTTTCTTATTACTCCATATATTATGAACCTCCGGCTTCGAGTTGATGATAATGAATTGATGTCAGGAAGAGGCTTAAAGCTGTGTGCGTGGGATCCTTCTCGCAGGTGACGGTTTGGGATTATGGCGCGTGATTGATTATTTGTTCGTTTTTCTCCATTCAACACATTCTTCCGCAGTTACAAGAATCGGACTATCGTCAACTCGAAAATCCAGTCCAGTAGCGGATATCCCCCTCCCAACAGGTGTCACATAAACTATGGAAATCAAAGCATCCGCGATTAGCGGGAGCGATACGTTTCGTAGAAAAAAAATGGGAGCCGTTAGGCCGCCGTAATCGCACTGCTTTTGATCTGTCCCAACAGACCGATGGCATCAGAAGCTGCCGTCAGATCTCTGTTTGATGTGATGAGATTAAGATTAGCCGTACGGACCGTGTGTTTTGTGTCGCTGCTCATTATGGTTCCCTCCCATTCTCGACTGCGGCCGGTCAAACAATTATACAAATATGTTTGTCCCAGCTTTATGGATTCTCTGCGCTGAGATCCAAATTGAGAACACAGGCGAGGAAGGAAGAGGCTGCTTGGTCCAGAAAACCTATTTTTCTCAGGTTGTCTCAGGCGTTGCAACATAATCATGCGAACGACGGTCGGTCGGGATCTTTGATTTGAATTTGTTTACTATTTCAATAAATTCTTAAGCTGCCTCCTCTTCGTAACATAATGTTTCATGTCGTGTTGTCGTTCTTTGGGGGCGAGATCTAGCCAATGTGAAGGAAGGGGGCTCTAAAACGATTATGCTGTTTGCTGTCGAGTAGTGCATTAAACAAACAACGATGATCGTGATGAGGATGTTTTTTCTTCTTCTCATAGTGATGAACGATGCAATGCATTATGAACTGTGAATTATCGATAGACACCTGTACCTACTCTGGTAGTCACCATTGATGTATTTCATTTTTGATGTTCCTTGTTAATTTTTTGATCTCTCTAAATGAACTTTAAACTTTTCTTCCTTTTCCTTTTCCACCTAGTGACAAGTGTTTGGATGTTGTGTGAGCAGTAACGGCTATTCGGCAATTAACCTTAAAGACAACTAGAACAAGAAAAAATTGAATCAATTCTACGAAATACAAACATCTATTTCAATGCTAGCTGATCTGGCGGGCTTCATCCCACTCAAAATTTAAAAAAAATATGAATACTTTTGAACATTCTTCTAAATGGCTTTTTTTTCAAGGCTAGAGGCGAATGTAATTTGTAATCTCTATAATCTGAAAATAATCGAATAAAAATTAGTCAATCAATAAATATTCCGATGAAAGTGTCGACATCTATGGTTGTGTCAAGCCATTAACTTTATCAGATTAGCAAGCCCGAAAGTGGTTACAAATGGAATTAAGATCATTACCTGATCTTATTTGAATGCTTAAAAGTCGTAATCCGATACTCAATCATTTTCCCATTTTCCCAATACTTCTACCAAAACTCATCGTTATGTTCTATATATTAGGCTGGGGAAAAAGTCATCCATTATTTTTGGGTGAAATTCAATTTTTTTTTCTTATGCTTCGGGCTGTCCGATTTGGGTCAAATATGCACCGTTTTGATGGAAAAATTTCGTTGCCATTCTATAAGTAGCTTCATGATCCTGTTTGTCGATGTTTGAGAGTTTGTAGGGTTGTCCCACGCTAATAGAAAATTGACCCCGTTCCTGTTGACTGATTGATCTGAAATTTGGAACATACTTTTAATTCTACTGTCATTATAAAACTATGTATTCCATGATCTTGTAGAATTCAATTTGGCCGCCGCTAAAAAAGGGCTGAATGACTTCGAGAACACACTACACTATGAACAACATAAATTCGAAAAGGTCGCCGCCATAAAGTGGTCGACTATGTATTTTTTGCAATCTCCTCAATATTGGTATCAAATGAAGTGATTTGACTAATAGAATACAGTGCACCATCGAAATATTCCGAGAAGTATACTAATGATACAGATAATTTACTAAAAACTAGAAAATAAAATAAGTAAAACAATTTTTTTTTAGTTAAACGGTTTAATGTACTCAGAGCTAGGAACTAATTTGGCAACTAGCAGTTAGTAGTTATCACATCCGTTTCTTCATTGATCAAGGGCAATGATGAGACTAAAATAAAATCGTGGGGTATATAATGAAACAACTAACTGTGGATAATGGAAATCCAACGTTTATTTCTTACCTATTTTTCTTCGGAATATTTTCATGATGTACTATATTCTATTAGTCAAATCATTTCATTTGATACCGATATTGAGAGAATTGCAAAAAATACATAGTCGTCCATTTAGCGGCGGCGACCTTTTTGAATTTATGTTGTTTATTATGTTTCGTGTTCTCCATGTAAAGTCATTCAGCCATTATTTAGCGATGGCCAAATTGAATTTTTCAAGATCATGGAATACATAGTTTTATAATGACAGTAGAATTGAAGGTGTCTTCCAAATTTCAGATCAATCAGTCAATAGAAACGGGTTCAATTTCCTATTAATGTGGGACAACCCTACGAAAATTCAAACATATATACAAACAGGTCAAGCTGAATGAAACTATTTAAAAATTAATTAATTGTATGGTGACTGCGGCCATCTCGGAATTGATTTTTTTATCTGCTATGTTCTACTAGTCGACTTCCTTTTGGTACCCATATTGAAGACGTTTTGAAAAAAAAAATTGGGCCATTTTGTGGTGACAGTCATCTTGGATTTGTATTTTTCATAAATAACTGTGTTCTACTAGTCCATTCCTTTCATTTGATATACATATTGATGGGGTTCTGAAATCATAGTTAGAATTACCCGAACGGATTGGGATTTGGCATTTTGTAATCTTTTCGACTCGAGTCCAATCGAGTTGTGCAAATCTGGCAACCCTGCCATGCAATCCGATATAGACAACATTTAGCTCTGTGTTACATTTCTGTGAAGCAAGAATGGTAATGGATATTCGGTTGGAATAAACACGCTTTCAAAACAATAGCTTTGAAAAAAAAAGAAAATGAAAATTAGCTCTTCATATCAAATATGTGTTCTATGTATGTAGTTTTGGTGGAAATGAAACGAAATTTGTAGAAAAAAGTTAGTTAGTTAAGTTATCGTGAAATTCGACCGAGTTTCAAACCAATTGGATTCCGGAATATGAATGACTGTTCGATACTGTTACAAAAAGCATGGTTCATGACCAATGCGGTGATCTGGAATAGTTGTTACATTTTTTTTCTCTACTATAGTGACTTTCAACACATTTTGGCTGGTTCGTCACTATTACTTCCATTTTTGGAAGAATGTCGGGAGTGAGAATTGAACTCGTGACCTTTAGCGTGAGAGGTATGGATGTTTAACTAAAACAAAACATACAATGCTCATATAATAATGTTAAGTTCTGCAGATCGACGACGATCAATCAATACATTTGCAAGTGTATTTTCCACCAACGAGACATCATTTGAACGAAATGAAGATTGATTTTCTTTATTTCATTTTTCAACTTCATGACAATGACGGCGCCAGTGGTTGTATGGTTAGCGTAACAGCCTCACAATCCGATCGGCCTGGGTTCAATCCCAGCTGGCGTCGTTGGGATTTTCTGAGGCGAAAAATCTCTGGTTACGTCTTCCTTCGGAGCGGAAGTAAAAGAAGTTGGCCCGGCTCATGAGTTGTTGAGTCTGATAGGTAGGAACAGGTGGAGTCGCCTCCCTGATGTCGGTGATTGGCACTAAAGTGGCGGAAATAGGCCGACGAAAAATAAGCGAAGATAAAAAAAAAATAAAAAAAACTTCATGACAACAATATATTACATTTTTCTTTTTACATTTAACTTTTAAGAGATCAAATATGTCAGTTACGTTAATGAAAAACATTGAGTCAAGAAACATAATACAAACTTCCATTCAAATCGTTTCATTTGTTCTTTTTTGTTCTATAGATGGTTTAAACAGTCAACATACTTACAATACAATAGTTATGTTTTATTTAACACCCTCTAGAAATAATTTATATGGTAGAACAACGACTGCCGAGTTAGTTAGTAATATAAAATTATTTTCTGATACTTAGAAAAGTTCAAAATTCCTTAAGTACTTCCAGAAAATACGAGTGGGTAATGAGGTAACGGGGGCTTAACCGAAGAGAAGTAGGACTACACCAAGGGCTGTCAATTTAAATATATGTTCTATTTTTATTTATTCGAGTGGAGGCGATCTGGCGTAGTGGTAACATTCATGCCTCTCACGCTAAAGGTCACGAGTTCCATTCTCACTCCCGACATTCTTCCAAAAATGGAAGTAAAAGTGACGAACCAGCCAAATGAGTTGAAAGTCACTATAATACAGATAAAAAAAAAATATTTATTCGAATTTTTCAAATGATAATGAAACTTGTGCGTGAAGTAAACCCGGAGGACAATTTAGTTGACTGGAAAAATTTACGTTTCGAGGAAACTTTGATGATTTGGCAAACACATCATTTAGCGCAGTCCCTTATCCTATTCAACAATATTTCATGGCATAGAATACTTCCACTGCGCGGCGAGAGTGGAACAGCACGAATATTCCCTCAGTTCTCTCACTCTAAACTTTAAAACATAACGTTAAGTGTTCGCTGTTCGCTATCTAAAGTTTAACTAACATCGAATTGATAGCACAGTCAATTTATACCCCTATCTCTCTCTCTCTTTCTCGATGCAACGTGACATCGAAGAAAAAAACATTGCATTGAAGAATGCTGCTTGTTGGATTATGAGAGAATGTGAGCGAGTAAAATCGGAAAACCCTACCTATTTTATTTACATGTTTTACTTTTTTTCACTTTAATCGAATCCATCCATTAATTGAAGATAAGAGATAACGTTCGAAATCTTTCTTTTTTTCCACCCAAAACAATGGGGCCCTTTGTAGGAAGGTGAGACGTAATCCTATGTTAAAAAGATATCACTCCATTACATGCAATTATATTTGACACGGGAAAGGCAATTTTCATTCATAATTTTTATTATTGAAGTGTGTACCAACGGAACATGAAGATCAATTCCGTCAACTCGAATTTCCATTGGACTAACAACGCCTTTTACGATGTCACTGATTTTTTCCAATTTTGCTTCAAAGTTTTCCGAAAGTTTTCCATTTTTTCTCTACGGACAGAGACGAACACAACAAAATAAAGACATTTCAAATCGAACGATCCGTTTCGAAGTTTTGCGCTTGGCAACACATTGAGCGATTCAATTTTATTTATATAGATGTAAACTGTTTTATGGGTAGTTATAGGCAGTTTGAACATAATTGATACAAGTTTGATAGGCTCTACAACTTTTGAATTTTAGAGTGTGGAATGTAGTTGCTGGTTTAATTAGCTTCCTATGAGAACTTATCGTGCGATGCGTTAGACTTTAGAAAAAATAGAGGGTGGTGTTCAAGACAAGATTAAACTATTGACGTAGGACTATGAAATTATAATGTTCAATTCGCTTATTTATCATTTTGGGTATTATTAAACAATGAAACGAAATTTGAGTGATCTTGTCAAGAGATTGGGTTCTTCAATATGAAGTAGCTCTTTCATCTTGACTCCGCCAAGCCAACGTTTCTATTTAAACGCTGAACATTATTAATTTTTTTTTAGTTGTGGACTTTAAAGTGTGCTTAAGTTATTTTCTGAAGAAACTAAATTTGTCTTGAACAAGACCATTTGAAAATTGTGTATTGTTAAAAAAAAGCAATTGACTGGTCACTGGCTCGGACGTGACGTGTCTGTAGTTGACGAATGCGCAGATGCGAAGTGACTTGTCTGAAAGTGTATTCCAAAGCGAATAATTTCCGCTTACTCATCACTTCGGATATTGTTGTAGAATGCGGCCACATTCTTGAAAAAAACTCTTCATTAGAAAGTGGTCTTCTTCTTCTTATATGGCACTAACGTAGTATTACTTGCGTCATTTTCATTAGTACTTAGTTGAGATTTCTATGCCAAATAACACGCCTTGAATGCATTCTGAGTGGCAAGCTCTAGAAAACGCGTGACCACAGTGCAAGTCAGAGGAAATTTCTTTGAAGAAAAATTTCCCCGACCAGAACGGGAATCGAACCCGAACCCCCGGCATGTTAGGTTTGACGCTAACCACTCGGCCACGGGAGCACCCCAATTTTACAAATTAGAAAGTGGTATGGGTGTTTAAAAGAGTCGTGGTTTTAAAGAATCACCTGAATATGGTTGATTCATTCTTTTCCTAGTGGCGATATTTTTCCAGTTGGCATATACACGGCCATATTCGATTATATGTTTGTTCCATCGCCATCATTGTTCCACATTTGGAGTAGCTAATAACAGCGCACCTCGGTTTCATTCACAACAAGAAACACTATTGAGCCTCCGTAGTTATGTTGACCGCTCGCTGGCAGCAACAAGACTGGTCAATAGAAAATGCAGATGCTCGGCCTCTACGCTCTAACCGTGTGAATGATTTGGTATCGAGTGGAGCTAAAATTGCAATATTTTCTCTTTCCACAGACCTTCCACCGATGCATCCACTGCTCCTTATAGACGTTACGAGCGGACAAGCAATTACCGTCAATTTAAACCGTTTAGGGACAAGAATATTGTAATGTAAGGCATATCAAACAAATATTAAATATCATCGATGATTGACGATGACTTTATTCCATAAAAACGTGCCCCATTTTCAGATTTGCCACCCTTCACCCTTTCTCTACGGCAGTGTGCTCCGTCGGAGTGCTACCGCTGAACGGAGCATTGCGCCAAAAAGTGTGCACATCGCGCTGGTGTGATCGATGTGCAGTATCACTCTCATGTCCAGGGTTGCCAATAATATTTTTCAAAAAACTGGAAGATTGCTCTCAAAAAAACTGGACGAAAACTGGATCCTGAAGAACCGTTTTATTTTAAGAAGATTGGCTATGATTTATATAAAATTATTTTTTGATCATTGGAATGGCTAAAGAAATAAAAAAATTCTTTGAAGATTCGTGTAGTAATTGTATGGAGTTCATAAAACTGTAACTGTAATTACTGTGAAACGATATTTGAGGGACGGCTCTATTTGGGCAAAACTTGAAGAATCTCGCTTTTATAGCTTCATATCCATAAAATCGCTGATAGAAGATCGTCGCAAAACTGCGAATAATTCGATACCTCAAAAAGGTACGGATTAACATAAGATACTAGGTAAAATACCAAAGGGAAATACCATAAACAACTTCCCATAATTTTATTTCAATACTCAAATGAGCACATTCAATGCCAAAACAACACTGCTCAAGTATTACTTTGATATTGAAATTATCAAGTTTTGGTATTGAGAAGCTATTTCTCTCATTTTTTAGGTATTACTCATTGGTAATTTATTTCTTATATGAGACTTGTCCAAACCAAATTTTAGTATGAAGATCAAAATGAGGTCGACAAAACAGCGACGAATTGAACGAAATGGGAAGAACCAAATTGTGGTATCCTGAATTTAGAGTGTAGCTGTGCTAGTGAAAGGGAAACAAAGAGAGTGCTGTTTAACCTGTCAATTAAGATAGACGAGTCTGGAAGAATAGGAGTTTTACGTGAAATAGACTCCAGTAGTTATGGAATATCACATTGGCGATCCTGCCATGATGAAAGTGAACAGGAAGAAAGTGTTATGCTTACAAAAAAAAATTTTGGCGTCCAATGGGCAGTGTTTTGAAACAATGAAGGTAACTGTGATAGAGGGAAATTCAATTTTTTCTGAAGTGCTGCCAGTAATGTAGAAAACATAACATTCAGATTGTTGAACTTTATGTTGTGTTGAAATCATCTCTAGAAAAAAAAGAGTCGGTTCGAGCTTAAGACCGTAGCGTACGTATATAGTTATATATATTATTTTATTCAGATACTATATTCAGTCGGGTTTAGCCCAAGGCCAATATTTGGATAGATTTGCGCCAAGTGCATTTAGATCAGTTGAGTCGGGTTAAGCCCAAGGCCAACTAGTATATATGTATGTAATCATATCAAATGTAATTTGTTTACCATATTGAGTCGGGTTCAGCCCAAGGCCAATGTTTGGTTAGATTTGCGCCGAGTTCAACTCAAGGCCAAAATCTTTGCATTTGGAGCAGTTGAGTCGGGTTAAGCCCAAGGCCAGCTTGGAAGTGTTCATGTTGATGATTACCATATTGAGTCGGGTAAAGCCCAAGGCCAATATTTGGTTTGTTTGCGCTGAGCTCAGCTCAAAGTCAAAATTATTGCATTTGAAGGAGTTGAGTCGGATTAAGCCCAAGGCCAGCTTGTATGTGTGCATTGTAGTTCTTACTTACTATATTGAGTCCTGTAAAGCCCAAAACCAATATCATGGTGTGCTCACAATATAAAACGGGGTGACCAAAGATTGTAGAAAGTGTGGCGCTGGTAAACAATCAATGAAATGGAAAGCGGTATCCTGCAGCTGAGGCAGTTGTTTGTTATGAGCTGAATGAATTATTTCGTAAGGAAAAGATTCTCGCATGTAGAAGTCTAGATGCGGTTGAGAATAGCCGTTATGTTTTAGAATGTGTTTTATGTAGAAAATTTACCTTTTTGAAAAATATGCATTGTTTGAAATATTTGTGATCGATATCTCTTGGGCCGAGATATCGATTAGTTCGATATAGATAATAGAATTGATGAAAACATTGAGAATAGATATATGGCAGCATCTATGAAATTGAATGTTAATTTTTCAAACATCATGCTATTACACATTGATTTGATAGAAGCTCGCGCTCATGGAGCAAATAATTTTGATTAGCTTTGAGAATTAAATGAACTTGAGACGGACAATATATTTTTTTGTATAAAATGAGTTATTTTTCATTTCGAACCAAGAACGTCAATCTCTTTTCATGTTTTAGTGTCTTTGGAGGATGAGCGTTCCTTATTACGGCGAATCAATCAATTGCATGCATTGTGATACTGCGGGAGTCCATTCACGTGGATATTGTCTAGTACATAACGAGAACGCTGTCTAATTTAAATCGGAGGCGAATGAATCATATGATTTAAAGTCTCCGTGAACAAAGAAAAGAAGAAGAAGAAGTTTTATTGAAAAACTGCGAAATGAATTCGTTAACTAGATTATTTTCCGCTACATTGTTGTTACTGCCAGGAGAGGATGTGGTATCCTGAATTCAGAGTGTAGCTGTGCTAGTGAAAGGGAAACAAAGAGAGTGCTGTTTAACCTGTCAATGAAGATAGACGTGTCTGGAAGAATAGGAGTTTTACGTGAAATAGATTCCAGTAGTTATGGAATATCACACAAATAACAACCTCGCCTATCGCAGAAATCCATGAGGTACATGAAACACGACTGAAAAACAGTATATTTTCCTCAACACGCACTGCGCGCTAACCGTATTGAATTCGGAAATGTAAGCAATACTGAGTTCACTATGTAAGAAAAGAGAGATCAATCCAAGGTCGAACGATAAATGTCAAAAATATTGCTCAAGGAATAGGTAGGTGGAGGGATAGATAATATTTATCATTGTATCAAAATTAAAATATTTAAAATTTTAAAATATTTGTTATAAAAAATGTTTTTTTACATAAAATGGATAAAACTAGAGCACACATATAAAAACTGAATAAAACTGGACGATATTCCAAAAAACTCGAAAATTTTAGGGTTCAACTGGATGACTGGATCGAGTAAAAAAACTGGAAGAATCCAGTTTAATCTGCAACATTGGCAACGCTGCTCATGTCGTCTAAAGACGACGCTCGAACTCAAAACGGGTGGCTGATATGCAACATATTCTCACGAATCAACTCGAACGTTGTTGACTTAATTACAGAGTATGCGTACCTGGACTATTTGCAGGGTTAGATACTAAGGTCTACAACAGTTATGACTACGAACAATGTCAACAACAAATTAAACAGGTAGCGAAAGTAAGAATTGAGGCAGCCCTGTTAGAGGAATGAGAAGTTCTATAGAGTATTTAGAGACGGACAGCAAGGAAAATGTATGTTTTGTAAAAATGACGATAATTTATTGCACTATCGAGAACAATTATTAGGGGTTGTGTCAAGACCGAACTGCATTGTTGACGTAGGATTACGAAATTATTTTATTCAATTCGGTTGTTCAAAAATTCGGATATTACTAAGTATGCGGATCATTACGGATAACACTAAGTATGCATCGTGAACATGAAAATCTTTTTCTTTGTATTACAATTGAACAGCTAAATTACAGCGCCAACGAGCAAAGGCTAAAGGTCCTCATGGGGGGTCCGGCAAGCAAGCGTGAGAAATCTCCGATACTGGACGAAACTGTTTGAAGCGCTTCAAAATTTGCCAGCACGCAAAAAAAATAATTCGCCGATTTATGTACAAGGAAATTTGATACTTTCTTAGAACTGTTGCAACATGTTTTCACTATCAGTTTTGCGTGTGTGTACTCGAGCACTTCACAAAAAGTGCCGTTTCCTATCACTGAAAGCAACACAAGTTAGTGATACACATGTGTGGACAGGGTTCTTACTGGAAGGGGCGCAACCACACGAAAGTTGTTGGCGAAAAAGACATCAAATTTCATGACTTGATCCAAAATGCAGCTTATGTTGTGTCCGCCGCCGTCACTCCCTCGATGGATCAAGTCAAGTGTGCGATGACACTTGATAAACCAGGGCGAAAGGCTACTGAACCGCAAAAATATGCCATACCAGATATTTCGCAGATGGGTAGAAAATAAACAGAAGGGTATCACTTCTAGGGTCTCTCAAAACGAACCGATGGACAACCGTGGGAATGTTTCGAAAAGTGCTTCCAGAATCCAAACACGGAAAAATTCGAACATTTAGATGATTATCATGTTTGAGTAAACATTCGGTGAAATTAATGCACAAGTTGCGATAGCTTTCAATGTTGTTTCAGTGCACGGTTTGCATCACGCGAAATGGTGTGCCACTCTCGACTTTAGTGCAACACTCTCACTCTCGCTGCAAGGCGTCTTGTAAGTGCAATAAGTACCCTTTCCCCCTTGCGACGACGCCAATGCGAGGGGTCTTTGCTGCAAAATGTGGGTCACAATTCATTTATTTCCCATTTTCTTCCTTCCACTGGCACTCTCGCCCGATGTTACGTTGCGTCCGTCCGCCGTTGTCATCATCTCGTCATCATCTCGGCCTCTAACGCAATAGCTGACGAGTGTGAGAGAGAGTATGATGACCTAAAGATGGGCTCAAATTATGGCCAATTTACCAGAAGAGAAGAAAAAATAAAAACGTTTTGCTATTCGTTATTGCAGCGATGTTATATTTACTCCGCTTGCAACGACTGAACGATTTTATATGCGATTTTTATTTACGGCGATTGCGGCCATTTCACACAATTTTTGACACAACGTGTTTATTGATGTTCCCCCCGATATTCGGTTGCCACAACTTAGGCACTTCCTGTTACCATCGCCCGAGCTGACAGAGAAAGACCATATTCGAATATGTATCTAAATCCCAATAATTGAATATTTACGAGCACCCTCGAGAAGCATGAGGGAAAAAAAAACCAGAAGTGTAAACAAACGATAAATTTGAATTAATAATGGAAAGAGTTCGAATCACCGAGGCACATTTCGAAGCGGAAAATGAAGAGTAAGAGCACCAGCGGAACAGAACAAAAGCGCATCAAATTAGACCAAATTAAGAACAAATTAGTTTTTGAAATAAATTATTCTGTTTGGACTGCCGTCGGTCGCCGGTTCGCTTGCGTTCCTTCCTTTTTCCAGGCCCAGGCCTACTCTGATGCGGAGCGTATGTACATATGTATATTCCACACGAGATGGTGGCGTTCCAGTTCGAAATTACAATCCAGCTTTTCCGGAATCCAAGTTTTATGGCTATCAAACGGAGCGGGCGATGTATCGAGAGTGAACCCATTTGGCGGGGTGCGCTGGGGCCACGGATCGCTTGGCGTCTGTAAGGAAGCATTGTTTATTTTGGACCACTATTTGTTTGTCGGGAAATACTTATTTGTGACGCGAACATACCGAGCAACGTGAAGCTATCCAAACTGCAAAACGCTCGCGAGTTGTGCTGGCAACATTGGATGAAAACAATATGCTTCCCGAAGCGGTTATAAATTATCGAATTTCTTGAGAATAACAATACAATGATAGGATAGTGGCAACATCCTGTTCTTTGACCACTCCGGTGATGAATGATGCTGCGGAATAGCTGCAGAAATGAACCAACCAGCTAGAAAGGAAATCAAACTTACACAGTAAAAAGGACGAGCAACAGGCGAAGGGGGCTCTCTATTCCTGGATGAATAATGACCCCACGCAGGGAAGGATTTTACCGCCGTGTAGAAGGTGGCAAAGAGAGCAAGACAAGGAGAGCCAACTTGACGATTTCCAGTGAAAATGGTTTTTTTCACTGTCCCAGGTGACAATGAAGAGGAAGTCCATAAAAGTGCCTTTTTGCCGTTTTGAAGTCGAGTATCAATCATTTCCTTTGTTGGTCAGGTTAGGATGAAGTGCGTGACATTGGAAATGCCTGCTCTTCTGGCTGCACAATGGATCAATGGAATGAGCCTAGGTGAGTATTCTTGGAACTCATGATCGTACTTTTATCGATGGCGGTTTTCCTTTGAACTCTTTCCGGAATCGTTTTATGGAGTGTATTTTATTAATAAACTTGCTTAAAAACTGGCATTGCAATCATTGCATCAAACTGACGCCATTGCGTTAATGTTCAGAGCTACACAATTTTGTGGGGAATCATCAAGCTAGGCTAATAAATGTTCTGGAATTTTGCCTGTGATTTGGTTCCGCATGACAGTAGCAAATCTCTCTCCACCAAGGATGACAGCTAAGCTAATCTAGACTGGCAATATTAACAGAAAGGGCTTCTATTGAGAACAGCGCAAAACTTAGATAAGTGTGTGTATACGTACGTGCACGCTTTATAACCCGTACGTAAAAATAGTGCATCTTCGCTACGCTGAAACCCCATTTGTATCTGTGCCCGTGTGCATTGGCCCTGTCATGATGCAACAATCGCCTAATGTTTTGATGCTATCATTGACGATTGTTTGGTGGTACGAATTAGGCAGCCGTAGTGATAAATATAAATAAGGAGGGGATATAGCGGGAGAGAAATATTTGCGTTAGGGTATTAGTAATGCATCTCTGCTGAGGCAAATGTTCAGCAGTTAACATTGTTTGTCTTCCGTCATCATAAAGGGTTCGTTGGTGGGTTGACATTGCATCAATGCATTGATCTGACGCTATGGCGAAGCCGGCGTTAAGGTTGTGCGCCAAAAAAATATTTGGGGAATACCAAGCTTTTTGGTTGTCGTGCTGGAATGTCAAAAGTTATTTGAGTTCGCCAAGCTGCCCTTAACTAGGATTGCATTTGCGCTAATCTTGATCATAATGAAGGCATCCTTCTCTTTTCGAGGATGTTGAGATTAACAGAAAGAGTTTATTTCGTTTATTTAGTCACCAAGAAAATAAATTTCGTTCGGGAATTTTGTATGTGATTTGGTGTCGCCTTCCAGTAGCAAAACTTTCTCCGCTAAAGATGACAGCTGCGCTTATCTTGAGCATGAGAAAGTAATGGAATAATGGTACTGGTGCTACGAGTGTATAATCGACTATAGCCGAGTCAATTGTGAAAAAGACTACCTGAATAGCGTTCGAGATAAATTTTCAATGCATTGACATGAAACAAATTGCGACATTTGATCATCTTGTGTATTGTTCTAGAATGAATCATCAATCAATTATCGTCACATGATTCTACAATAAAAAACACATTTCAGGGAGATCAAACCATTCTACTAAACAGTTATTTCTAAAATTTCACAGCATTATAAAATAATATCCGAAGTTATAAACAAGTGACTTATATGAAATAACAGCGTAGTGCTACGTCAACATTTCGGTCGTATCTTGAAAAAACCTCCTATATTTTTTTTTACGACAGTGGAAATACTATGGTTTAGGACTGTTTTTCATTCTTCCATATTACGATACGTTTAATTAATCGTAAACAAATATGTCAGCCTCCGAACTTAGGGATGTCATCCGTCCTGATTTAGCAGGACATATTTTGACATGGATTTTCATAAGAATTTGAATTCCGCTTACGAATCATAATTTTTCTTCAGTGTATTTTGTTTTTGGGCAACTAAAATTTTGCGTGCGTGTAAAGAGTGAACGTTGTAACACAAGATGTTTCATCTGCATTCATTCAGTGTTTTCGAATCAGAGGTCACTGTATTATTTTTGTGTTTGTAATTTTTTTTAATGTCTGAACGGAAACATCAATTTCGCAGAAAGGACCCGTGCTTCACAAACGGACGTTTTAATTATAAGGCGAAATCCTGCATGTGGTTAATAGCGGTATGTAAAATGCGTCATTTTGTTGAAACGGAAGTTTGAAATCAACAATGAACCATTACAGGTAAGTATGATTTGTAGAAGCATATCCAAACAGCGAAACATTGCAAGAATATTCAATTAGCATACACTTTCAAATCCACACTGAACTATGTGGTGCAGAATTATATATAGATTCAGCTGCTCAGAAGATTTGGGCTGTAGACGGTGTTCTTACGTTTCATACCATGATTCATCATAACAGCTTCAACTCCATTGATAAACTTCAGCACTATTCACATGATGTTTGATGACTCGAAAAACGCCAATAATCTCTTATACTCGTACAAAGATAAAAACATCATCTCCGGAGTATTTTCATCGCTTGGATCGCTCGAGAACTAGCTCACCCGGCTAACTAACACGTTTCTCTGTTACATGAAACACATGTTTGATGAAAACAATTAAATTTACATTCATAATTTTTATTTTCAATGCGCGTAATTCCACCTGAGAATAAATTGCCATTTTCGCTTCACACCAACGGAACACGAAGCTTAATTCCACTAACGCAGAATCCGATTGAACTAACAACGATGCCAGAACATATGGGAATTATTTTTTTCGAACTTTCTCTCAAAGCTTTTCAAAAATTTCGATGTTTTTCATCATAACATTTATCTACGGGCAGAGACAAATACAACAAAATAAAGACAGCTTAAATCGGACCATTACTTCTTCGGGTTTTACGTTTACTAACACATTTGGCCTTTCATCTTTAGTTACATAGAGAGAAGATATAGAAATGCATTATTTCGCCTGAAAATCCACGTAAATGCAGAACACATGGGAATTCAAATTTCCGAATTTTCCGACCTTCCTTCAGAATTTTTCGGAAAATTTCTGGTCTACGGATAGAGACAAATACAACAAAATAAAGACAGCTCCTTCTCCTTCTCCTTCTCCTTCTCCTTCTCCTTCTCCTTCTCCTTCTCCTTCTCCTTCTCCTTCTCCTTCTCCTTCTCCTTCTCCTTCTCCTTCTCCTTCTCCTTCTCCTTCTCCTTCTCCTTCTCCTTCTCCTTCTCCTTCTCCTTCTCCTTCTCCTTCTCCTTCTCCTTCTCCTTCTCCTTCTCCTTCTCCTTCTCCTTCTCCTTCTCCTTCTCCTTCTCCTTCTCCTTCTCCTTCTCCTTCTCCTTCTCCTTCTCCTTCTCCTTCTCCTTCTCCTTCTCCTTCTCCTTCTCCTTCTCCTTCTCCTTCTCCTTCTCCTTCTCCTTCTCCTTCTCCTTCTCCTTCTCCTTCTCCTTCTCCTTCTCCTTCTCCTTCTCCTTCTCCTTCTCCTTCTCCTTCTCCTTCTCCTTCTCCTTCTCCTTCTCCTTCTCCTTCTCCTTCTCCTTCTCCTTCTCCTTCTCCTTCTCCTTCTCCTTCTCCTTCTCCTTCTCCTTCTCCTTCTCCTTCTCCTTCTCCTTCTCCTTCTCCTTCTCCTTCTCCTTCTCCTTCTCCTTCTCCTTCTCCTTCTCCTTCTCCTTCTCCTTCTCCTTCTCCTTCTCCTTCTCCTTCTCCTTCTCCTTCTCCTTCTCCTTCTCCTTCTCCTTCTCCTTCTCCTTCTCCTTCTCCTTCTCCTTCTCCTTCTCCTTCTCCTTCCCCTAAAGGCTAATGAACTTAGATGTTTAAAACCTCTATAGCTTGAGATTGAACTTGAGTAGACTGTATACCTCGTAGTTGCTCTCCGTGATTGACATGAACCAGCGAACTTGCATAAAGAACACACCGAATGAAGCTTGGGAGTAGCAAATCATTCCCATTCTGCAAGTTTCGGTGAATCGAGGTTTAAATAGACAATAACGACGCCGGCCACGTCCTTACAGTCACCAGGGAAAGGGAAGGAATGTTAGTATGATATTCGCCGCCCGAAGGCCAGAAGGGTCGTGGTTCCCTAGCGATTACAAGGAAGGGACAGTTGTTAGTGGGGGGAAGTAAGAATCAGGATTCACTGTGGTGAGTGATGTGATTTGGAGTTGATCCATTTCTTTCTTTGCATAATAACTATGCATGGAGGAGGCGATCTGGCGTAGCGGTAACATCTCACTCTCACTCCCCGACATTCTTCCAAAAATAGAAGTAAAAGTAACGAACCAGCCGAAATGTGTTGAAAATCACTATAATAAAGAAAGAAAAAACTATGCATAACAGCTATTACAACAATCCTCCTTAGGGGCTTCAAACCATCTGCCCTGGTTCTCAATAGTTTCAGGTTCTTTTTCGGACATGTTACCATAGAGATTCATCATTCGCAGGCGGAGTTATTAGAATTTCAAAGTAAAGAGGCTTTGAAATTCTAATAACTCCGCCTGCGAATGATGAATAAAAGAAAAAAATCAATCAATCCGAAAATCAAGGAACAAAACTCCGAAACAAATTAGATAGATTTCTCCGGTAAATGCAACCTATTGCATCAAAATGTCGAAGAGTTGTGGCCATTTTTCAACATTTGCTAAACTCATTATTTTTCCATTTATCTTATTCACTAGTTTTACTTTTATTCGCCATTTTTTTAAAACGGCTGTCGATTTAAAAAAATACAATATCCAGCACCAAATTTCCTCCAGCTTTGTGTTTCATAATCATTTTGCTCTTCATAATCTATTGGCACTTCTCAATCAACCCTAGCTCCTAGGTATTGGCTGTATTCCACACCGACACCGTTATCTTTATACCATTGTTTAATCGAATTTCAATAGGCAAGAATCAGAAAGGTAAGGCAACCCACATGCTGCTCTAGAACCATTTTTATATTTTGATTAATTTTTAGTTGCAGAAGTTACGAAAGTGTCACTACAGGCTGCTTACCAAACGAGGAAGTGTTTTCAGGAATTGTGACTTTTTTTATTTTTTGCAATTTTCCGGGACACTACTGGGATCAAACGAGGTATAAAATTCTCGTTCAGAAAATTATCCGAAAAGGCCTTGCAGTACGTTACGCTAGTGTCGGTGAATAAAGTGAATACAGGTTCCAATTTATGAAACGAAACTATGCGCCATAATGTAAACAAATAAACTTATTATGAAAGTTGGACAGCCAACGTTGAAAGAAGGAGGAGCTTGCATCGAAAGCGTTTGAAAGTGCTCGAAAAACAGTGAAAAGATCCATGCAGAAGCCGAAATGGGTTCAATGCAATTTTTCTGGTCTGGAATCTAGACTATACACCTGGTATCGATCACAGAACACAGTTACTGATTGTAATCCAAACCACCCACATCAAATTTTGATGTACAAAAATCATCTTTTTCATTTTATGATATATTAGGCTGTCAAAAAAGTCCTGCGGTATTTCCGCGAGGTGTCGTTGTAAGCGCGTAGTTCTAGTTGTATTCATTGTATCGAGTCATACTATAGCTTGTTGGAAAGGTGTTTTATAATATAGTCCTTGACAGTGTTTTGTTTGGTTTAGTCGTTCGTAAGTTATAGTGTCGCAAATATGGAGCAAAACAAAGAGAAAATCTGACATATTTTACAGTACTACTATGACAAAGGCAAAAATGCATCTCAAGCTGCCAATAAAATTTGTGCAGTTTATGGACCCGATACAGTTTCCATTTCCACCGCACAACGATGGTTTCAACGTTTTCGTTCTGGTGTAGAGGTCGTCGAAGATGCGCCACGCTCCGGAAGGCCTGTCGTTGAAAATTGCGACAAAATCGCTGAATTAGCCGAGAAAGACCGGCATAGTCACAGCCGTAGCATCGGCCAAGAGTTGGGGATAAGTCATCAAACCGTTATTAACCATTTGAAGAAGCTTGGATTCACAAAGAAGCTCGATGTATGGGTGCCACACACGTTGACGCAAAAAAACATCTTTGACAGTATCGACGCATGTGAATCGCTGCTGAATCGCAACACAATCGACCCGTTTCTGAAGCGGATGGTGACTGGCGATGAAAAGTGGGTCACTTACGACAACGTGAAGCGCAAACGGTCGTGGTCGAAGCCCGCTGAAGCGGCTCAGACGGTGGCCAAGCCCTCATTAACGACCAGGAAGGTTCTGCTGTGTGTTTGGTGGGATTGTCAAGGAATAATCTATTATGAGCTGCTTCCCTATGGCCAAACGCTCAATTCGGACCTGTACTGCCAACAACTGGACCGCTTGAAGGTAGCACTCATGAAGAAGAGGCCATCTTTGATAAACAGGGGCCACATTGTGACTACCACCTGTTTTTGTCCATGGCGAACGAGCTAGGTAGTCAGAAGTTAGCCACAAAAGAGGCCTGTGAAAATTGTCTATCCGAGTTTTTTGCCAATAAGAAAGCGAGCTTCTATAACAGGGGTATTATGGAGTTGGCATCTCGTTGGGAACAAGTCATCGAACAAAACGGCGCATATTTGACTTAAAACAGATGATTGTAACTAATTTTATGAACAAATGAAAATTTAAAAAAAATACCGCAGGACTTTTTTGACAGCCTAATATTTGGTAATTTGAAGCTTGATATAATTATTAAACATTATCGATTGAGAGAAAACAAGTGTAGCTAAGTGTACAATGGTTTTTTTTCTTTTCAGACCTTATTGGTTTGAAATATTAGGTGAATTGCTTTGGGGGTCCAAATTCTCCCCATTTCCCCTAGTGTTGTTGGGATGTAATTGATCACGATATCGCACAATGGGGCAAACAGAAAGTTGGCTTCAGCAAAGTTGTAGCTTGCGATATATGTATCGAGCTCTCAACCCGTTTTGTGAATAATTGATTTAGTTTTGCTTAAGCGCGTGTCAAAGATTATATATTTATCAGGAAAGAGAAAATTTACCATATTTTTAAGTTTGAGAGAACTGATAAAAAAACGCAAAAAAGCCCGCTGAGCGAATCTCAGTGTGAATAAAGTTTACTAGTTGCACTACGTTCTAGCTACAAATGTCGAAAATTTAGTTTATATAAGCATTGTTCTGACTGTCCTGCAACTAAAATATTGTACGAAAACCGTTTGGAACTACGCTAAATAACGTCCTGTGCTTTACGTAAAACGTGTTACGTAAAAACGTGTTAATAGTAAAATAAAACGTTGTCACGTCCCGCTGGAATGAGTAACTTCGGGCTTTCACCATGCCACTATGATATGAACAATTACCATTCCAAGAAGCCACGGCTTTAAATTACAAAAATTGCATAACCAACACTTTTCCCGGTAGGCATGGCTAACACAAACAGAAAACCCGACAGTTCTAATGTTCCAAAATAAATACATGTACGCTGGAAGAGATGTTGGTCATGGATCATGTGTAAATTTGTCGATTTGTTTTTATTACACATCTACCCGCTCTGTATGAAGCGCGTTGTTTTTCTCGACACGGGTGAAAGTTAGGAGGAAACCGAATCTCTCGTAGACAAATAGGAACAAAGAACAAACCCAAGAAATCGAACCGCTCCGTCGCTTTCGTCGTTTGTCTGTGGAACCGTTCATTCCCATGTGATGTGCTAGACCCGTTACGGGGGATCGTAACGCGCCTCGTTTAGGTTATGTGCACGCCCGTATGGACGCGCCCATTTCGGAAATACCAAAAAAGCAGGGAAGCAAGTGATGGTCCCGCGTTCAATTTGAGAGCGTCACAAATGCTAATAAGCACATCGATTCGACGTCGTTCGCGCAAGAAAACGTTCCCCAATCCACAGTCAACTTGATGTTTGTTAAGCGCTCATGATCTGCCGAGTGATGATGAGTTTTGATTGATTGATTGAGAAACTAAACCACTTCCCGGAATATGTGCAACGATGGTTGCTTTGATTCGGATCAATTCCCGGAATGTTGTTTCAGAAAAAAAACTCAATAGCGAAATCACTGCCGGTAATTCAAATCCACTTCTCAACTCTGACCCTCTCAATTTTCAACTTGTTGGGACGCAATTTCTAAGAAAAAGCGAAGATGTTTGCAAACAGAGCTTTTGTTTCTTCACATTGCCAATTCTTCCTCGATTTTTTTGCTTCTAGAATTTATACCTGTATATTTTTTACGACATGATTTCGGGCGCAGATGTATTTTTTGACCATTGATTGAAAATTGATCTGAATGATTTTTTTTCGATTACCTTTTTTTGTTTGATTTCAAGGAAAGTTGCGGAAAGCTATAGCCACTATTTTTCTTATCACCAAATCTCCTTCAAAAATTGAACCAATGATTGAAAAACAAAAATGAGAATGAAGGGTTGGACTTTTTCACCTATTAGTAAATTGATAAAGTTAGTTCAAAACAAATTTGTTGAACGAGGTTGGAAACGTGAAAATTAGTTTTAATGAGTTAGTGCTCCCTTGGCCGAGTGGTTAGCGTCATAACTAACATGCCGGGTGTTCGGGTTCGATTCCCGTTCTGGTCGGGGGAATTTTTCGTCAAAGAAATTTCCTCCGACTTGCACTGTGATCACGCGTATTCTAGAGCTTGCCACTCAGAATGCATTCAAGGCGTGTTATTTGGCATAGAAATCTCAACTAAGTACTAATAAAAATGACGCAAGTAATACTACGTTGAGACGGCGAAGTTCCTCTAGGAACGTTAGTGCCAGTGAAGAAGAAGAAGAAGAAGAGTTAGTTGAACTTTTCGAGAATTAAGAAAAAAGAGACTTACGGTAAGTATACTTTCCTCCAATTAATGTGTTTATTTTTTATTTTTCAAATAACTCACCAAAAATTCATTAATGTCTTATAATAAAACATCTTTCAATAGCTGAAATTATTTTTTTTAAAGGAATGATGACATGCAAAACCTATATCCCTTTTACAGTTTGTTACATTTAATATTTTGGATGTTCATTAAATTATGTTCTTGAGTTGTATTTTTGAAGAGAGACCACGAATGGCCTTTGCTTTGATGCAATAAGTACGTATTTAGAAATAGGATTATGAACAGTTATGGTCCATTGCTAGATACACATTTCAAAGTACGTGAGCAGTAAAACATAAAAAAAACAAATTAATCATAATGGAAAATAGGTTTACTTTAAATACGCATCAAACAGTTCATTGTCTTCTATACAAATGCTCGAGTTTTACATTTCATCCTTAAGGTTTTGCCCAGCATCCTCGATCACTAGTTTAAATGCTTTTTCCAACATCTTGGCGAAATGTTTCTCATTATTTTCCTTTCGTCTCGAATTCTCATGTTTTGTTCCACGATTGCCCAGTATCTATAAACCAGACGAAAGTCTGAGGTGTTTGGAACATTGCAGTCATTCTGCACAATGTTGAGATCATTTTCCGCATAAATGATCGGTGACCTTGCCATGTTCCAATGCGTAATGAAATTTGAGATTTCTTCTCTTTAGCCGCGAGACGATGACATCTTATCCTATTTGCTCACATCTTGCACGAGATATTTGCTCCAGCGTTATGAGTACTAGATTCCGCTCATGTTTGACAACTACGATATCCGTCTACCCTTGTATCAGTTCAGCAATGTACGCAATTCCATATCTTCGTTTTTCTTATTTACAACATCGTAATCTTCACTCATGAAAACCCGAAACGATCGTTTATCTGTATTTTGCAATGGTGTATATTTACCATAGAAACACCAACAAGTAATCGATATAATTCTGCATATTTTTTCCTCCACTGTGTTGAATGATGAGTTGAATGTGCGGTTTTGTTTCTCGAACTATCCACCACTGATGAAACCCTAAATTGAAGCAATTACATACAAACTAATGGAAAAAGTGGTCTTGGTACACGTGAGATGTGGGGGAGAATCTGAAACACGCAAAATCACACTACATACTAGGGATTAATATCCGAAACAATAAAATATAGAATACTATTTTATACGCTTTCGATTAAGAATAGAGCCACTCGAAACGGCCAAAGCGTTCTGTGAAAAATATCGGTAATTATAACCGGACATAATTCATTAAAACTAGATCATAATAGGCGACATGCCACTGTAAAGGATGTCATTATATGCCACTTTTTACAAAGAATTTTAAATGAAACCAAACTTCATTGTGTAATTACGTCATAATAAGCGGTTTATCAATATAAACGGAGTCATAATAAACGGATTCTACTGTAAATTCAAATATGTAAGTCTAAAGAGTTTTATGAAGATGCCCATTTGTTACGTGTGTTATTCTTATTGATAAAGGTAAACATTGTTCGAAAATATTGTAGCCCAAGTTATTTGAAGCAACTTTCTAGAACAAAGTTTTTTTATCTCTTAAAATAATCGATATACCGCTTTTTCCTAATTAGGGTCACCATGAATAAAAAAGTTATTTTTTGCTCCAAATTTTATATTTAAAATTCTTCATCAAAACTGTCTTCGGACGACTTTTAGAGCATACTAACTCTAACATTTTGCGATGCAGAACTTTGTTTTGCATCTTTTTGTTCGTCGTTCTTTCTGGGGCATACATAAAAAATGTTTATTAACGTCATTTGAAGGAGCATATTTGACTCCACATAATGTGAATTTGAGTAAACTGAAATTGAAATCGTAATTCTTTGAATAAAATCCATCGATTACTTCGAGTATAATTAAAATTTTGACAAGTTAATGCATTGGAAAATGTGTGCCTTGATAAGCTCTAAAAGTCGTCTGGAGACCGTTTTAATGTAGAATTTAAAATATAAAAGTTAAAGCGAAAAAATCGTTTTTTCATGGTCACCCTAATGCAACGTAGATAGAAAGCACCAAAAATAACTTGTTTAAGATCGTTATTCCCTAGACAAAACTGTCTTCGACAAAGTTGTTACATATGATGGAGCGCTCATTTCCATGTTGTCAAAAATAGGGTAACCAAAATGTTAGGTGATATCAAAAGTCTAACTTTCTTATTTTTCTAGATAGAGGTAAATAAAGTTCGACATTGTTGTAGCCCCAATCATTTTAAGGAGCAATGTTTTTTTATACTTTTTAATATAACCGATTTAGCGTTTTTTTTTCTAAGTTGCATTAGGGTGACCTTGGAAAAATTTAAGGCTTTGCTGGCTTAAACTGGCTCTTCTTCAAAAAGTACGCTCGTGAGGAGAATTCTGTTGCTTCCATTTGAAAGGTGACTATATTTAGTACAGGATGTAGTTGTGGAGGAGGGGGCTGGAATAGAGGTTGTTCCATACAATTAGTTTCGATTATCCGCAGGAGATTTATATGCGTAGAAATTTCTAAATTCAAATGAACACTTTGAATTAATATTTAAACATACCTAATATGATAATTTTATGAAACATGGGCTACAATGATTTTTTTTTTCGATTATCAAAAGTTGTCTAATTAACATCTTCATATGTTACGATATTATCGCGAAGTAAAATTAATTAAACTTGTTTGGAAAATAATTATTTTATTAATTATAATTTAATTCATAATTATTCATCCTTTTTTTTCACAAGCATCAGAGTGCTAACGAAAATGATCATCTCAAATTTACGAAAGGGACTTCCTGAAAAATTTTGATTCCCGTAAAACTACACTTTATTTACTAGCGTCGCAAAGACGTCAAAGTTGGAGTTTTTCGAAAACCGTAAAATCGCCAAATGTACTTGAGTTTGGGAGTAAAACGTACATTTCATGTACATGATTTCGGAGTTTTGGAAAAATATTGTTTGATGCCAAATGAATTGAATTACATGAAACGTCGAAGTCTACTATCATCTCGATTTTTTTACAATATCTTGCGATGAATGATCTGAGATTTTCAGAGCATTTATGAAAATTTGAGCAATCAAACCTTTTTTTTAATAATGTATGAATGATAATTATGAGTTGTTTTGTAACTTACCTTGTGATAATGATATTAATATCCAGCGTTTGCTATCCGGTAACTATTGAGTATCCGGCCTCTCCGGCCAGTTTCCAGTTTCAGCGCTAGTATTTATTATACGATTGAATTACTGTACAGAACTTGAAATGATTCAAATCAAAGATCAGAGCATATATCCACATTGTGCATTCCTATTTGAATTGTCATTAAAAATTGATTTTATGAATTTATGTTTCTTAATTGTTTCCTATAAACTTAGTACACTATGAACATCATAAACAGCAGTTCCTCAATTGAATACGATCTGTCGATGAAACAAGCAATACTTGGGATTTCAGATCAGCTTCGACCGACTGATGGGTCTCGCCTCAATGGATCCACTGGCTTCGGTGTTTTCAATGAAAATTCGAGCGCCTTCCGTAAACTGCAGGAACCTTGTTCCGTTTATGTTGCTGAGCTGGCAGCAATCGACTTTGCATTGGGGATGATCTCCAACAAACCTGCAGACCATTACTTCATTTTCTCGGATAGTCTCAGTTCGCTTGAGGCTCTCCAGTCGATGAAAACTAGTAGGCACCCATCTTATTTCCTCACAAAAGTGAGGCAGCAGATGAGTGCACTGATCGAAAGATCTTATAAGTTAACCTTTGTATGGGTCCCCTCTCATTGCTCAATTCCAGGCAATGAGAAAGCGGACACTCTCGCAAAGGTGGGTGCCCAGGAAGGCGAATTGTTTGATAGACAGATTTCATACGATGAATTTTTCCAATTACTGCGTAGTTCCTCTTGAGTTGGCAAACTAATTGGAACACTGGAAGTCTTGGGCGGTGGTTATATTCAATTATTCCAAATGTTTCTTCGAGAGCGTGGTTCAAAGGTCTGGACGTAAGTCGTGACTTCATTCGTGTAATGAGTAGACTTATGTCCAATCACTACTCGCTAGATGTGCATCTCCACAGAATAAATCTTGTTCAAAGCAACGTCTGTCGGTGTGGAAACGGTTACGATGACATCGATCACGCAGTTTGGCAATGTACGGATAATTACGCAGCCAGAGAGTACCTTTTGAATGCCCTTAGGGCCCAAAGAAGACAACCCTATGTTCCTGTTAGAGACGTGTTGGGAACTCGCGACATCTGCTATATGCAGTTGATCTATATGTTTGTGAAACGGACTAGCATAAGAATTTAATGCTTTTGTGTGTGTGTTTTTTTTTGACGTAGGACTACGTCTAACCGGAAAATATAGGGGGTGAAATGGAAATCTAGGCACTGAACAAGTAGGAAAAAATGCAAGATTTGAAACGCTTATAACTTGAGCATTTCTCAATAGATCGCAAAGGTTTTTGCATCAATTGATAGGAAATATATCTACGCATCTATCATAACGAATAACATTTCATTTTTCTTGAGATAAATAATTCAATAATTGTGAAATATCAAGCATTGTCAAAATGCACTATGTGCCCATTTTTGATTGGTCCATTTTGTGCTACTCAAATCGTACCGACCAAAACGGGCAACCAGAGCAGCAGCGAAATAGAATGAAGCACGATTGGAAAGGAAAAAGGAAAAAAAAGAAAGAAACATTGGTCGCAGTCTCACACATGCGTAATTCTCGAGCCAGCCAGTCAGCTTAAAAATCCCCGCTCCGCTGCCGTAACGATCATTCTCATTCGAACCGTACACCACATCGGTTCGCATCACAACACATCAACAAACCAACCCAAGCAGCCATGTCTGGTCATGGTAAAGGAGGAAAAGTGAAGGGAAAGGCAAAATCCCGCTCGAACCGTGTTGATCTGGAGTTCCCCGCAAGGGTAGCTAGGCCGAGCGCGTTAGTATCAGTGCATCAGTCCACCTAGCCGGCGTTATATAGTTTCGGCCGCCGAAGTGGAAAAGCTGCTCGCGACGATAAGAAAACTCGCATTCAGAACAGACCACATTCGGTTCGGTGGACATCAAGACAACAACAGGCAGTTGCAGCGAGTGGCAAACGCAATCGCAAAACGACAGCAGGTAGCGGAAGAAAAAAGTTTGTTCTTTATACAATCTGCTTTGGTGGCAAAACCAGAACAAGGCGGCATCGAGGGTGCAGTGATCCTCTCCCACGAATAGAACATCTCAGATAATTTCAATATGAATAAGTATTTACAATAAGAAAGATCCTACTGAAGATAGGGGAGAATCCAACCAAGGATTTTCCAACAGGAACGATGAAATTTTCCATACTGTGCAAGTTGAAAATTCCCTACACATAGCAGGTAGCCAGTAAGTTAGTTCTAACGTTTTTAGAGTTCTGTACATCCTCACAGAGGGATCGAGGATTAGAGAGAAAAAATAAATCGGTTGATAGTTGAACATCGAGAAGAACAGTTGTTTCTCTCGATAGAACAAAAAAGAAAAGTGCCCCAGACCGCTCGGGCGTTACAAGGGCGTTCGAAATGGTTTTTCTTAAAACCACGAGTAATAAGTTTTCTAAATTGGAACCATTCCATAAAACAAGGCGCTTTTCAGGGCCATTAAACCTTCCAAAAAAGAGTTTAGGAAATACAGTTCAATGCTTTCTAAAACATTATCCAAAATAATAATAAAACACAAATTGATTTTTTCATAATTTGTTTGCCAGGATCTGATGAGTATGTAAATTTGGCAGTTGTTCTGAGCTTATTGATTTTCACCAATTCTTAAATTGTTTCTAGATTGAAAGTACAGTAATTTACACTTATCTCGACATTTAGCTAATTGGACGGACCTGTAATGCGACATATTTAGTTGGACATTTTTGTAAACATAGAGTTCGCGGTCCATATTATGACCCCACGTTGAAAGTCGACACTGTATCACTGTCATCGCAAATGATCAATTACAGGTTAAAATTACCTCCAATCCGATACTGAGTGGTGGTAATGCGACGTGCCATTGAATGTAATTTACTGTACAATATGTCACAAGCTGGATGGGAAGAAATTTTCCAACTGTGAAAGCTGTGGCGAGTGGCAAATGCAATCGCTAAACAGAAAGGTTTAGCCGAACAAGATGGGGATATCGAGTAATAACAAAACAATAAACTCTTTAGATTGAAGATAATTTTGTGATCCTGAAAAGGACCCTTTTTAGCCTGCATGTGAATCCAACGAGCGAACAAATCGTAATGAATGTATTTTTTTGCCATCGCTCCCTTTTAACGCTCATTCGTTCGTCTCGTTGGACTCGCCCCTCTGGCTGAGTCTGCCGATTTGTCTCTATCCTGTGAGTGTGTACCGCTAGAGTATAAAACACGCGGACCCCAACAAAATATCTTATTTTCTTTCAAACCGTATACCCATATTAAATGTAATTTACTAAACAACATGTCACAAGCTGGATGGGAAGAAATTTTCCAACTGTGAAAGCTGTGGCGAGTGGCAAACGCAATAGCTAAACAGGAAGGTTTAACCGAACAAGATGGGAATATCGAGTGATAACAAAAACACAACACCAAAGGTTCTTTAAAGAACCATCAACATATTCATAAAGAGTAAAAAGTAAACTAATCCATTTTTCAGGTAGATAGGTAGGTATTCACGTAGGAGAAGAAAATAAAACAATATATTTAAAATATATATTTAACAAAAGCTGTCCCCTTTGTATAGTCCTACGTCACTCCGGTTATGTCCCCGACATTACCCACCCGTCTTTTTTCTTTTTCGTTATTAGTTCGTTTGTCTTGTCCCCTCATCTCACCGTCGCCCACCCTCGACAGATAGTCGAACACCAGATGCTATCCCTGGTCTTTATGCACAATGCTACAGTGCGTGCGGCAACTCTCTGTTGAGACAACAATACCTCATATCCATATCCCTAACCTGATCCATCCCACAAAAATTGTTGCCCCTCTAACCTCGAGTAAACCGCGAGTAATCGGTCGAAACCTACTAAACATAGATTTAAGTTGAAATTCTGTAAAAACAAATCATGAATTAGTGGCTCCGCAAAGCTCATGCGATTGAGCCTTACAAATAAATGAATTGGAAAAAAAACCATCATAAAATGTATGTGATTTTCGGGATATTTTTCAACGAGAAAATAAATTACTATGATTAATCTGATATCACAGTTTTATTAGGTATACGAGGGTGGTCCGATAAGCACTTAGCCTCATCGCCCGGTGGTGTCAGTATCGGAAGATTACTTATCGTGTAGTACATTCTCGTAAACGGCTACTGTCAAAATTTCAGTAATGCATAGAAGCGGGAGTGGTTTTTAGAAGAATGGAGAAAATGGCAATTCCTCCGTTGCCACGGCCAAATTGGTCGAATTGCACTACGAACTGCTGTCCCGTCCACCGTCCCGTGCGACTTTTTTTGTTTCCAAACTTGAAAAGGTCACTCCCCGGGCAGAAATTCGAGTCGAATGAGGAGGTCATCGCCGCCACGGAGGCCTATTTTGCAGACCTCGATAAAACGTATTTTTCAGATGGATTAAAGAAGTTGGAGCATCGTTGGGTCAAGTGTATCGAGCTAAAAGGAGACTATGTTGAGGAATGAATCGCCACTTTCCCAATTTTTTTGTTTTTTTGACGTAGGATTACGTCTTCCGGGAACATATTGGGGTACAAATTGAAAATCGAAAATTGAGCACATCGTGAAAATTGTCCAATTTCAATCGCTTATTGCTCAGTCATTTTATAATGGATTGATTATACTTTTGCGGCTATCGATTTCGGCACTCTATAACAATTTTTTATATTGAAGAAAATAATACATGTCACGAAAATAACTATAGAACAATTGAAAAAGTCTCAGCCCCTATCCTAACGGAAATACCCACTTCTAATTGGTCGAAATTGACGACACATGCGGCGGTTCCCTAACAGAGACATTAAAACCAAGCTGCTTGGGGGAAATCAGCATTCCAAATACATGAAAGTTGGGGGAACATTTGTTCCTACCGAAATGTGTTCCCTAACAGAGACATCAACACCAAGCTGCCTAGGGGAAATCAGCACTGCAAATAAATGAAAGTAAGGGAAGCTTTTGCTCCTACCGAAATGTATTCCCTAACAGAGACATCAAAACCAAGCTGCCTGGGGGAAATTGATACTGCAAATACATGAAAGTAAGGGGAGCTTTTGTTCCCACCGAAAAGTGTTTCCTAACAGATAACAGAGACATCAAAACCAAGGTGTCCGGAGGAAATCTGCATTGCAATTATATGCAAGTCGGGGGCATTTTTATATTGCAAGTAATGCCTTGTAAGTGATACGATTAATTCTAGCAAGTAAAACTTAAATTTGGAGATTTAATGCTGGTTGCTTCGTGAAATTTGATATCAATGACCGATCGTGTATTGTGAAAAATTTAGCACAAGTGTAAGTGTAAAATTGTATATGATAGCAGTTGTGTTAAAAATGTCTTGATATATGAAGCGATCTATTTCAATTTTCGTAAATAAAAACCAAGGTGTGTTCCCGCTCGAGAAGGGGTCGTTTGGTTCAAGATTTCTGTTTTGTTGTGTTCATTTTCACCCAAGGAAAGTTTATACGGCGATAAAATTGGAAAAGCGAAGAAATATTAGAAAAAGTGATTTCCCATATGATCTACATAGTGTTGTTAGTCCAATTAAAATTCGCATTGGGTTGAATTAATACTCAGAACGTAAAAATCATAAAAGAAAATTACCTTTTCCATTTCAAATATGTTTTCTCTATATTAAAGTAACATTTTTATACTGATGAGAAAAGTCAATAATTGTGTTTAGTATTGGTAATTATTTTGTATTACATTGATGAGTTTTTTTTTCTTTATTTCATCCATACATAACAATTTTAATTTTTTTATTTTTAACCATGCAACCATTGTTTACCATCCTTCTGTCATCATCACTCGGTAAACACTGGTGGAGTGAACAAACAATATCCAACAACCAAACAAAACCAACCAAACAGCCACCAAATCATTATCAAGGATGTAATTCTTCAAACATATCCAAAATCAACAGAAAACCTAACGGAATCCTACGTCAACTATGCGGTCGTGTCTCGGACATAACCCTCCTGTGACTTTTTTTTGTAGGCTAAGTACTTATTGTGATGCCCTCGTATATTACTTAACAAACGAAAAATAAATTGTTGTCAATTGAACTGTTTCCTGAATAGTCGCAACCGGTTTGTTGAACCCTTGCAGTCAAAACCTTGTAAACTGGTTGGAGTCTCTAAGTTTTTCTAGTGGACCGATTTCAACCAATGACTTTTTTACGTAATCTTGGATATATTACCTGTCATCGCACGTAGGATTTTTTGAAAATATTGATTATTGACAAATCGACATTTGACATTTTTTGTAAAAAACAAATTCGAGACAAAAACATTCCCCAAAATTTTATTTTTTAAAATATAAAAAAAAAATCCTACGTACGATGACAGGAAATTTAGTGGAGAATCTGGGAAAAAATATTTCATCAAAATCGAATGAACCGTTTCGAAGATAGAACACTCGCCAGTTTGCAAAACATAGTTTCGAGAAAAACGCGTTTTAAATTTTGAATCCGCGCTCGTTGCGCAAAGACTTAGGTCCACTAATCGGCTTGTAACATTTGAACGGAGCATCGGACAAACTGGGACTAAAACAACAGTAAAGTAGACATCCCAGAGAACATTTTAGACCAGAATTTTTTATTTTTTCAAGTTTCCATAGTGTACTACCCCCCTAATAAAAGCAAAATGTTTTTTATACAATACTTGATAGTTTGTTATCAATTTTGTATATTTCATTCAATAGTGTCACTTCTCCTCCGTAAATGCTTCTAAAACTTCTGCTTGCCACAGCATCAATCCTGAGATCATTTTATCCCGCCAACTAAGCCCAGAAAATGTCACCCGCTTGAAGTCTCTCCTCGCGCAAGAACAAGATTCCCGTTTTTCCACTTCTGCAGATTACGTGAACACTGGCTGAGGTGAAAGTGTTTACCTCTTGCAGCAATTGCAAACGTACCTACTCAGAAAGCGGCATATTTTGCTCTCCGAAGTGTTGCTTGCTTTCCTAACAGCGATTGCAGCCGCAGCAGCAGCAAAAGCAGCGCCGTGACGACGAACACGACGACTCCGAAGACTCCGAAGACTGCTGTGTAGCATATTACCTCATAGCTGCTGACATAAGGCCTTCCCGCCTTTCTCCAAAAGCAACCGGCCGACCATCCGTCCGTCCGTCCCGTAACTCCTTGCTTGTTTCCTGATTGTGTGCCAAGACCACCAAACCCTTGGACTGGGGGGTGGGTTATTGTTGATTTTTTGCTGGTGTGGTGAAGGGGGTAGCGCGAGAAATGCAAAACTTTTGTGTTACTGTGTCTGTAGAGCAGCGGCACAAGATTCGAGCGGAGGAGGGAAGCCTACTCTCTCACTCGAGGGTAGGCGCATTTGGGGTGGCGACGGACGGAATATCGCGTAGTAGCAGTAGTAACCGACTGCTGAGGTAAATCGAGTGAGTGGCGAGTAGACTCAAGCGCGGGATTCGGTAACAACAAAACCCCGAAGTGAATTTCCCGATTTCGAAAGATTTTCTGATGAGTCGATAGATAGAGCCAACAGGTTGCGTTCCAGCGAATGGTGTTGTTGTTGTTGTTGTTGATATCGCCGGTTTTTCGCTATGAGTAGAAATGTATGGTTATGTAAAGACTTCTAATTGATATTTAGCAAGCGTTATGTGCGAACCGGCGGCGAATGCATAACCGAAGTGTTCTGGAGTATAAATTTGCAACTAGTAATGGGCGTTGGATTAAATAATAAATAATTTCAAACCCTTTCTTATGAAATAATCTACAAATCAGTTGAATCAGTTAGCAGACCATACACCCCCTAAACCACGCACAAATGTCCCGGCCATGTGTAAACATTTGTTTGCTTGATCCTGAGGAAGCGTGGGAAAATGCGTTCGTCCTTTCAATAGAAACCGATGTAAACAAACAATAAGGAAGAACTTGAAAAAACAGGAATGCAGTAGGAATAGGTACCACATGTTCAAATATTCGTAGCAGACATGGTAAGTATTTTTTTCTCCTCTCCTTGCTTTCTGTGCCCAGCCGTTAGACACATAGCGGAGAAGGATCCGATTCCAGCATGCATTCCTCTCTCCCGCCCCACTGAACACTTGAGTCGGGAAGTGTCACTGACTCATTCGCTGCCTACGAGGGCGAATGGGCGCATATTTTGTGCTCAGAGGAAAGGATATTGTTACACACATGGCACTCGGAGAACTCTCCAGGTCCAGGGAAAGCGAGAGAGGTACCCACTTGAGATGCAGGCGCAACATGTGCAATTTTAAGGATGGTAAAGGATGGGAAAATATTTTACCGCCGGCGCACAACAAATGAGGAAATGATCTCGGCTAATCGAAGATTGTCACGAAGCGCAGGAATGCCGGAATAGGGTGGAAACAGCGGAGGCAACAGGCAGCGCAACATAACAATCGTGATGAAACGTAATCGGTTAAATTAGTGCTGTTGTTTTATGTGTGAGTCGTTTAGTGGTGACGGATCCAAGTAGCGCACCCCTCCTCATTGGAGAGTTGTCATCGTTGCAAATACATGGAGTGTCGCATCCAAGTAGCCCAGTTCAACATGGTTCGGCTCGGTTCGGTCGAAGAGGAAGAAAGGAACGACATTTTCAGTTTGATTGGCTCAATTGGAGTTGCTTGAACTGTGAACTGTGATATAGCGATTGTTATTTGGAGAAGCCTTTATGAACTGGAAGCGATGTGGATACAGCAATGAAGATTGCCTCTGGGTGATCAGCAAATTTATTCTAGGTTCTTTCCAGCTTAACTTCCCGACTTCTTCCCATGCTCGAACTGTTCCTTTTACCGACTCTTACGAGTGCCACTCTAAAAAAGTAATCATCGGATGCCAGAGGATCTCATCCGTCCGGCCATCGGAGCTGAAAGCTGCAGCAAGTGGACCGCTTAGATTGTGTTGATTTATTTGAATTTATTATTATTATCATCAGTATTCAGATCGTTGTCTTATTTAGACTATCTCACCACTAATGCAAACCGTGCGCCCTGCCCTCTCGAAGAAGATATTTATTTACTTGGCGCGCACGATGCGATTGCGATGTGATGACACCGCTTGGAGGCATGGAGACAATTCGGAAATGAAATACATTTAACGACAAATATGAATATGTGGCTGGCACTAATTGAGCCAAGAATGCTGGATGTGGTTGATGACGATCATCGGTTGTGACGTGAAGCGTCGTGGATTTATTCGGATTGTAATATCTCACATAGCTATGAAGTTTATTTGTAACCTAGAATATTCGATGTCTTGCCTTATAATTTTTTTTGTGATCATGAATTTTATTATGAAATTCCGAAAAAATATCTACACGATGAAATCATTGGTAAGTGTAATATAAAGTGACCAGATGGTCAAAGGTAAACGCGGGACACAAAAAAAGACGGGTGGGTAATGTCGGGGACATAACCGGAGTGACGTAGGACTATACAAAGGGGACAGCTTTTGTTAAATATATATTTTAAATATATTGTTTTATTTTCTTCTCCTACGTGAATACCTACCTATCTACCTGAAAAATGGATTAGTTTACTTTTTACTCTTTATGAATATGTTGATGGTTCTTTAAAGAACCTTTGGTGTTGTGTTTTTGTTATCACTCGATATTCCCATCTTGTTCGGTTAAACCTTCCTGTTTAGCTATTGCGTTTGCCACTCGCCACAGCTTTCACAGTTGGAAAATTTCTTCCCATCCAGCTTGTGACATGTTGTTTAGTAAATTACATTTAATACGGGTATACGGTTTGAAAGAAAATAAGATATTTTGTTGGGGTCCGCGTGTTTTATACTCTAGCGGTACACACTCACAGGATAGAGACAAATCGGCAGACTCAGCCAGAGGGGCGAGTCCAACGAGACGAACGAATGAGCGTTAAAAGGGAGCGATGGCAAAAAAATACATTCATTACGATTTGTTCGCTCGTTGGATTCACATGCAGGCTAAAAAGGGTCCTTTCCAGGATCACAAAATTATCTTCAATCTAAAGAGTTTATTGTTTTGTTATTACTCGATATCCCCATCTTGTTCGGCTAAACCTTTCTGTTTAGCGATTGCATTTGCCACTCGCCACAGCTTTCACAGTTGGAAAATTTCTTCCCATCCAGCTTGTGACATATTGTACAGTAAATTACATTCAATGGCACGTCGCATTACCACCACTCAGTATCGGATTGGAGGTAATTTTAACCTGTAATTGATCATTTGCGATGACAGTGATACAGTGTCGACTTTCAACGTGGGGTCATAATATGGACCGCGAACTCTATGTTTACAAAAATGTCCAACTAAATATGTCGCATTACAGGTCCGTCCAATTAGCTAAATGTCGAGATAAGTGTAAATTACTGTACTTTCAATCTAGAAACAATTTAAGAATTGGTGAAAATCAATAAGCTCAGAACAACTGCCAAATTTACATACTCATCAGATCCTGGCAAACAAATTATGAAAAAATCAATTTGTGTTTTATTATTATTTTGGATAATGTTTTAGAAAGCATTGAACTGTATTTCCTAAACTCTTTTTTGGAAGGTTTAATGGCCCTGAAAAGCGCCTTGTTTTATGGAATGGTTCCAATTTAGAAAACTTATTACTCGTGGTTTTAAGAAAAACCATTTCGAACGCCCTTGTAACGCCCGAGCGGTCTGGGGCACTTTTCTTTTTTGTTCTATCGAGAGAAACAACTGTTCTTCTCGATGTTCAACTATCAACCGATTTATTTTTTCTCTCTAATCCTCGATCCCTCTGTGAGGATGTACAGAACTCTAAAAACGTTAGAACTAACTTACTGGCTACCTGCTATGTGTAGGGAATTTTCAACTTGCACAGTATGGAAAATTTCATCGTTCCTGTTGGAAAATCCTTGGTTGGATTCTCCCCTATCTTCAGTAGGATCTTTCTTATTGTAAATACTTATTCATATTGAAATTATCTGAGATGTTCTATTCGTGGGAGAGGATCACTGCATCTCCCCCTACTCAATGAGTTTTAGGGGAAACTAGAAGAGTTTCCTCTAAAATTGGTCTGTGAGGTTATTTTTATATATAACTGATTGTATATTATTTCAATTTTTGTGTGTTCTTCATTTGCTATGATATCTGTATTTGTTTATCTCATCTCCCTCAATTCTGAAATTCCGCAATTCCAAATGAAAAATAAAAATATCATATCTCAATAAAATTTCCCAAACAGTCTTATCGATCAACATTGTAGAGCCTTCAAGCTACATTGAAAATATTTCCTCGCATATCCGCATAATTATTAATATCCCCTTGTTTATTCTTTCATTTATTCTTTTATATATTAGAAGAGTGTGTATTGCTCTTCCATTAATTTTTCTCGCATTTCTTAATTTTCTTCGCATTTATATATTTTTATCTCATTTATATATTTGATCATGTAATTGTATCCCACATTTTCAGTTACTTCTGAACTTTCAAGTTAGTTCAATACATGCATGCCCTTACAGGAAAGAATTCCCGGTTTTCCAGCCCTTCGATCCATTCAAAAGCTATGATTGCGATTGATGGACACATTCTTGTTAAATTGGCTGTAGACATGTATGGCTGAATCTATCACTTTTTCTAAAAATCCCACTTTAAAGTGTGTTTGTGAAATTTGAACCAAACCTGTTTAAATTACCGATAAGTACATTTCCCCATCTTTCCCTGTTCATACAATTGAAGTATGGGAGATATGATTGTGTTTTCAAAACAGAATAAACAGTTCTTACAGAATTGAATAACCCTAGTTTTTTTTCCTCGCATCTGCTGAATGCATCGTTTCAAATGCATCAGCGATTTCTCGTATTTTTTTAATAGTATACTTTTATCATTTTTTATATATATATTTTTTATAAAATTGTTTAACTATCTTAATTAGGTGCCACTTAGCTTTATTAACTTTTTCCTCCAACCAGAATCCTGCTAGAAGTTCCCCTTCTCATAATACTGGCATCATGATAACGCAGCCAATCCTGCCGGTCTTTAGTCACCGCCACTGACGTATCCCGATATTACGGTGTTTCCCTTTTTTGAATACATCACTGCCATCAAACTGCTTCCATTTTAAGTTATTGCACTTGATCGACAGTTTTGCGTTGAGATGAACCGTCTCTTCCACAGCATTGCCTTCCGTCACATGTTTCGTCTTCATTCTGGCTGTTGAGATTAGGCACTGTTGTAATATTTTTGTACCGTTTCGTTTAATCCAATCTGTTTTGATAGTTTCTATTCAAACGTTTTTTCACTTGGTGGGATAACCACTTCGATTCAGACTTTGGTTTTCTGGTTTTGCTTCCATACACTTTGAAAGATCCAATGTCACTTGATCTGCTGTCAATTACGATCGCTACTTAATTTTTTAACTTTTGTTCCACAATGTTTCTGATACTTTTTTTTCATTGATTATATTTTTGATTCGATTCTCGATTCGAATTTTCTTCTCACACTTTCGATTGAAATTGTTCCGTCACAAAAACAAAAGATCCTTCTTGATTCGAAGAATAAAATGCGCCGCGCACACTGAAATTGGTTGTCGATAACGCACTCGCGCTAGCATCCAAATAATCACTTAATGGGTGGGCTGCTGTCCCCACTTGGACAGCATCCCACCGCTGTCACCAAATGTAACGCCCGAGCGGTCTGGGGCACTTTTCTTTTTTGTTCTATCGAGAGAAACAACTGTTCTTCTCGATGTTCAACTATCAACCGATTTATTTTTTCTCTCTAATCCTCGATCCCTCTGTGAGGATGTACAGAACTCTAAAAACGTTAGAACTAACTTACTGGCTACCTGCTATGTGTAGGGAATTTTCAACTTGCACAGTATGGAAAATTTCATCGTTCCTGTTGGAAAATCCTTGGTTGGATTCTCCCCTATCTTCAGTAGGATCTTTCTTATTGTAAATACTTATTCATATTGAAATTATCTGAGATGTTCTATTCGTGGGAGAGGATCACTGCACCCTCGATGCCGCCTTGTTCTGGTTTTGCCACCAAAGCAGATTGTATAAAGAACAAACTTTTTTCTTCCGCTACCTGCTGTCGTTTTGCGATTGCGTTTGCCACTCGCTGCAACTGCCTGTTGTTGTCTTGATGTCCACCGAACCGAATGTGGTCTGTTCTGAATGCGAGTTTTCTTATCGTCGCGAGCAGCTTTTCCACTTCGGCGGCCGAAACTATATAACGCCGGCTAGGTGGACTGATGCACTGATACTAACGCGCTCGGCCTAGCTACCCTTGCGGGGAACTCCAGATCAACACGGTTTTTGCCTTTCCCTTCACTTTTCCTCCTTTACCATGACCAGACATGGCTGCTTGGGTTGGTTTGTTGATGTGTTGTGATAAGAACCGATGTGGTGTACGGTTCGAATGAGAATGATCGTTACGGCAGCGGAGCGGGGATTTTTAAGCTGACTGGCTGGCTCGAGAATTACGCATGTGTGAGACTGCGACCAATGTTTCTTTCTTTTTTTTCCTTTTTCCTTTCCAATCGTGCTTCATTCTATTTCGCTGCTGCTCTGGTTGCCCGTTTTGGTCGGTACGATTTGAGTAGCACAAAATGGACCAATCAAAAATGGGCACATAGTGCATTTTGACAATGCTTGATATTTCACAATTATTGAATTATTTATCTCAAGAAAAATGAAATGTTATTCGTTATGATAGATGCGTAGATATATTTCCTATCAATTGATGCAAAAACCTTTGCGATCTATTGAGAAATGCTCAAGTTATAAGCGTTTCAAATCTTGCATTTTTTCCTACTTGTTCAGTGCCTAGATTTCCATTTCACCCCCTATATTTTCCGGTTAGACGTAGTCCTACGTCAAAAAACAAAACGTTATGTATATACGTTATGCGAAAATAAACCATAGTTTAGCGAGTCTCATTTATTCGTGAAACACTTAACATGTGTCCTTGCAATTAAACCTGGTCTGTATTATTGCTTTCTAAGTATCGTCATTCAGTTGTGATTTTTCGGTGGTTTAGATTTTGTTTACGCCTGAAAATCACTGGCTCAGTTAGAGCATTTAAGTCTGACAAGCACGATTCAAATTCAACAATTTTCTTCAAATTACCGAATGGAATGCTCAAAAATTTCAATCCATTTTCCATCCAATTTCGTGTTAACGTATGGATGGATTATTTGAAATGGATTATTTTCGGATGACGATGAAAAAAAACTACAAAAAAAAATTTAATGAAACAAATTTGTAGATGTTGATAAGCAGCAGCAGCACTGTCAAGCCACTTCATGATTTTTTCATACTATCAGCTTCACCCCACAGCAAAGGAATAGGACATCCTGAGACACTTTGTGTCCGCCAGACATAGCCGATCTGGTATTTACAACATCCTCTCCCTGTCGCTTCTTAAGCCGGGAGATCGAAACAACCGGCCAAACAGTGAAGGAGAATCTGGCCAAAATGGACATTTTTATGCGGAAGCGTCAGACGAGACCGGCAGTATCTGAGCGGCAGGAGGAGTAGTTTCAGGTGCTGGTGAAAAACTTCTTTCCGGCGAAAGAATTGAAAAACTTCTTTTCGTGCTCATAACGGAAGACGAGGCGTGCTTGATGCTAGAATTCAACGAATGGCCGGGGACCGGGTACTTTACCTTCCCCAGGTAAACGATGACGCCGAATATATCATCCACATCAAGTTCTCGAAGAAGGTCCTTCTCTGACAGACGAGAAGGGAATGTCCAAGTCGCTCTTCTTTCGAGTCGGCATATTTAACATGTTAAACACTGACCGAGCTAGAGGACCAAAGATGAACTTTTCGTTTGACTCACGTTGGTCCCTGCGGATCAATAGGGAACTTTTATAAAAATCATTATAAATCTTTATAAAAATCTTAAAAATAAATCTTTATAAGAATCAAATCTTTATAAAAATGTTTCCGATTTTGTTGCTGTCGTTTCCTGTTGACACCCTCTAAACAGTCCACTGTCGGTGCGATGACGTCTGGCCAGTTTAGTGTAATAATGTAGAACTGTTTATTTGATTCGAATTCACTCCATTTTTGGATATAAAGAACAAAGAACTTCTGTGTTCATAGATTTAAGAGTAGTGTTGAATCTGTATTTACAACTACTAGTTTACCCGGCGAAATTCTTTTTTTTATATGAATTCTTTCGAACACCTACGTTTTCTTACTAAGCGAGCGTTAGTGGGTTGAATCGCAGAACTCGCCATTGATTGATCCGAAATCTTGTTATTCAGGATCATTTGCAATAGATTTCACAGCGGAAGATTGCAGAGAAGCTCGGAATAAGTCGGGATGCAGTCCGTGAAATTGTGCACAAGCACAAAGCTTACGGTTACGGGCATTAGAAGCAGCTTCGTTTTCCAACAGGAAAACGGAACGAAGCATACTGCTAAGAAGACCAAAGCCTACACTCTGTCTAACTTCTATAAGACCACCCTGACTCTATTTCAACACAAATAGTTAGAATTTCAACAAGATACATACATTGTGGAATGCTTAGAATAAAATATATTCAACGTCAATTTCGTTCAAATGAGTTGTTTGTTTGTTTATTGTGCTTAAATATGATACATTTCACCTGTCCAGTTTCTATAAGACAATTTCAGAATTCAGAAGTATTATCAATGAAAAAAAGACGGGTGGGTAATGTCGGGGACATAACCGGAGAGACGTAGGACTAAACCAAGGGCATTTTATAGCGAGGTCAAATTGGATTTTTTAGGATAATGGATTACGCAATATTATATTAACAGCAGAGATAAAGGTGTGTTCCAAATTTCAGATCAATGAGTCAGGAAGAACGGTGAACATTTTCAGATTAAGTTGAATGAAACCGTTTAAAAAAGTAGCTGGTTATTTTGTTACTGTTGACACCATTTTCTGGTGGCGGCCATTTTAGATTTAAATTTTCCATAAATAACTGTGTTCTACTAGTCAAGTCCTTCATTTGATACCCATATTGGTGCGGGTTTGAGAAAATATGTAATCCGTCATTTTGTGGTGGCGGCTATTTTGAATTTGTGTTCTTCATAAATACCTGTATTCTACTAGTCAATCCCTTTCATTTGATACCCGTTTTGATGGAATTTTGAGAAAATCTGTAATCCGCCATTTCGTGGCGGCCGCCATCCTGGATATTCAAGATCATGAAATACCCAGTTTTATAATGACTGCAGAGACAAATGTATATTCCAAATTTCAGATCAATCGGTCAACAGGAAGGGGGCAAATTTCTATTATTGTGGTACAGCGCTTGTAGCGCTGTAGACAAACTGGTTACATACAAACATGTTACAGCTAAATAAAACCGTTTGAAAACTCCAGCATTCTATCAAATCGAGGGCGATTAGCCCCTCCTTCACCCGGCGTGACGCTTCCACCGCTTTAAACACACTTCGATAAGCGATTAGGCTCTCCTGTTCCACATCCCATAGAAACTCCTGTCCCTTCCTCTTGCGGTATCGCACAGCATACATCGCCTGCAAATGCATCGATATCTCTTATGCTGAAAATAAATCTCGAGATAGCGTCCGGTGATAGAATGAAGCCAAGCACAATCACCGCTCTCTTTTATACAGTGCGAGTCCGCAAATTTAATGCAGCGTGCGACCCAAATCGGCGTTCTGCAAAACCATCCTATATCTTTCAAATTAAAACGACACATCATAAAAAAAACAAAACACAAACGTTTTCGCGTTAACAATCGCTCTTCGGTATCTTTCCGGTTTGGCGTCCGATGTTAGAATGTGGGCAAGCACCACCATCGCTTTCTTTATATAGCCATATAGTTAACGTTGTAGTGACCGCCTACATTATTTATAATCTCTTTCTCGTCCTCCACCTTGCTCTTGTCCATATGTCTCGTCCGTACCCGAGGTTGCTTGAATAGCTGTTCGCTGCGAGAGCGCAGACAAAATGTATGGGAAAGTAGGGATTTCTTGCTTCCAATTTTTCATCAATTTAAACTTTATACGAGCTGAAAAACCGTAATGTATAGCATATAAACAATTGCTGAGGATATTTCCTATTGATGTGTGTATTTGGAATCAAAATCCATTTATTAATTGAAGAGGTATTAACGTTCAAAAACTGAACACTTTTTCACATCGAATTATTGAAATGGGCCCCTATATTGAAAGGTTAGACGTAGTCCTACGTTAAAATCAAAACGATCGGCTAATTTACATGTCATTTCGGCTAATAACCTGAAAAATTCGTGTTGGTATACTGTTTACCAAATTCTGCTGAACGGATTTCTCGACAATTTTCCATGTTTTCGAAATTGCAACCTTGAGCTTCTCAGTCGTGGTGTACCGATTTCCCTCATTGTGTATTCTGCGTACAAGGATCCACCTTAGATTTTCAACAGGATTCAAGTCTGGAGAACGAGTCGCCAGTCCAAAAAATTAAGTTTTCGCTTGGTTTCCTGGCTGGCATGAATAGTAGCATTGCTTTGCTGGAATGTGAATTTTTTGTGACGATATCCACGCAAAAACGGTATGAGAGTGGATTCCAGAACATGTAGATAATTCTTGAATGATGTGAAAGCTATCTTGAACTTTCCGGTTGCACAGTTTCCCGCCCAAACCATGCACGAGCCTCTACCAAAATTCCTGGTTGAAAAATACTGTTCCTTCTTCCGTAAATCACACCAGTACCCGTTGAAACCATCAGGACCATCCAAATTGAACTTTTTTTCGCCAGTGAGCATAACCTATACATTCAAGAACTTTACGTTATGGTATATAGCAAAATTTATTCTTTTGAAACATTCTTTGTCACAACATACCATGTCCCATTGTCGGTTCATGTGGGCTTTGGCAAAAATAAGATGTCTTCCGATGTGAGATGGTTTAAGATGAGGATCTTTAACCTTTGAAGCTCTCCTTATGTGAGGAATTTTTACCAAAACTTGACAAATTGACACCCGAATAACATTTAAATTGAAATAATCATTTATTTTCACAAGCGATTTCGAGGTATTCGAAGCTGTTCTAGCTATTTCCCGCTTATCTCGGTCAGAGAGCATCGATTTACGTGAAGATGACTCCTTCTTACCATATCCTTGAGGATTCGTCAAATAATTGAGCACTACTTGATGGGATCGTCCAATCTGACGAGCAATTTCTCAGATGACTACATTTTCTTGGTGAAATGCATCGATTTGTCTTTCTTCTGTCTCTGTGAGCAATTTTGTCCTTCGGCATTTTCCATATGTATTGATCAAAACAACTAAAACAACGGAAATTGTAACTGGTCTTATACAAACTTGACACTTGAAAAATACAAAAACATTCGTTTACGCTCAGCGCTTGCACACACACATATGAAAATCATGCGGTGTATGGTAGTCACCAATACCTACACACTAGAATATGAATTGAAACATTGTTTGTTTACAATGACACAAAGCAGCAAGATCATCACCTGGTCTAATATAAGTTGGACAGAGTGTATTTCCGTTCACGTAAAACAAAACCTCTTGAATGTCCTCCACAAAGTCCTGATCTCAACCCGATTGAGAACCTATGGGCCATTCTTGATAATAAAGTGGTGAAAGATGGTGACACTAATAAGGACACTTATTTCACGGCTCTCCAGAAGGCGTGGAACGAAATCGACCCTCAAAACCTCCAAAACATTGTCGATAGTATGCCCAAATGTCTCCAACAGGTCATTGAAGCTTCTAGAAGCCACACTGAATACTGATGCTTTTATTTGTTATTGTGATTTGTTATTTCTCGAACTCGGGGTTTTACACTTGTTTTTTTATTTTTATTTTGCGTGCCATTGAAATAAAATTTTGGGTTTAAGTTTTATGGATTAAATCTAGCTAAATATGTTGGAAATTCAATGAAAAAGTTGTTTTATAATGAAGACTCTTGAAATTGCTATTTTTACTTAACAAATTAGTTTTTTATTCAAACAAAATTGAGAAAATCGTTACCTAATACTGTTTCCATTACAATGTAAACTACACTTTGTTTATATCGCTTCAATATCGATTGTTAAGAATACTGCACAGCTCTAATTGTCATAACATGAAGAAACGATGGGTTACTCAATAGATTTGAGTGATTTTAATATATTTTTTTTATTTATGTCAACGCATATTTTTACGCATTAAAGAGAACAAAACTTGTTATTTACCTTTAATAGTTAACAGACAATTTTATAAAATTACGGTAGTATTTAAATAGTAATAATAGTCTAGAAATTGAGGAAAGTTTCTAAACATTCCAGGTGTGCTTTTTTATGCCTATCACTGTATGTCAATGAGAAATGTCAACAAAGAATAATTCTTTTCTGAGGTGCTCATCATGAAAATCTGATATGACTATACAAAACTATAATACTGTCGGTTATGGAGTATGGTTTCTTTGCTTTCGCTCTACTTATAAAACTCTGGAAAACCTGCACTAATGTCGCCTGCGTACAACCTTAGGCATGTGTTTTTATCCAGAAAGAAGGCATGAACTCATTTATCGTTGAGATTTACGAATTTCTTCTACACTACATTTGCCATGAAATTAAAAGCTTCATCAGTCAATAATATTAGTTTCCTGAAATTTTGAAAATCTTCTGTAGATCTTGATCTTTCTATGGAGGGAAAATACGTGAAATTTCAGATCATTTTTGATCATCGATGAGTATGCACCTCTAAAACGTTTGGGGACTTGTTACTAAAACGGATGAGCTCTTCCTGTCCGTGAGCGGATGAGAACACGACGTCATCATTTAGTCTCAATTTATTTTTGCCAGACACATACTACAATACTTGTAGGTAATCATTTCAGGTGGGCGTAGGCGCTCCTTTTAGTTACCCTGGTACATAATACCAGGTTATTCGCGCTCAAACCCTGTAGATTGATTACAGTCTCAAATGCGCTGAATCAGATTAGCCTCTTTTAGGAAATCCAGAGTGCCTCTCTCTTTCCGGATATCATTTTCTTAAACGACATCTAAGCCACCGCTTTAGCCGTTCGCTTTCGGAGGTCCGCAGCTCGCATGCATTCCGTTAGAATATACCCCACTGTTAGGCGGGTGCCACAACAGGAGGGGGGCTCTTCTTTTTTTGCTAGGAAGTTATGAGTCAGATACGTATGTCTGATACGAAGACGTGGAGAATTCGTTGTTCTTACGTGTTGGCTCTGTCCTTTCATTTGCTGGTTGATGCTTTAGTTTTACGAAACTGCAATTCTCTATCCCGGTTTCAATCAGCCTAGTAGAATGGAATGGTTCGCTCTTCTAATGAGGTATTTACGAGGTATACCCATGCTGGTAATGGAAACCTCTCCGCCCTTCATTAGGTAGTCGATCAGCTTCCACGCTCCCTGGGATCCCGGTGTGATCCGGAGTCCAACATGGAGTCACATTATTACCTCTCAGCTGCTCTTCAATTTCTTGAATGATGGGGTGTTCAATTGTGGCACCATCTACAGCTTTGAGGACGCTGGCTTAATCTGAACAAACTACGACGCTATTAGAATCGGTGATGCTCTCTAATACCAACATAATGGCGAGAGCTACATACAAACAGACTTCAAACTCATTGGGAACTCTAATGCTAGACTTAGCATTACCATCGGGTATTCCAATGGCTGAGGCATCATCGGTGACGAACCAAACGGTATAGACAGCGCGTTTGTTAGCATAGTCAGTACGTAGAACCTCATTCACCAAAGCTTGCACTTTTTGGAGGGAAGAGTAACGACTTAACCGCAGTTGACATACTGTCAACTAAATCAAACCCTGTCACCTATTAGTGTTTGATATTTTTGTCTGGTCCTTACCCCTTAAGGGCTATGAAGTGATAGGTTGGCTGGGAATACTTCCTATTTAATCAATGCATGGACCATTCTCTGAAGTGCACCCGTGGCCGAGTGGTTAGCGTCTCACATTTTCATGCCGGGTGTTCGGGTTCGATTCCCGTTCTGGCCGGGGGATTTTTCGTCAAAGAAATTTTCTTCGACTTGCACTGTGGTCATGCGTATTCAAGAGCTTGCCCCTCGGAATACATTCAAGGCGTGTTATTTGGCTTAAGAAATCTCGACCAAGTATTAATAAATGACGCTAGTTAATGCATACGTTGAGACGGCAAAAGTTCCACAAGGGAACGTTAACGCCATTCAAGAAGAAGAAGAATGGACCATTCTCTGTACACCCATCATCTCAAACGGCGGTTCACTTATTTCAGCTAGTAGACTCCTAAACCCTTCGCGTACGATTTAATTTTCAAAAGAGCGGATCAAGTGACCGATAGGATTACATATTGGAGAACTGCAATAGCAATTTTCTCACTAGAGAAGTAACCCCCAACTGCTACTTCGAAAGTTCTATCGGCTAGAATGCTAGCAAGATGTGCCATCATTCTTCCCGCAAAGTCCCTTTTTGCAAGCGTTGCCAGAATATGGAGCCGCCACACCTGGAAGTAAGCCTTAGTAGTGTCTAAGAGGGCACAAGTGCTAACATGTAAGGGTTTGGAATGCTTCAAGTTCTACTATGAGTCCGCTACCAGAGCGGTAACACTGTCGTTCGTTCAAGAGCTTCCAGCACCTCAGTCAGTCTTCTGTTGATCATCTTTTCTATAACATTCCCCACGCAGCTGAGTAGCGCTATGGATCTTTATAACTGTCCCAGTCTTCCAAGCACTAGGGATGGTGTCACGCAGTCATTTGTCATTTAATACTTGCAAAAGCAAGCATTTCGCCGCGTCTATACCACATGCCTGATCTTTCACTATTTATTTTCTAGACAAAAACTATCTTCTATCTTGTTACATATGATAGAGTGCTCATTTCTATGTTATCAAAAATAGAGTGACCAAAATTATCGATGAAATTAAAAATATAATTCAAAGTGGCGCAGATAACACCTTTGAGGTTTGAGCTTTTTTGACGTAGGACTACGTCTTTCATCTCTGTACCGGGGTGGGTGTAAGTTCAAAGTTTCGAAAGTGGGAGAGTGACGCTGGACTGCAAGGTTTTGAACGTTAATACTTCTTCGACTGAATGGAGTGGTATGATAATCACTTCATCCGAAAGATAAAATGTCAACCAAATGTAACGGGAGGAAGGATATCGAGGACAAGGAGGACAAGGAGGCGATACAACCTTCACTTAAGCGCCAGGCAAGTTATTACACTTGCCGTGAAGGAGCGAGATTTGTCTCTTCAGTTTCCCGTGCCCGACCGTGAGACCTCAGGGCGAGTTCCTGCCAACGATCTTCAACCCACACTTGAATTGTCTTGGCACTCACCAAGGAATAGAATTCAATCAAATTGGTATTCAAAAACATCCAGGATGGAAAGGTTTCCTTTGAAGGTTTGCCTTCCCAGAGCCTATGCTACCTCGAACCCGAAAACCGAACAATTGAAGAGCCTCCAAACAGCCAAAATTCAATCAACATAAATTATAATGTGAAATACAGTATCTATACAATTGTTTTCTATTAAATTCAAATTATCCCTAATCACAAATTTGCCTTAACTCTAGTACTTGCAAGTTTTTTTTTCTGTGGCTCCCTCGGTGGTCGAGAACAAGTGCACTTGCTGCTACGCTGAGTGGTGTCTTCGCTAGATGGTAACGCACGTAATGGTGTATGCGCTTTCTCCGGATTGTAGTGTGACTTTTTCCGGGCTTATCGTGCGCGACACACGGCCTTCCCGGATGCCAAAGGTCGAACCGGCCAAAGTATAGGGATTTCAACACTCCCAGATTGGCACCTTCGCTTGAAGGAATTTCATCTTAACTAATACACCACTCAAAATAAAATCATTTTCTCAAATTTTCTCGACTTTCACTGTGATTCTTTTAATTCATCTAGATCTTATAACCACTTTCTTTGTGTATGAACTCCTATTGTTTCCTACTAACTCAAACGTAGATCCGTTCTCTAAGCCGGTTGAACTGAAAGAGACCTTTCAATCCTTTTCAAACCCAATATATATATGATTGTCTCTTATTGGTCCAAAAAATCGTTACAATAGCTTAAAAATTGCTTTGAAAGCAAGCTATTGAAGTCATAACGATCTAGCTCATTGATGATGATTGGTAATCGCAATGTGTTCCCGAACACGGACGCAAAATCTGGAGAAATCGTCATAGCGAATACATGCAAGCTGTGATTTCTTTTGCTCGCCTGCATTAGTGTTCGGGAAACCATAGCGGACACATGCAAGGCGTGACTACTTTTACTCGCATCAGTTTCTATTCTGCTTTCGCATGGAACAGTCGTGAAAAATTGTTTGCGTGTGAATGCGTCCGAGAAAAAGAATATTCGCACCCATGAATTGGTGTCAATGTTGCTACACTGAAATCTGTATTTCCGTGCTAAAAAATCTTTTTTATCTGTAGAGAACATAGAGAATCTGTATTGGAATCTGTATTCCGGATTTTGCAGCTGATAAGACTTTTGTGTTAGGTTTAAGTACGAAGTACGAATTGCATACTTGTAGTAAAGTGTATATTAGGGTGCCAATGAAAATGGTCATCTCGAGTTTCAAAAAGTTACCCCATAAAAAATGTTCACCACCTCGAAAAAACACCCTATGTCAAATTTCAGCTCAACCGGCCTTAAGGGAGAGTGGCGCAAAGCGGTCAAAGTTTGAGTTTTTTCAAAATCGAAAAATCACCCAAGGGGGGAGTAAAGGAAATAGGGGTTTTCGAAAAAAAGTTTTGATGCCAAATATCTTAAAATGGCATAAATCGTCGAGATCTAGCGTCATCTCGAAAATTTTTTTTTGTCAAAAATCGGCACCCTGGGTTTTTTTCCGGCATGCAAAACGAAAAGTATGGTTTAGGGGGCCAATAGAAATAGTTATCTCGATTTTTCATTCGGAACTTGCTACGAAATGTTGATTTGCACAATAATATGCCCTATGCAAAATATTAGCTCATTCGAACTTCATTTACTGGTGTAACAAACGTTAAAATTTGAGTTTTTTGAAAAACGAAAAATCAACGAAAATCGAGGTTTTGAAAATTTTTTTGGATGCCAAATGTCTTAAAATTGCATTACTCGTCGAGATTTACAGTTATCTCGAAAAAAAATTTGGTCAAGAAACATGTTCAGTCTGAAAATTTGATTTTTGAAAAAAAAATTTTTTTTTATATAACTGTAAATCTCGACGAGTAATGCAATTTTAAGGCATTTGGCATTCAAATTTTTTTCAAAACCTCGATTTTCAGTTATTTTTCGTTTTTCGAAAAAAGTCACAGGAGGGTTATGTCCGAGACACGACCGCATAGTTGACGTAGGATTCCGTTAGGTTTTCTGTTGATTTTGGATATGTTTGAAGAATTACATCCTTGATAATGATTTGGTGGCTGTTTGGTTGGTTTTGTTTGGTTGTTGGATATTGTTTGTTCACTCCACCAGTGTTTAGCGAGTGATGATGACAGAAGGATGGTAAACAATGGTTGCATGATTAAAAATAAAAAATAAAAAATTGTTATGTATGGATGAAATAAAGAAAAAAAACTCATCAATGTAATACAAAATAATTACCAATACTAAACACAATTATTGACTTTTCTCATCAGTATAAAAATGTTACTTTAATATAGAGAAAACATATTTGAAATGGAAAAGGTAATTTTCTTTTATGATTTTTACGTTCTGAGTATTAATTATTTATTTTGTGATTCTTTATTCAACCCAATGCGAATTTTAATTGGACTAACAACACTATTTAGAGCATATGGGAAATCACTTTTTGTAATATTTCTTCGCTTTTCCAATTTTATCGCCGTATAAACTTTCCTTGGGTGAAAATGAACACAACAAAACAGACAGCTTGAACCAAACGACCCCTTCTCGAGCGGGAACACACCTTGGTTTTTATTTACGAAAATTGAAATAGATCGCTTCATATATCAAGACATTTTTAACACAACTGCTATCACATACAATTTTACACTTACACTTGTGCTAAATTTTTCACAATACACGATCGGTCATTGATATCAAATTTCACGAAGCAACCAGGATTAAATCTCCAAATTTAAGTTTTACTTGCTAGAATTAATCGTATCACTTACAAGGCATTACTTGCAATATAAAAATGCCCCCGACTTGCATATAATTGCAATGCAGATTTCCTCCGGACACCTTGGTTTTGATGTCTCTGTTATCTGTTAGGAAACACTTTTCGGTGGGAACAAAAGCTCCCCTTACTTTCATGTATTTGCAGTATCAATTTCCCCCAGGCAGCTTGGTTTTGATGTCTCTGTTAGGGAATACATTTCGGTAGGAGCAAAAGCTTCCCTTACTTTCATTTATTTGCAGTGCTGATTTCCCCTAGGCAGCTTGGTGTTGATGTCTCTGTTAGGGAACACATTTCGGTAGGAACAAATGTTCCCCCAACTTTCATGTATTTGCAATGCTTATTTCCCCCAGGCAGCTTGGTTTTAATGTCTCTGTTAGGGAACCGCCGCATGTGTTGTCAATTTCGACCAATTAGAAGTGGGTATTTCCGTTAGGATAGGGGTTGAGATTTTTCAATTGTTCTATAGTTATTTTCGTGACATGTATTATTTTCTTCAATATAAAAAATTGTTATAGAGTGCCGAAATCGATTGCCGCAAAAGTATAATCAATCCATTATAAAATGAGTGAGCAATAAGCGATTGAGATTGGACAATTTTCACGATGTGCTCGATTTTCGATTTTCAATTTGTACCCCAATATGTTCCCGAAAGACGTAATCCTACGTCAAAACTCAAATTTTAACGTTTGTGACACCAGTAAATGAAGTTCGAATGAGCTAATATTTTGCATAGGGTATATTATTGTGCAAATCAACATTTCGTAGCAAGTTCCGAATGAAAAACCGAGATAACTATTTCTGTTGGCCCCCTAAACCATACTTTTCGTTTCGCATGCCGAAAAAAAACAAAGTCCCAGAGTGCCGATTTTTGACCAAAAAAAAAATTTCGAGATGACACTAGATCTCGACGTTTCATGCCATTTTAAGATATTTGGCATCAAATTTTTTTTTCGAAAACCCCGATTTCCCCCCCTTGGGTGATTTTTCGATTTTGAAAAAACTCAAACTTTGACCGCTTTGCGCCACTCTCCCTTAAGTCCGGTTGAGCTGAAATTTGGCATAGGGTGTTTTTTCGAGGTGGTGAACATTTTGTATAGGGTAACTTTTTAAAATTTTAGGGTCGATTTTTTCCCATACATTCATTGACACCCTAGTGTATATTCTGCTTTACCATATTTTGAAGCTCGTGATCACTGATATAGCTTGCCAGTAGTTTTCTGAATAGGACTATTTGTTCAGGCATATGCAAAAAGTTTGATTGAAAATGTGTAGTATCTTAGATTGAGAGTTTTAGATACATAGAGAATTATGCCAAATAAAAAATAAATGAAATGTATTTTTAGGGAAAACCGACGGAAAGAGCTTTTTTAATTTAGTTTCGCGTTCATTTAATACTCACTTTTCTCGTGGTGTTTATACATGGTTTTGCAGAATTTAGCGTTGATGTCATTTGACAACTGTACTGAGGTGCTTCTCCTCGGATTTAAAAATCGATTTGATAATTGCGTTCACAGTTTTTGTAGCGAGACGGTTTCAAACTTTTGTTTTGTTCGCATTATATTGCGAAAAAAACGATTTCTATCACTACTAAAGGGTGTGTCACATCAAATTGCATCACGGAAAAAACGCTGTAGAAATTTAATTTTTAGGAATTATATCTTCAGCTTTGGCTTATAATCAGATAAGAGTGTATAGATCACGTTGACCATGCTTCACTGTCCATTTTTCGTAAATTTGGAAAAATGTCGTCGAACGAAAAAGAGCGTCGTGAATTAATCCTGTGCACTCATTTCGAGAATCCGTTGTCACATCGGGACATCGGTAAGATGCTGGGAATCGTCCAATCCACGGTCAGCAGAGTACTAAAACGATACTTCGAGAACCTAACCTTCGACCGGAAGGTGAAGAACGGCAAAAATGGATGCTCCGTCAGTGAAAAAGATCACAAGCGCGTAGTTAAGCAGTTTAGACGTGATCCGAGAAGTTCGGTCCGGGATGTCGCCAATAAGCTGAATTTGTAAAGTTCATTCGTCCAGCGGATCAAGCAGCGGGAGGGCCTGCGTACATACAAGAAGAAGAAGGCTCCTAACCGCGACGAAAGGCAAAACATGGTGGGGAAGACGCGAACCCGGAAGCTGTACACCGAAATGCTGACGAAGCCGCATTGCCTGGTAATGGACGACGAAACCTACGTCAAAGCGGACTTTCGTCAGCTGCCGGGCCTGCTGTTCTTCTCCGCAGGGGACAAATTCAGCGTTCCAGAGGAGATTCGCCAGCAGAAACTATCCAAGTTTGCCAAAAAGTACATGGTGTGGCAAGCGATCTGCTCTTGCGGAAAGCGGAGCGCCCCCTTCGTGATGACCTGCACGGTAAACGGGCAGGTTTACCTTAAGGAGTGCCTACAGAAGCGCTTACTACCACTATTGAAGCAGCACGAGGGCCCGACCATCTTCTGGCCGGATCTCGCTTCGTGCCACTATTCAAAGGACGTGTTGGAGTGGTACGAAGCCAACGGGGTCACCTTCGTGCCAAAGGAAATGAACCCGCCCAACGCGCCGGAGCTTCGCCCAATAGAGAAATATTGGGCGATTATGAAGCAGGCCCTCCGAAAGAACCCAAAAGTTGTCAAATCGGAGGCGGACTTCAAGAGAAAATGGATTTCTGTTCAAAAAACAGGAAGTGGGTTATATCTATGGTATAACCGCAAGGGTGACGTAGTGTAACAGGATCACTGGACCACCTACAACCCGATACACATGCCCTTATGGCAACAAAATTCTAGCAAGTGCGTCACGCTGTGCAACCAAAATAAACATGCGAACCATGTCGTAAATTCAGGCCAAGGTTCCGATGGTTATTTATTGCATAATATGACGCGCTGACCATTAACTTCCTTTGTTTACTTTTGCACTTCTTCGCTAGCTTCGCTAGCGTGAATTTAATGACAAACACATGCTTGCGCAAATGCGCAAACGTTTCCTATTTATGCTTTCGATTCCGGTTGACATCTTTTCGGACACATGTGTTATGTGTTTTACTACAATTCGCCTGACCACGCATAATAATAGAATTTAGGTTGTAGCTAGTTGTAAGAAATAAACGAATTGAATAAAAGGGAGTCTGACCCAGTTGGGCGGACTCAGTATGAACGCGTACGTGAAAGTCTTTTCATATAACCGAAAGAAACTACTGGGTGTCCACATGGCGATCCTGCGACCTGCGACATGGCGACCGAGACCAGGACTAGTGTGATCTGTGCGGTACTAAGGGTGAGCCGGAAAGTGTTGTTGTGCGACTGAACAGAAACCAATTAAGCAAATTAAGGTGCAAACAGTGATCTACAAATTTATTTCTCTCGAAAGAATAAAGTGAGTGATAGACGTTGGTCAAAGATTGTAGTGAAAGAAGAAGAAAATTCCGACAATGAATCGCTTGTTCCGGATTGATTGAACAATAAAGACATGCTGTCGAGCATATACAGCAAAGTGGAAAGCATGTTGAAGGAAAATGATTCCTGCACGAAGTCGGTTGGAGAAGCTCATTTGTTTGTGCCATCGTTGTCTGCTGAGAAGTTTGATTCACGATCGATGTTTACGTTGAACTGCAAATGCTCTAATCCTTAAAGAGTCATTAACTGAACAAACCTATCCTTACATCAGAACCACCGAGCCGTCGGGGCCCAGCGCGAGACAAAAAGACAAAAAAATTATTTTAGCTGGTGCTGGTGAAAAAACAAAGAGAGTGATTTGTGATTTGTGAGTGCTGATAAATGAGACGCATGACAGAATCAGCGAATCGATATTGAAAGCAGCAAAACAGGTGCGCGAGGGCATGACGCTAAAACACACCACTGGGTAGCCTCAACGGTCAGCAAGGCATTCCCATTTAAAGAGGCGTTCCCGCAATACAGTGATTCCGTTGGTACTTGCAATCGTACTGGTACCACCTGCAGCAGTAGCGTTACTTCACCACAGCATCGCTAAGTGTTACCCCCTCGTCAACATAGAAGGAAATCAACTAAGTCAGACAGGAAGCAGCCATCACATGCAGAGGTGCCGGATGGAAAAGCAAGGCGGGTGAGCTCCTGAAATCATTATATATATAAGCAGTTCTTAATAAAAAAAAAAAAAAAAAAAAAAAAAAAAAAAAAAACGAAATAAAAAATAAACGAAAATAATAAACGATGTTGCCCAATGTGTTTTGAGACCAGCATGGGTCTTTTTAGCTCTAAAACTGTAGCAAATACAGGAGACCCTCAGGTCCAAATATTGAACCACTTAGAAAATCATGGTCAAATGCACGAATACCAAGGAACAATCCTTTGTATTCTTCTAGGCGTAATTATCATAACAACGCTCATGAAACTTTTTAAAGCCTACAAAACATGGGTAACAGCTCAAGCTGTGGAGGCGGCACGTAAAATGCAAGCGGCGTCCGACCTAGTATAAAACCAGATGGATCAAACTACAGCTAAGTTACATAAAAACGTCCAAAAACTACAAACAATCAACAAGACGATCCAACAAGAAATAGTAAAAAATCTTAGAAAAACTACATTGAGGGCTAAACTACAAGAAGCAGAGCAATTATATGCCGAAGTAAAACGAATTTTAAAACTAAATATAAATACTATTAAGGGATCGGACTGCACCCATTACATATCAACAGCTAAAGAAGCTATCCAAAATATTAGAGAAACTATAACTAGTAATAAACAGTATAAAAGACGTAGCCTAAAAGAGATTGGACTAGCGGTTTTATTTACAGTAGGATTGAACAAAATAAAATCAAAAATGGCAAACCTTCCAGAAACTATTAAACTCACTTCCTCCATAGTCCCTCAATTTGACGGAACAATCGACAAACTAAAATCATTTTTGGACGCACTGAACCTAGTAAAAACACTAGAAACAAATGACAATAAAACGACTATCATAACAGTTATTTTAACAAAACTCGAAGGAAGAGCTAGAAATGCCTTCCCCGACACACCATCTTCTTTGGAAGAAATCATTCAAACCCTTAAATCGACAATTAAATCCACACCCCCCGCTCAAATAATAGCAAAAATGACCGGTCTGAGACAAAATGGTAATATAGAAAATTTTTGCCAAGATCTCGAAATACTGGTCAACAAATTAGAAAATGCGTACATCGGAATTGAAGTTCCAACACAGGTTGCTAAATCATTGGCAACAAAGGAAGGAATAAAAAGCCTAGCTAACGGACTGAAAAACGAAAAAACCTCTCTAATCATCAGAGCGGGTACTTTCAACTCATTTTCAGATGCAACAACAAAAGCACTGGAAGAAAATTCCACAAGTTCGAACGTTAACATTCTCTCCTATTCGCAAATTAACAGAAACACAAATCGATACAATAACAATTTCAACCACCCTGCTAACAGGGGCAATTATCAGCGTTATCCATTTAATTCTACCAACAGAGGTAGAAACCAACACAGCTTTAATAATCAACAACGCAGAAACGCACAATTTTTCAACAACTCAACTTTTCCTCAAAGAAATAATAACAACCAGGGCCGACAGAACCAAGTTCGAGGTCAATTTACAAATAATAACACGCAGCGATATCACAACAACCAACACAATGCTAATTTTAACCGTCCGGTACAATACATCCGATTGACGGGAAACGAAGAAATTCCGACGGACGACCTCCAGTCCGAGCCGGTTATGTCATTGGAGGAAAACCAACAGTTAGGAAACCGATGTTAAACATTTACAAATGTGACGTAACTTGTTCAATGTTCGACACCCTAAAAATGCAAATGACTAAAAGACCATGCACATTAATAATCGACACAGGTGCGGACATCTCTATAATCAAAGAAGACCCAATTAACGGAAAGCAAATAATAGACACCAACAATAAATGCATTATTAACGGAGTTACAGAAGGAAAAATAGAAACAATTGCAAGCACATGCACAAACATTATATTCAATGATATAGAAATTCCACATCAATTCCAAATCGTCAGCAATAAATTTCCAATAAAAGCTGATGGCATCTTAGGTAGAGACTTTCTAACCAAATTTGAATGTAACCTATGTCTGAAAACATGGCTAATGACATTCTTTTATGATAATACGCAGATAGAGATACCAATTCAAGATAACTGGGATAATAATTACGTTATCCCACCAAGATGTCAGTTAATAAAACAATTTTTCTTACCGAACATAGAAGAGGATACCGTCATAATAGCACAAGAAATTAAACCAGGCCTATTCTGCGCAAACTCAATAATCTCTAAAAATTCATCATATATTAATCTCATAAACACTAATACAAGTGAAACAACAATACCAACAGATTTCAAACCACTAGCAATACCTTTAAGCGAATACTCCATTAATCAACTTAACACAACAATAAATCAGGATTCTCCGAATAGAATTACCCAACTACTCAAAGAATTAAAACTGGAAAACACACCAGACAATGCGAAAACTAAACTTATCAAACTTTGTACAACTTATAACGACATTTTCGCTTTGGAAAAAGATACATTAACAACAAACAATTTCTACAAGCAAAAAATATGTTTAGAAGACAAAACTCCAGTATATATAAAAAATTACAGAACACCTGAAGCCCAAACAACAGAAATAAATAAACAAATTAATCACATGCTCGATAATAAAATAATTCAACATTCCATCTCACCATATAACTCACCAATATTACTGGTTCCCAAAAAATCTAACAACCAAGATAAGAAATGGCGATTGGTGGTTGATTTCCGCAAACTAAACAAAAAAATTACACCAGATAAATTTCCACTTCCAAGAATAGACGAAATCCTTGATAATTTAGGTAGAGCAAAATACTTTTCCACATTAGATTTAATGTCAGGTTTTCACCAAATAGAACTTGACGACAAATCAAAAAAATACACAGCATTTTCAACGTCTAACGGCCACTACGAATTCACTAGGTTACCTTTCGGCCTTAATATATCCCCAAACAGTTTCCAGAGAATGATGTCCATAGCTCTCAGCGGACTACCTCCCCAATGCGCATTTCTTTATATTGACGACATAATCGTTGTTGGATGTTCTGTAACTCATCACCTCAACAATTTAGAAAATGTATTTCAACAACTACAAAAGTATAACCTAAAATTAAATCCCCAAAAGTGCTTATTTTTTAGACCCGACGTGACATACCTAGGACACAATATTTCAGCTGTCGGCATACAGCCCGACCAAACAAAATTTTCAGCAATATTAAATTACCCCACACCTTCGACTCCCGATGAAGTCAGGCGTTTTGTAGCCTTCTGTAATTATTATCGAAGGTTTATACCGAATTTCGCAGAAATAGCACACCCATTGAACAAACTGCTAAGAAAAAACGTAAAATTTGACTGGACCCCCGAATGTCAAATAGCATTTAATAAATTAAAGAATGAACTCATTTCACCAACGTTACTTCAATTTCCTGATTTTACACGAGAATTCAAACTAATAACTGACGCCTCGCAAGTGGCATGTGGCGCAGTATTAACCCAAGAACAAGACGGAATAGAACTTCCAATAGCCTATGCGAGCAAAGCCTTCACGAAAGGTGAGGCAAATAAATCAACGATTGAACAGGAATTGACTGCAATTCACTGGGCAATAACGTATTTTAGACCCTATCTTTATGGTAGAAAATTCACTGTGAAGACAGATCATAGACCTTTAGTTTACCTATTTTCTATGAAAGACCCCTCATCAAAACTCACTAGAATGAGGCTGGATCTAGAGGAATTTAATTTCGACGTAGAATACTTACAAGGAAAACTAAATGTAACGGCTGATGCCCTATCAAGAATAAAAATTGACTCTGAAACACTGAAAACAGTGATGGCCATGCAAACTAGAGCCATGACTAGGAAAACACAAAGAATTGAAAATAACCCCGAAAAAGCGAATTTCACTGCACTCGACAACACCGAGTCTGATCAACTTAAAGTGTACGAGGCAGTCGAACCTAGAGAATGGGAGAGTCTACCCAAACTTCAATGCGGACGCGCATTTGAAAGTAATGAAATCACTTGTGAAAATGAAACTGAAATAATAAAATGCGCAATAACAAACAAAACAGGATATAGAGAAAAAATGTCGACATACACTGAAATTGCAAGCAATGACGAAAAATCCCTAGGAAACTTATTACAAAAAATTGAAAATATGACCAAGAAACTGAAAATAAGCGTGATAGCTCTAGCGTTATCGAGCGCAATATTCCAATTATGCAGCGTTCAACTCTTCAAGAAGACTTGTAACGACTCACTAAAAGACTTGCAAATAGTGCTCTACACACCCAAGCGTGTGATAGAAAGCAGTGAAGAAAAACTAAGTATCCTAAAAAATTTTCACAACACACCAATAGGCGGACACGTTGGTGCCAGCCGACTATACAAAAAACTCAGTAGACTCTATTCGTGGACAAAAATGAAACAAGAAATTTATGATTACGTCAGAAATTGCATACAGTGCAAACAGAACAAATACTTAACGACATCTAACGAAAATTATATACAAACCAAAACCCCTCAAAAACCCTTCGACCATATATCCATGGACACGATTGGCCCCTTCAATAAATCAAATTCCGGAAACAGATACGCCCTAACTATCCAATGTAACCTTTCCAAATATGTAATAATAAAACCAACCTCCGACAAACAAGCATCTACAATAGCAAGAGCTTTCGTCGAAAACTGCATCCTTGTTTACGGCACTCCTTCTGTTATCCAAACAGATCAAGGAACCGAATACAAGAATGAATTATTCGAGAACATATCTAGACTATTACAGATAAAACAAAATTTTTCGACACCCTATCACCCCCAATCCATAGGAGGACTAGAAAGGAATCACCGTTGTCTGAATGAATACGTAAGACAATTTGTCAACCCTACACAAAGTGATTGGGATGACTGGCTGCCTTACTACACATTCTGTTACAACACGACTCCTCACACAGACTTTTCCTACACACCTTTCGAACTCGTTTTTGGCAGAAACGCCATACTACCCTTCAATATCCAAAATCCTACACATATAGAACCAATATACAATCTCGAAGACTACCACAAAGAGCTACAGTTCAAACTAAAAGTTACAGCAAAGACTACTAAAGAGTTAATTGATAAAATAAAAAAGAAGCGTACAGATAAACAAAGTGAACTTGCCAAACCAATACAAATAAAAATAGGAGATTCAGTCCTGTTAACGAATGAGAACAGAAGAAAACTAGATAAAATATACCTTGGACCATTCCAAATAATATCAATTGAGCATCCCAATGTCACAATTGTAGACATTAAAACTAAAAACAAACAGACTATACATAAAAATCGCATAATAAAATGCAACTAATGAGCAACCCATCTCCATTAGGGGGAAGGGAATGCATAACTAAATTAAATTCCCAGACGATCACGAGTTTATAATATTACCTATTCAAATACCTATGTTGTATTGTATACTACAACAGTTTACCAAGTTAGTAATTAGTTAGTTAATTAACTCGAATACAAAAAAAAAATGTACATATTCCAAATATTAAACAAACATGTTTATACATACAAAAACCAGAATAATTGTAAGGTCAGACGAATTCTAGGCGAAATTTACTGAACACGAATGATTCCATTAGATTACATCATTCTCAAAAAGAGGGAAGGTGTAACAGGATCACTGGACCACCTACAACCCGATACACATGCCCTTATGGCAACAAAATTCTAGCAAGTGCGTCACGCTGTGCAACCAAAATAAACATGCGAACCATGTCGTAAATTCAGGCCAAGGTTCCGATGGTTATTTATTGCATAATATGACGCGCTGACCATTAACTTCCTTTGTTTACTTTTGCACTTCTTCGCTAGCTTCGCTAGCGTGAATTTAATGACAAACACATGCTTGCGCAAATGCGCAAACGTTTCCTATTTATGCTTTCGATTCCGGTTGACATCTTTTCGGACACATGTGTTATGTGTTTTACTACAATTCGCCTGACCACGCATAATAATAGAATTTAGGTTGTAGCTAGTTGTAAGAAATAAACGAATTGAATAAAAGGGAGTCTGACCCAGTTGGGCGGACTCAGTATGAACGCGTACGTGAAAGTCTTTTCATATAACCGAAAGAAACTACTGGGTGTCCACATGGCGATCCTGCGACCTGCGACAGTAGAACTATCGTTGATTTAGAGATCATTTGTATGAAGTTGAATCTGAATTCATTCTGAATGAATGAATATTTGGAGAACTTCGAAAACGAGAGCGTTACGTTGGAGGCACAAGGTTTTATGCATCCAATATTGGATACGGAAATATCCTACTGATGGGGAAGAATAATCTTCAGAAGCTATCCTGTTGATTGCGATTGATTGAAAAATCACAAAACCTAATGTATTTGGTCACAGTGTTACATGGATAGAAAACATTCAATTAAACTCTTTCACATGAATATATTTTGAAAATTCCCAAAGGAACTGGCAGATTATTTTCAGTAACGATTAGATATTTCCACATTTTCCTCGATACTGGAAGCCCACCAGTGGTTAATGCTAACTCGATAACCACCTGTTAATAGCACTTGATTGAAACATATTTGGTCACAGTGTAACATGGATAGAAAACATTCAATTAAACTCTTTCACATGAATATATTTTGAAAATTCCCAGAGGAACTGGCAGATTATTTTCAGTAACGATTAGATATTTCCACATTTTCCTCGATACTGGAAGCCCACCAGTGGTTAATGCCAACTCGATAACCACCTGTTAATAGCCGCGCGTGTATGTGTGTGTAGCGATGTCTTCCCAGGGAACCGTTTGTGGCATCACTCTCCTCCTGACAGATTCCCTTCTGGCCTAGGGTGCACAAACAGGCTCTTGGTGACACCGTTCATCCGCGCTTTCATGATAAATAAAGAGCTTCACCGCAACAGCGACAACATGCTCCAATCGCTGTTCAATTAGAACTGAGTGAATTTCCGAGCGCCGCTCGCTTATATACCGATTGGTGATTTCAATAGCCTGTTTTGAAAGCAATTTTAAGACTATTGAAACAAGTTTTTGGATCAAAAAGTAACAAGTATATAACGCGTAGACATTTTATCTTTCGAATGAAGTGTTTATCATACCATTTCGTTCAGTTGTTTAGGAGCTATTAACGCTCAAAATCTCGGTCTCCGGCGTAACGCTTTCGTTTTCGAAACTTTGATTTTACACCCCGGTATAGAAATGAAAGACGTAGTCCTACGTCAAAAAACTACAACCTGACGTTGTACAGAACCTTATGGACGGGGTAAAGAGGAAGATGCGAGCATACGGGCTTGGGCTCGAAGTATGAATAAAAAGAAAATGCCAAAAGTTGTTTAATAGTTTTTAATTTACTGTCTAAAATTTTCAAAAGGATCGGTCTACTGGGCGAATTTCTACAGCGTTTTTTCCGTGATGCAATTTGATGTGACACACCCTTTATATTTAACACATTTGACAGTAGCAAAAATAGTTCTGTTCAGTACTGTTCCAATCGTCTGATTGAGTTCGTTAATTGTTGCGAAAAATGATCAAATATTTAAAAATAAGTTTATCTTGTTACAAAATCTGTATAAAATCTGCATGGATATCTAATAATCTGTAATCTGTATATACAGATTCTTGGTCAAAAAACATGCTGAAAACCTGTATAATTACAGAAAAATCTGTATATGTGGCAACACTGTGTTCCCGTGATGCAATCCAATAGCATCAGTTTATGTTCTGCCTTCGCATGGAACAGTCATGAAAAATTGCCACATCACGATAAAAACGAAATGAATTTTATGCAAGGTTATATAGACTTTATTTCGTTTTCACCGGGAAATGACGCCCTCAGTTTCTATTCTGCGCCTGGAGTGATCATGAAAAATCTCGTGTTATTCTCACGAAAACAAAAATGAATCACGTATCAAACATCTTTAGTTGTTTTTACAAGGCCACTCAAATTCCATCGGTTCGTTTCAGGACCACCAACAAGTTCGAAAGAGTTGAATTTTATGTTAATAACAATTCCATACTTATACTCATCCACCCACACACTAAAAAGAAAAACTTTCAGCAATCTTTCAAAATATTCATTAATTAATTAATTAAGAATTGATTCAGATGCAATTTCAAATTAATGATTACCGAGCCAACGGTAATCCTACATCTACCTTGCTGTTATATCACAGATATAACCCAATTCTTGTTTTTTGTTGGTCCTTCGCAATTGACCAGTATTCCTCAATTGGCCTTCGTTCTGCTTGTTCCGCTGACACCACGATGCACGAACTTATCGTGAGTACTGATTCAAGGTTGATTCTAGTCGAATTTCGTCTGATGACTACTACGATTCTCTTAACGGTATTCAGTTTAAGTCGCGAAATAAATATTTTATAAAAAAGGTCGATCACGATCTGTTCTGCGGTTGACGATCTCTCACAACCACTGCTTGGCCATTCTAATGGAATGATTTGGGTCATTATCTTCTTTTAACAAAGCCCTCTTGATGGGGTTGAACATTAATGGGGTTTTATGGAATTCTAGCTGGGGTTAATTGCAGGAATTTGGACTCCTCAGTGAATTCAAAGGGTTCTCACGCCATATTTGTCACAAGTCGCTTCTTGTGACATCCCAGACATTGAAAAACATTTTAGAACATTGACGGTAACTGGAACAACAATTATTTATAGTCAGATGTAAATGTTTTGTCTAATTCTGTATCGAATACTGGACTATATTTTAAGAACCAGGAAATGAGAAACTCTCTAGGTTAACAATTAGTGATACTTACCGTTGTGACGTGAGCTGATTTATATAAAAAGGAGAAAAACTTTGCAATCAATTTTAAAATAGATACCAAGAACGCTGGCCCATCGAAGAGCACATGTAGGATCATTACGATCAATCTCACCCTGATAAATGTATATCAAAACGAAAACGAAAAAAACCATCACCACCCACAGTTTCGATAATGACCGCTAATAGGTCCAATTGTAAGAACTGATACCCAGATCTCCCTGCAGGTAATATATACAAAATGATAATTATTTCCTCCTCGCCCGGCGGAAAATATGGCAGGTGAGTCAGCTTTGCTGAATCCAATAGGGCAATTAGTGGGAGAAGAATTTAGTTGCCCACATCAAAGTGATCCCATTGAGCTGCTCCCCACAATCGACCATTCGGATAAAAATTAATCAGGAAACACGTGTTGCATCTAAACAGTCCATATTTGTGTCCGCCGGATCGAGAAGCGCTAGAAATTGTAAACCGACCCCGTAAAACTCAGATGAGAGTTTATAAAGTTTCCGTAAAAAAACCTGAGATGAGAGCAAAACAAATTTGTTTACTTTTCTGGGTAAATATATCGATGTGAATATTTGGGCAGTATTTGCTTGTGCTTTTGACTCTCCCGGGGATCATGAGACGGCGTTTTGCTTCCCCCCATAACCAAGGTCGATTCCAATCGAAATTGGATGGATGTTGTGTTTTTCCGCTGTTATGCGAAAGCAGCCCGAAAACCGTTCATTCTTTACAGTTATAAACGTAACGATTCGATTGTTTACGTTTGGCCGCCACGGCTACAAACACTGCATCGGGAATATCTGATTCCTAGCAGATAATGGCCATAAAACAATCGAAAGAATTCCACAGAAAGCGCACGCAACATGAATAAGCAAGTCGTTGTTGATGGGTGTAAAGTCAGTTCTTCCGCCCTGCTAAAAAGCCCTGCCACCGAATGATTGTGGAATTCCTGGTACACTATGACATGACATTCAAATCCTCAAGTCGCGCTGACGACCTTCCCGTCCCTAATTCAACAGTCCAGTCTTCTGTCATCAATATATTCCGTCTGCTTTTTTTCCGCACCACGCCCTCCCAAACCATCAAGCTTCCATTGTCAAACAAGCAGAGTAATTGTTTACAACCGTTTTATTTTCTCATGAAAATGATAATTCGCACATTGCCCATCGACCGAATCAACGATGGGACCAATGGCCAAACGGTCGTCGTTCGCCCGCCCGCAAGAATGTGTGGGAATGGACACGAGCCGGTCGGACGTTGAATCAACGGTTTAACGCACAGAGGGAAAGAGCAAAAATCGATGTGAAAATGATGATGGTAATGCCGTGAAATGCAGGAAATAACACCTTTTGCATACCAAATGAAGAAGTAGACTCGCACCGATTCGGAGAATTTTGGGACTACTCTTATTTACGGCTGGGAAAGGCTAGAACTGATCCCACAAACAAGCCGCGTCAGAACAAATAAGCCTACAGAGTGGTTCAAATGTTTACTAGCATAGATGCATGGTTTTGTTAATTGATACCAATGATAGCGGCCAATGGAATTCCATGGTGGATTCAAGATTTGTCATAATTTAATCTACAGAGATTTAATCGATCAATTCCCCCATCGTGGGTTCTTGGGTTTTCTTCGATCTGCTTTTCAATCATACATAAGCGATTACACGCCTCGGGAAAGACCCGTTGATTATCCATTCCGGGTACTCATTTGGCCACTGTGAACACAATCCAAATCTGTTCCGCTGGGCAGAATCCTTCGCATGCTTCATAAACTAACGCCCAATGATGGGATCTTGATCTAGACTTATTTCGGATGGGAGAGAGAAAATCAATTAACGTCTCTTGCGGATGCTGTTCGCTGTGTGGTGTGTTGTGCCTCCAGCACGAAAAAAAACAGCGTGGTGATGATGATGGGAGCTATTGGTGCCGAGGTCACTCTCGGCCGTCATCTGAACCCAGAACCCAACTAAAGCTTTTACGGGACTGCCGGGCACTGCCTCCCAAGCCAGGCGAAGAAGGAAATCAAAACAAAAAAGAGCACAAATGAAACACAGGTTAATCAACTTCCATAGAATAGAAAATTAATTTATTATAAATATCAAGCAAAAGAAGCAGATGAACCGCGAACAGAGCGGAATAAATGTAAAAAGAAGAAAAAAGCTGACTAGAACAAATCCGAGCAAGACGGATACGAGGACCAGAGAGAAAAGAGGAAATCTTTGTTCTTCCATTTCTCCATCCATTTGGCCCCGGCACCATCACTGTTAACGTCTATAATTTTCCCCCAATCTTCTAAACCACCATCACTTAAGCTGGAACGGTTCGCAATTACCCAATCCAGCAGCAGCTTTCCATCTCGTCGGTTGCTTTGCGCACGGAGACTCCGTGAAGATACCCTCGAATGTGACCAGGCACCGTCGCAGATCGTTAATGTACTCGACGGCCCGCTTCAACGTTTTTACCTTTGAGACACGTTTGGCCGACAATCGGGTCGCGGGCACCATCTGGCGGAGTCTAGCGAAGGCCTCGTTCACGGCACGCACACGGACACGCTCTCGCTGGTTGCGTCGCTCGATAACGACTGGTTTTTTGCGTCGCGGCATGCTTTGGATGGTGGTGGTGGTGATTGTTGCAGACGATGGTGATGTTGCTGATGACGGCATGTTCGCTGGAAGATTTTAAAGAAAGAACAATATAGCTGAATGATAAATACTGCTTTTGGAATTATTAAATTGGAAATATGGAAAACATTTTCTGACGTAAGACTACGTTTTTTGATTTCTATATAGGGGGTTCACTCTTCGAAATTTATAAAATAAAGTATGTAACGAATCATTAAGAGATTTCAAACGCATATAGCGATCTATAGTTATGGACATCACCATCACCCTATAAATGCAACGTCAACAACACGTGGGCTCTTCCCCTGTTTCAACCCGACAAACAGCACCGAGGAAGAAGTCGACGGGGCATTCTTGGCAACAGCGTGGACAATCTTGCTGACAGCGAAACGAATGCGGTTTCCCTGACCCAGCAGGACAGTTGACACCGCACACCGACCAACGGCGACGGACGGAATCCCTGACGCAGCAATTGGACGGCTGTGCCCTGTTAGTCAGCAAGGTAGTAGGAACAGTAGGAATCAAGAAGAAACAAAAAACAATTTGAAAATACTAACGATTTCGTTATATTTGAGGTAAAAAATACACATGAAACGATTTCGTTATATTTTGAGGTAAAATACACATGAAATACGTTCGAATCAAATCTATCCAATCGAACTTTCGAAAATTAAACAATTCAAATGAAACGCCCTGCTAAAAAGCCCTGCCACCGCATGATTGTGGAATTCCTGGTACACTATGACATGACATTCAAATCCTCAAGTCGCGCTGACGACCTTCCCGTCTATAATCTAAGGAACTGGAGTTCCCTAGATGCTTGCTATGAAGGCAAGAGTTTTCGCTCGTCCTCTCTCGAGCGCTTCGTGATTAATCTAGGGAACTTATTTCCCTAGATGTCGGCAATTGAGGCCTGAGAATCACGGTTTAAATTTATTAAAGCCAGGGATCTATTTCCCTGGACTTGGTTGGTCTCTTATGGGCTAAGCCCCTTTGCGTGAACAAATCCCGGCTAGGGCAGCCACAAAACTTCAACCTCTTCCGGCTCCAGTGCGGTCCGGTGAAGCGAAGCAAATGGTCTGCTTTTCGGATTGGGATTTGTTCCTTTTGGTTATACCTTTTATAGCGTGGCGCCTGGTTGCCAACGCTTGGGTGTATCCGGATTCTGATGCGTGACGCCTGGTTGTCAACGCTTGGTGGATTTTCGGATCACGAATTGAACTTTGAACTACGAACTTTGATTTTGAACTAACGAATTAGACTTCTGATTTGAACTGTTTGATTTGAACTGTTTGATTTGAACTGTGAAATTGAACTGACTGAAACTTGAACTCCATTCCTAGGCCAGAATCCCGAGTATATATACCCAAGAATTCATTCCTAGGCGTTAAAACTATAAAGGAGAGAAGAGATCTCTCTTTCCTTCTCAGACAACCGAGCCCATATCGATTGTCTGCCTGCTATTTCCCTACATGTAATTACTACCCGCTTATCTCTGCGGACCTCTGTCGCTCTCGCTAGAGGGGTACAATTTAGAAAGTTTATTACTCATCGTCGGCTTAAAATGTTATTTTTGTTTATAGCCCTTCGTATATTCGATAATGGGCGAGGCCAGGCTTATTACCAGCAATAATCATCTTTCGCCTGGTGTCTTGTTGTCTTTGTGTATTCCAGGCGCCTTATCTGTCTATGCTGCCTGCTCACGGTCCCAAATGAACACGTGATTTCCTATCTTGTATGCCTGCGCTACACTATGAGTAATACGATCTATTCAGAGGATCGTGCGGGTCACAAATTTGTTTATTTATTTGTCCCTACTTTCTGGTGCGTCATGCACCGCTTGTCTGAAGCTATACAAAAGGAAAAGAAAAATAAAAAAGGGATGAATCACATGGCCGTATCTGGTGATTCATTGGGCTATAAATTTTCTATGCGCTCGTTTGCGCTTCAATAACATTATTTTGTTTATTGGCCGGCCTTGCTATCTAAATTGGGTCCGTAACATTCCGGCCCTGATAAATCTACTTGTTTGATTTATAAAATTCCTGAACGGACCCTATGCTACCTGTGTTACTTATATCTCTATTTGTTTACATGTTTTCGGAGCATCATTTATTTTACATTCATCCTTATATTCTAACAGAGTTTAAAAACACTTTTAAATTTCAATTCTTCGGCACGTTGCCTGGTTCCAACGGATGTCCTCTTCAATGCTCGGTCCTTGGAAACTTTCTTCATGTTGACTCTGGTACGAGTTATCTTCATTGACTGCAACTTTCGGATATTAGACAGCTTGTCCTCCTCAATGCTTGGTCCATGGATCATACATCTTAGCTCTGACGCGAGCTTACATCAGTTGGCTGCATCTTTCGGATATTGGTGCTCTGGTAGCGAGCACTGACGTCTTCTTCCTGATTAGTTGATGGCTGGATCATTTCCCTTGATAATGTCCAGTACTGCAATTTTAACTGCCGGTCGTTTCAGGACACCTTTCGCGGTTTGGATCTTTGCTTGGCGAACTTGCCCGTCGCTCGCCACAAACGTTTCGATGACTCGGCCATTTTCCTGGTGGTGCGTCGTCGTCCGTGATTAAGACGATGTCGTTGACTTTGATCGGTTCTACTTTCTGCGTATTTTTATTACGCTTTAACAGAGTTGGTAAGTACTCCTTCTTCCATCGGTTCCAAAACAACTTGGAATAATGTTGAATGCGTCTCCATTGCGCTGTGTCATACTGACTGGTCGTTGGTGCATACGGTGGGGCATACTCTCCTGCTCTTCCTATTAACGCGTGGAATGGCGTCAACACTTCATCGTCGATGCAGGAGACTGGTATGTGTGTCAACGGTCGAGAGTTGACTAAAAATTCCGCTTGGATGAATGCAGCTTGCAACGTTGCTGCTGATGGCTTGCTCCTACCCCAAACTTTCAGGATCTCTGCTAGTGCTACTTTGACGTTTCTTATTAATCTCTCCCAAGCGCCTCCAAAATGTGGTGCTGAAGGTGGGTTGAATCTCCACTGGATTTCCATTTTTGCTGCTTCATTTTTGCCCATCTTCTCGTTGATTTCATTGACTAGCGACTTTAACTCTCGCTCTGCTCCAACGAAGTTCGTTCCGTTGTCGCTGTAGATACTGGTGACCTTTCCTCTTCGGTTCTGGAAGTTCCTTAACACGACCATGAACGCATCAGTACTGAGATTTTCTGCCATCTCAATATGTACTGCTCTTGTTGAGAGACAGGTGAATATGACGCCCCATCTCTTCTCGAGCGATCTCTTTACCGCTACTTCGAAAGGTCCGAAGTAATCTACTCCGCAGTTTGTAAATGGAGGTATATGCGCTTCTGTGCGGAAATGTGGTAAATCTGCCATCATCGGCTCTACCGGAGTTGCACGTCGTATTTTGCACCTATTGCAATTCTTCTTGACGTTTGCTAATATTGTTCTTATATGCAGTATCCAATACTTCTGCCGTAATGCTGCTATGACGGTGTTTTCGCCGTGGTGGAAATATCTTTCGTGTGTTGCTTTCACGATCAAATATGTATATGGATGCTTTTGTGGGAGCAATATTGGCGTTCTTGTAGTCCATGGTACTGACATGGCTTTCTTCAAACGTCCTCCACTTCTCATTACCCCTGCCTCGTCTAGGAAGGGTGCGTAACTGACCAATGGTCCTGACGATATTGTTCCGCCATTGAATAAAGTTTCCATCTCTGTTGGAAATGCTTCCCATTGCATCTTTCTATAGAGCACGTTCTCAGCTCTTTGGTAGTCCTTGTACTCAATGTCTGGAATATATCCACGACGTAATCTTTCCTTTGTCCTGTTTAATACACAAAGGTTCTTCACCAATTTCCACCAATCTGAGTATTCCTTGTACTTATCGATGAAACTAAGTTTGCTTAGTTCTTCGTGAACTAGCACTGTTTCTCTCAACTCTTCGTCTGTTTCCTTCTCTTCAATGGAAGGCCATGACGATTCTGAGAGCTTTAGGAAATCAGGTCCCTCAAACCATTGTGATTTTCCTAGCTTTTCCTTTGTGCCTTCATCGGCTGGATTTTCATCTGTTGGCACCCATCGCCATTCATTTTTCCTGTTATCTTCCAGGATTTCACCTACTCGATGCATCACAAATACGCTTCTTCGTTTTGGACTCTTGATCCATGACAATACGGTCTGTGAATCACTCCAAAATGTTTTGCTGACGATTTTCAACCTCGTTTCATCTATTATCGTTTTGGTTAATCGGCTTCCTAACACGGCCGCTTGTAGCTCTAGGCGTGGTATGCTCAATGGTTTAACTGGTGCTACTCTAGACTTTGCTGATAGAAGTCTTACGTGTGGTGTGTTTCCAGATATACTTCTTACGTACACACATGCACAAAATGCTTTCTCAGAAGCATCTACAAAGGTGTGTAGTTCTACTTCACCTGTTCTTTCTTCGAGGATGTATCTTGGTATCGTTACGCTATCAGCAGATTCAATAATTTCTAACCAGTGTTGCCAGTCTGACTGCAACTTCTCGGGAATTTCGTCATCCCAATCTATATTTTCTATGTGCAGCCTTTGCATGAGGATTCTTCCATGCACAGTTATATTTGAGATGAGTCCAAGTGGATCGTAGACACTCATCACGAAAGCTAGTACCTCTCTCTTTGTTGGTAAACGTAGCATTTGTGTAACATCACTTCCTAGCTTGTCTAATTTGATTTGATAGCCGAGTGTGTCAGACGTGGTGTTCCAATATACACCAAGTACCTTTTCTGTCATTGAATCCTTTTCTTCGAACATTTTGATTCCGGAAATTTGTACACGTTCCGAGGGTAAACTTTGCAGAAGTTCTCTGCTGTTTGACACAAAGTTTCTGATGTGGAAACCCGCGTGATCGTGAATTTTCATAACATGTAGTACTATCTCTGCTGCCTTATCAAGCTCTTCGAAACTATCCAAATAATCGTCGACGTAGTGTTGCTTGATGATTGCTTCAGTCGCCACTGGACAATATTTTCTGAATTTTTCTGCGTTGTGGTTTTTAACCGCTTGTGCACATGATGGTGAACAGGTTGATCCGAATGTCATCACCTGCATTACGTATACATCAGGTTTCTTACTGCTATCACAATCTCTCCATAAGAATCTCTGAGCGTGTTGATCTTCAGCTCGGATTCGTACTTGGTGGAACATCTCTTTGATGTCTCCACATACAGCAATTGCTCCTTCTCGGAATCTTACTAAAACACCGAACAATGACGTAGTAGCATCCGGCCCTGATAACAGTTCCGTGTTGAACGATACACCTTGTGTCTTTGCCGCCGCATCGAAAACCAACCTTGGTTTAGGTGGCAACTTATTTTTGTTGTGCACAATAAAGTGTGGAAGATAATACACTCTTGATATCGGCTTCATAATTTCTTCCTCTGACAGTTTGCGGATGTAGCCTTTCTTCTCGTAATCCGCAAATGTTTCTATTGCCCATTTTTTCAACTCTGGGTCTTTTTTTAACGTTCTCTCACTCGTTGTCAGCCTCTTTGCTGCATTGTTGTAGCTATTTGGAAATTTCGTTTCCTCATCTTTCCATAGAAGTCCAACTTCGTATCTACCATCCTTGTATTTCATAGTACTTCTTAGAATTTGTTCAGCCTTTTCTTCTTCAGCTGATTTTGGTAGATTCTTGACTACCTTAACGCCGAAGTCTTCGGTGGAGAAATATTTCTGCAAAGCCTTGTTCATTTCATCTTCTTGCTGAATGACCATGATGTGTCCGCCTTGCACATTGGACGATATGTTGCCGAACATGAACCATCCAAGTTTGGTTCGTAGCGCTGTGGGCTCGTTCGGTTTTCTCATTCGCCTTTCGAATGGAATTAACAAGTGACTGTGACTCAGTCCAATTAATATCGTCGGGCGTATACTGCTGTAACTGCTCAACGGCAGATTCTTGAGGTATGGATACCTTTTCTCCATCACCTCCTTGTTGAAGCTTTGCTCTGGGAGTTGGAGATTCTTTATCGTTCTCACTCCTTTCATGACGTATTCTTTTTCATTGTTGCCGTTGATTCGTACCTGAACTCTACGGCTGTTTTGTTCGTTTCTCGTGACGTTCTGCGTCCACTTTAGCATTAACGGATCAATTCTTCCGTTGAGCCCTAACTTGTTCGCAATCTCCTCGTCTATTAGAGAGAGTGATGACCCCGCATCCAAGAAAGCGAACGTGTTGATGATTTTGTCATTATTTTTCAACGTCACAGGAACTATTTGGTAGAATACGTTGGATTTTGTTAGTTGTTGGTGATTGTGTATCTCACCATCTGCTTGTGTATCTGGACTATGCTGTCCTTCCGACTGATTTGAATCACTTGATTCTCTCTCATGAGATTTATGAATTAATGGATGATGTTTGAACTTACATCCATTAATTCCACATTGTTTTGCTCTTTTGCAGTCTCGCATCATATGGTTTGTAAATGCGAGACAGCTCAAGCATACCTTTGCCTTAAAGGCTAATTCATTTCGCTTTTCAGGCTTCATAGCCTTAAATCTGGTGCATTCGAGGAGTTTGTGGTTTCCCCGACATGCTTCACAATTGCGTTTTATTATTGTCGATCTATTTTCCTGATGCGTATTTACGTTAAATCGACGCTCAGGCCTCGTGTCTCGCGGCTGCGATCTGTTAATTTCTCGCGGCTGCGGTCTGCTTGTTTCTCGCGGCTGCGGCCTGCTGGTGCCATTCAGCAGTCTATTGGTTCTCGAATGAGGCTTCAGCCACTCATTGAGATCAGCTAAAGTCTTTGCCCCGTCGTACATTTCTTCAGTCCACTTCACCTGTAGACCGTAGGGCATTTTCCTTATGATCTCTTCCACCAATCGGTGGTCAATCAGGAATTCTTCTCTATCCATAAGAGAAACATTACAGACGAGATTATCCAGTGCTTCGGATATCTCGGTAATCAAATTCCGACTCTCCCTTTTGATATTGGTGAGTTCGGCTAGTAGTTCTTTATAGACTAGTTCGGGTCTTCCGAAATTATCTTCTAGTCTATCAATTATTTGGTCCATATTATTTGGATCCATCATTAACTGTCGGACGCTCCTCTCTGCGTTCCCGTACAGCACTGTTTGCAGGCGATTCAAATTTTCAAGCCTGTTAAATTGACCTTGTTTTGTGGTCTCATCAAAGGCCTTTTTAAATTTCGGCCATTCTCTGGCCGCACCTCCATATTTTGGCAAGCTCATGAGTGCTTGTCGCTTTAGGTAGACAGTCCATTCTGGCTCTGCCTCCTGATTTTGACCTTCGATGCTGTCATTATTGTGTGCTGAACTTGTACCTGGTTCAGCTTCGAATCTCGTTGTCCTCATGGACTTTACCAGAGCCTCCATTGCTGCTCTGTTCTCTTGCAAAATTTCTTGCAAGCTGTCTCCGGAAACTGATTGTCTGACTTTGACTTTCAGTTCCATCATTTCCCTTTCTGTGCTCATGCACTTAGGGCATACCCACCTTTCATCTTTCTTGGGTAGGTATGTGAGTCCCACACATGAAATGTGGAACCACCGATCGCATTCATCGCATGCGACCATGTCCTCTTTCTTGTCTTTGTCCGTACACAGACGGCAGTGCCCATTAGGGTTGGCTTTATATGCGTATGTAGCCATTTTAATTAACGTGATTCCTTCTTGAATACACGTGAGTTCAATTCAGATCTTTTTTGAGTGCTTAAATTTTCAAGTCTTATCTCTTTCTTATAAACGTGATTCCCTTTTGAATGCACGTGTGTTCAAATCAATTTCTATGAGTGCTTGAGTTCCAAGTCTTATCTCCTCTTACAACGTGATTCCCGTTTGAATACACGTGAGTTCAATTTCACTCTCTGGCGCGAGAGTTCAAATTTCAATTCTTGACTTCTTAGTCTTTTCAAAAAGGCGTGATTCTGAGCCTCCCGATTTACTCCTCTTGCGCGAGGGATCGTGGTTCTTTTCTTGGCGAAGGTGTGAGTTTTAAATCTCCTCTCTGGAGCCACCAAAATATAATCTAAGGAACTGGAGTTCCCTAGATGCTTGCTATGAAGGCAAGAGTTTTCGCTCGTCCTCTCTCGAGCGCTTCGTGATTAATCTAGGGAACTTATTTCCCTAGATGTCGGCAATTGAGGCCTGAGAATCACGGTTTAAATTTATTAAAGCCAGGGATCTATTTCCCTGGACTTGGTTGGTCTCTTATGGGCTAAGCCCCTTTGCGTGAACAAATCCCGGCTAGGGCAGCCACAAAACTTCAACCTCTTCCGGCTCCAGTGCGGTCCGGTGAAGCGAAGCAAATGGTCTGCTTTTCGGATTGGGATTTGTTCCTTTTGGTTATACCTTTTATAGCGTGGCGCCTGGTTGCCAACGCTTGGGTGTATCCGGATTCTGATGCGTGACGCCTGGTTGTCAACGCTTGGTGGATTTTCGGATCACGAATTGAACTTTGAACTACGAACTTTGATTTTGAACTAACGAATTAGACTTCTGATTTGAACTGTTTGATTTGAACTGTTTGATTTGAACTGTGAAATTGAACTGACTGAAACTTGAACTCCATTCCTAGGCCAGAATCCCGAGTATATATACCCAAGAATTCATTCCTAGGCGTTAAAACTATAAAGGAGAGAAGAGATCTCTCTTTCCTTCTCAGACAACCGAGCCCATATCGATTGTCTGCCTGCTATTTCCCTACATGTAATTACTACCCGCTTATCTCTGCGGACCTCTGTCGCTCTCGCTAGAGGGGTACAATTTAGAAAGTTTATTACTCATCGTCGGCTTAAAATGTTATTTTTGTTTATAGCCCTTCGTATATTCGATAATGGGCGAGGCCAGGCTTATTACCAGCAATAATCATCTTTCGCCTGGTGTCTTGTTGTCTTTGTGTATTCCAGGCGCCTTATCTGTCTATGCTGCCTGCTCACGGTCCCAAATGAACACGTGATTTCCTATCTTGTATGCCTGCGCTACACTATGAGTAATACGATCTATTCAGAGGATCGTGCGGGTCACAAATTTGTTTATTTATTTGTCCCTACTTTCTGGTGCGTCATGCACCGCTTGTCTGAAGCTATACAAAAGGAAAAGAAAAATAAAAAAGGGATGAATCACATGGCCGTATCTGGTGATTCATTGGGCTATAAATTTTCTATGCGCTCGTTTGCGCTTCAATAACATTATTTTGTTTATTGGCCGGCCTTGCTATCTAAATTGGGTCCGTAACACCGTCCCTAACTCAATAGTCCAGTCTTCTGTCATCAATATATTCCGTCTGCTTTTTTTCCGCACCACGCCCTCCCAAACCATCAAGCTTCCATTGTCAAACAAGCAGAGTAATTGTTTACAACCATTTTATTTTCTCATGAAAATGATAATTCGCACATTGCCCATCGACCGAATCAACGATGGGACCAATGGCCAAACGGTCGTCGTTCGCCCGCCCGCAAGAATGTGTGGGAATGGACACGAGCCGGTCGGACGTTGAATCAACGGTTTAACGCACAGAGGGAAAGAGCAAAAATCGATGTGAAAATGATGATGGTAATGCCGTGAAATGCAGGAAATAATACCTTTTGCATACCAAATGAAGAAGTAGACTCGCACCGATTCGGAGAATTTTGGGACTACTCTTATTTACAGTAGGAATCAAGAAGAAACAAAAAACAATTTGAAAATACTAACGATTTCGTTATATTTGAGGTAAAAAATACACATGAAACGATTTCGTTATATTTTGAGGTAAAATACACATGAAATACGTTCGAATCAAATCTATCCAATCGAACTTTCGAAAATTAAACAATTCAAATGAAACGTCTATTCTAGTTTTCTTATAAGTGAGTTTTTTCATCTGCCTACCAAACGCCACTTTTTTCTTGCGAATTCCGTTCGTTTGTTAAATCAGTATTCTCGTTTTTTGGATAATTCAAGCTCAAGTCGTATTGATTCTACTGCTCAATCTATCATAGAAGGAATTGAGTCATTGAGCATTATGAATATGAGTCATAATGATTATTAATATTCCATTTCGTTTCATTGTTGTGATGCGATGTAATTCCGGTCTCAAGAAGTCCTTGAATGATAATCGATGCCACCCTCCTAGTATTGGTATCATTTTCGCTGTACAATTGCCCATGTTGCCGCAGCCCGGAAGACACTCGCTTAAGATGTTCGTCACCCCGTCATATACAGAAGTTATTCACTAACTGGACTATCTTCAACTGGACTTATCTATAACTGGGCGTACGTTAGCCCAGTTAGCAAAGCAGTTATGTATCAATAATAGATGTCATCTTCAATTTGAAGTATAGCTTTTGCTGTTTTGCAGTCCAGTTAGCGAGTGAAATTCGATAATTGTATTGATTTTCCGGCCCAATTAACCCCTTCACGTATAACGTCGAACCACACTCGTTGCGATTAGACTGTGCCAGAACGTACAAAATCGAACCTCACTCGTGGTCTATCGATGTGAAATGGATACATGCTTCAGACGTGTGATGATGCGGGACTGCTACGATCGTAAGTAAGATGCACACACTCAACAGAGTATCGGGACGATTCAATGTGCTCGTGCTTGGGCCCTGATGTTGGAAATTAAATCATACGGCAAGGGGTTAATTACCGATCACTGCATGGGCGACACTCTCCTCGTTGCATCGATGAATCTTGCATGAAATTTGAGTGATGTATGAAATCTTGCATCTGATTTCTCATTAGATTCAAAAAAGGTCTTGCTAACTTTGATAGAACTTTGATAGAACGAACTATTACACACAATTTTATGTTGCATACAACATTCATAAGAACGAAAGAAAAGTTGAAAGAAAGAATGCATAATACATTATTAACCTCCGCATTCGCTTGCAAAACATTTGTTAAATTGCTCACTTGTTTAATTATTTCCACTGTTGATGCCTAAGGCGAAACAAATTTTGGATAAATTTGCCGTCTAATATTATATGGTCTAACATATATCGTAAGAACGATTATGCGTAATATGCATTTGAAAACTCTTAATAAAACGTTACATTTTTCGTATAGTGACCCCCCTATATAGAAATCAAAGACGTAGTCCTACGTCATAAAAATAAACAAAATGCATTGTTTGGAGAATGTTACAAATTAGGGAATAAAATCGAGAATAACGCCAAACAATCAAGCATTCTTTATCTGCACTTCAACGAATTTTATTGAATCATATTCAGATGATGGAGAGACTTTGCGAAGCAGATTGAGATTTTGGAAATTTTTATCATAAAACTTGTCACATTCCAGATCGAAATTTTGTTCTACAATTATGAAAGACACAAAATATAATGAGTATGCTTCGTGGGTTCCTTACAATCTAGAAATTTGTTTTCCATTTCTGAAAAAAACTGCACCCAACGATTTGCAACTAGCACGGATTCTTTGTTCCAACTTGTTATCTCATTTATTGTAATTCCTTGCATGATTGTCAACAGGAGGTTTTTTACTAATGCTAACTTTGAATCTCTATCCATTCAGGAATGGGTTTTAATACAACCCATTCATATTGTTGTGTTTCTCCTAGGCTAGCCTTCCATTTTTCAATGTAGTTCAACACGGTATCGTAGAAGTTTTCCACAGGTATTAAGAAATTTTCCTGTATTTAATCTGGATCAACTATACTTTCAAGAACACAAATGAAATCATCAAAAATAACAGCAATTTCAGAGGCAAATACATCGCATCTTTCAACAAAATCAATAAATGTTTGGAAAGGTCACTAACTGATCTCTGATAAAAAGCCTAACTATGGAGGAATGGAGCCGAATACTTCAAAAACACTAACACCTCTCAACGAACGGGCCAAGTGAGAGGTTTCGTGTGTTGCCATGCTCATGCAATTTATAATGATGTTCACCAACCAAAATCACAAATATTTTTCAATTGCTCTACAAGAACCGTATAAATATTAAAATATGTGTAAACTTCACAGCCAAACAATCGATTGTATATTGAAGACGGTTGTGTAAAATATGAGCAACGCATCCAATACCAATTATCTCTCAGTGAGGCTCAGCTTCAACTTTACGCCAAATATTGTTTTTATCAATTCGCTTGCAACCACCAAAAGTTCACAAACTCTTTCTCTGCGACTGTGCATAGGCATGGTACACAAATTACGTAACGCTAAAAAGGCGGTTTTTTGAACACTTTGGAATGCGGTTTGATGCGTTCGTACTAGTTCCTGTTGAGAAGTCATGTAATCTGGCACTGAAGGCGGAGTAATTAAATTTGGTTGTCTATTCCAATTGTCAAAAAGTGTTCTATATTATTTGGATGCGCCCTTCGCTTGTACTAAACACAAGGACGATGGAACCAAGCACGTTCGATGAAGAAATCAACGTGCCAAAAGCGGAAGAAAGGTGTTCGACAATGGATGAAGAAATATGATCATTGAAAAACTCGATTATGGCATCGCATGCGGATTGGATCGAAACGAAACGCATTCTTCGTTATCTCAAGTTCACTCAGTACTACGAGCTTCCACTGAGATCAGGACAATTGGCAATTGAAGTATTCGTGTTCCTGGATCGGTGACATGATAACGCGAAGGTCCAATTCCGAATATCTGGTCATGTTCGGGCATATTGAAGGATATGCCGAGCGAAGCTATCAACAACCAATTTTTATTGGCTACCTTCCATAGATATGGTGCAAAACAATTGTTTAGTGAATATAGACGAAATTGCTTTCTTCAAGTATGTTCAGGACTCTGGAAACTAAGCCTCACATAAAAGAAAGGAGTTCGAAGAAGAGAAAATGTGCCACACATAAATTTCCAATATTCACACACTTGATATAGTGAATGGGAAATCAAAGATGATGAATACGAAGTGGACAGAATGAATAGATAGGAACAGAAAATCGCAACTCTGAAATCTTTGACTCGATTATACAGTTTGTAAAAATATAATTTGCAAGTTAAGTGTAAGTTAATTAGTTATTATAAGTAAAGTGGAGTAAAAATCGTGATTTTTCAAGATTGTAATTGAAGTCTCAATTCAAATAATTTGATATTGCAGCGAAATTAGGAAAGAAAACAAATTGTAAAGCGGTTAGAGAGCTTAAATTTACTTGATACAAACCATCATGTTTATCATGCATTTTTGAGATAAAGTAAAATTGAATTTTTTTTAGTTTGATTATATACAGGATTCAATTATATACAGTAAAAAGAATTCGGAGATCGTATATAATCGCGCTCGTCCCGTATACGAAATATTTACATTTTAGTATTATGCAATTTTGACTGAAATGGAATGAAATAAATGTTGTCAAATAATATAATTCTATCGTTCAGAACCATCAAATTTGGCGAGGAGTCAAATTGAATTGTAATAAATTTTAGGGATATTTAGAAGTCAATTGGGGCCTTATGATTTCAAAAAACGGATTCGTTCATTGGTTATTACGGACAGAAATGTTACTTTTCGATAATATTTGCTAAATTAATTGATGGTTACAAAAATTAACAATTAAAAATCTATAATGGATAAAATGGTTCCGAGATTTTCTTGAAAATTAGTAGTTTTGTTCTTTATCGCAAAACATTTGACTCGTTTTTTTTTCATTTCCATTTTAGGATTGTCCAAAAAATCAACATTTTCCTCTTTTTTCCAAAAATGACTTTTTTCAAAAATTCATAACTTTTGAACTACTAGACCGATTCAGATGACTGACATATCAATACGTGCAGAAAATTTGAGTTCTGCTCTCGTTATTATTGAATGTATTCGTTTGTTATGGTTTTCATAGTCTCAGAACCAAAGGCGCTATATTTTTGATATATTTTCTGGCAGGCTGATTGACAACATTTGAAAACCCTTCTCCCACATACGCACAGTTATAAATTATGTCACTACTACATACATAAATATGCACGAGAGAAGCGAGGAAGTACAAATATCGCCAGCGTGAAGTGTTTTTGTTTGCACGCCAGCAACACGCCGAAACATCGCTCACGCCACGTCAGCCTGGTGTGAATACATCGGTAAGAACACATACGATTAATCGTATGTGTTACACGCCACGCTCAAGCCACGCTGACGCCCCGCTGCAATGAGAACATAGCCTCGTCATTGTCTTTTGAGAAGACGAAAAATAAGAAAATTTTCTTACCTTGACACAAAATAACGAAAAATTTCGGATTGTCGATCCTGATGATGTGTGAAAATTGTGAAATTGTTTTTATATTCTATAAGGACATTTCTATGCACCCGTTACAATTAATATACTCATTTTAATGATCATGTCAGTTGCGAACAGTACACTGGAGAAATAGTTTAGTAAAAGCAGCTACCAAATCTTTAGTAGCAAAAACATTGGTAAAATATACACATTTTTTGTAAATATTACTAAAATTGCGTAAAAAAGACGGGTGGGTAATGTCGGGGACATAACCGGAGTGACGTAGGACTATGCAAAGGGGACAACTTTTGTTAAATATATATTTTAAATATATTGTTTTATTTTCTTCACCTACGTGAATTCCTACCTATCTACCTGAAAAATGGATTAGTTTACTGTTTACTCTTTATGAACATGTTAATGGTTCTGAAAAGAACCTTTGGTGTTGTGTTTTTGTTATCACTCGATATTCCCATCTTGTTCGGCTAAACCTTCCTGTTTAGCGATTTGTTGTCACTCGCCACAGCTTTCACAGTTGGAAAATTTCTTCCCATCCAGCTTGTGACATATTTTACAGTAAATTACATTCAATGGCACGTCGCATTACCACCACTCAGTGCCGGATTGGAGGTAATTTTAACCTGTAATTGAACATTTGCGATGACAGTGGTACAGTGTCGACTTTCAATGTGGGATCATAATTTGGATCTCTATGTTTACAAAAATGTCCAACTAAATAAGTCACATTACATGTCCGTCCAATTAGCTAAATGTCGAACTAATTGTAGATTACTGTACTTTCAATCTGGAAACAATTTAAGAATTGGTGAAAATTGAATAATCAGGAAAGTCCCCAACTATCAATAAGCTCAGAACAACTGCCAAATTCACATACTCATCAAATCCTGGCAAACAAATTATGAAAATATCAATTTGTGTTTTATTATTATTTTGGATAATGTTTTAGAAAGCATTGAACTTTATTTCCTAAACTCTTTTTTGGAAGGTTTAATGGCCCTGAAAAGCGCCTTGTTTTATGGAATGGTTCCAATTTAGAATACTTAGTACTCGTGGTTTTGAAAAAAACTATTTCGAACGCCCTCGATGCCGCCTTGTTCTGGATTTGCCACCAAAGCAGTTTGTATAAAGAACAAACTTTTTTCTTCTGCTACCTGATGCCGTTTTGCGATTGCGTTTGCCACTCGCCATTCGCTGCAACTGCCTGTTGTCTTGATGTCCGCCGAACCGAATGTGTTATGTTCCGAATGCAGGTTTTCTTATCGTCGCGTGCAGCTTTGCCAGCCAACTCGATTACTCCGGCGGCCGAAACTATATAACGCCGGCTAGGTGGACTGGTACACAGGTACTAACGCGCTCGACCTAGCTACCTTTTCCGGTGCAATTGTAGGATACACCTACGGGAAATTGCAGACCACCACGGTTCGAGCGGGATTTTGCCTTTCCCTTCACTTTTCCTCCTTTACCATGTCCAGACATGGCTGCTTGTGTTGGTTTGTTGATGTGAGGTGATGCGAAACGATGTGGTGTACGGTTCGGATGAGAATGATCGTTACGGCAGCGGAGAGGGGATTTTTAAGCTGACTGGCTGGCTCGAGAATTACGCATGTGTGAGACTGCGACCAATGTTTCCCTCATTTTTTTCTTTTTCCTTTCCAATCGTGCTTCATTCTATTTCGCTGCTGCTCTGGTTGCCCGTTTTGGTCGGTACGATTTGAGGAGCACAAAATGGACCAATCAAAAATGGGCACATAGTGTATTTGGACAATGCTTGATATTTCACAATTATTCAATTATTTATCTCAAGAAAAATGAAATGTTATTGGTTATGATAGATGCGTAGATATATTTCCTATCAATTGATGCAAAAACCTTTGCGATCTATTGAGAAATGCTCGAGTTATAAGCGTTCCAAATCTTGCATTTTTTCCTACTTGTTCAGTGCCTAGATTTCCATTTCACCCCCTATATCTTCCGGTTAGACGTAGTCCTACGTCAAAAGATGTCAGACGCAATGAAAGTTCCTACCAGGAATTCGTATATTTTACTTCATACCATTAGTAAGTTTGTTTTTATTGTCATACCTAACAACTGTGATGTGCGCACTTTGTCTTTTGTCTTTTGGAGACGAAGCGATTCGGAGGTAAGCACTTTGTTTTTATTGAATTTAATTATGTATTCATCTCCCCCGAGAATTTGTTTTCATATTTTCGGCGGGGAAAATATCACAAGAAATTTTGATCCATATTAACATAATTGACCTAATACTTTTTTTTTCTTTTTTAGTTGGCCTTAAAATTATATGCAGTACAATCATTCATCATAAACAAATCGGAGATAAGTATTCGTTTTTTTACATCATTTACATCACGTCGGTCGGGAAACTATTTTCATATTCCCGCCAAGGATAAACATCAGTTATATTCTATACATTACAACACTATTGACCTTTTTCCTTGTCTTTACAGCTGGTATGATCCCAGACTCGTAATACTTGTTTACCAAAAACCATCCAAGCTATGGGATTGAATGTAACGGCGAGTTTGTCGCTAAGATTGGAATCTTTCTTCAACACATCATCGACCGTAAAAAACTTAAGGTGAACATACATAATTTATTGCATATTTAATATCATTAACATATGTATTTCTTTTCTTCATAGGGACACGAGAGAACAAAATACGGAAAATACGTGCTAATTCTACCGTCAATCTGCTAATCAGCTGCTAATCAGCTAATGCAAATCAGAGCGATGCAACAGGAAGAGGAACGGGAACTTGCTTTGGAAATGCTCATCAAATTGAGGTGGTTGAGGCTACGATTGAAATTTGCCTCTTGTACTCAGTTTATAGAATGATTCCAACGAGAATTATTGATGTTGTTTATAGAATAAGTTATTAGTATAATGTATTCTAAGTAAGTAGAATTAAACGCAATTAAATACAATTTTTTAAATTAAAAATAATTATTAAAAAATACTGTTAATATCACTGATGATTACCTCTCACAAATATGAAGCAAAATTTTCACTGTTATTGCACCAATGTTGGACCAACAATTTGTAGTTTGTTTGACATATGTGCCTACCATTCTTTTTTTGTAACATGTACCAATGATTAGTAGGGTAGAAAATGACTAGAGAATTGGTAACATGTACCAAAAAATTCGTCATATTTAATAAATTTTCCTCTCAGTGTATCAGATTGGTTCAAGTTTTTTTTCGTTCACATCCTGTTCATCGTATACATTGTATACATTGGCTAGTGTATTGGCGATCTAACGCAAAACATAAACGATCGGTGAGACATCTGGATTTTGTTTTTGAACTAAGAAAATGATGCTAATGTAACCTAAAACTCAAAAACAAATCACGTATATTTTACTTCCGGGCTTTCCAAAGTAGTTCTCACATGCAGAAATCATGCATTTTTCTACTTGTGTTTGATTGTGCTCTCGAATTTCCTTCTTTAATTCAACCATTGTCAACATTTTTATAGTTTTCACTACTGAAAGAGGTAAATAAACAACATGTTATATATAAAATTGCGCAGAATTAAACTTCTTACAAACTCATCGCAATCAAATAATCTTTTATGATTATAAAATTGTAATTTATGGAAAGAACTACAAACCTTCCATAAGCTCACATGGCAAAATTTAAAATCATCATCACTTTCACCGCAGCGCCGCCTAGGTGTAGATTTGTACGTTAGATCGCCAATACGGTCCCTAACTTTGGGCTTCATGGCAACCTATCTTCATCTGAAACCTACCATCCTCGAAAAATAATGCCAATTGAAAAGTAAACAAACATTGTGCATTTTGCGTGCTGGAGTAAAACAGTTGTATTTTTAGAGTATTATTCAACGAAAATTCACTGCAAATGTGGAATTATTCGAACGATGTCTCTGCCAGTTGGAGGAACATCATCGTGTTCGAGCATCTGTCGGATTTGTATGGAAAACAGCAATAATCTCGTGTCGGTGTTCGCCAAGCTCGAGAATGTCTTTATCGCTCAAATCATCACTGAGTGCACCTCTGTTCAGGTCAGTGCAAGGGTAAACAATTGGAGGGGAGCGGGAGGCTCGCTAGGATGGTTGTATGTTTTAATTTGTTTTTGATTCCAGATTACAGAGAATGATGGCCTTCCGGAGAGTATCTGTAAGCCATGCATGACGGAATTGAAGAGATTCCAGGAGTTTATCGGGAAAGCTCACAAAACGGATCGTGCTCTAAGGAGATTGTTCAAAAGTGAAATTAAGTTGGGAGGAAGCGAACAGAATCCAGACCAAAAATTAGAAAGCGAATATCAGTTTGCAATGGTTCTAGCGAGCAAATCAACGGTAGCCGAGGCCCAAGAGTCAGACAGTGATTTAAACGATGATGACGATGCTAACGAGAGCGACTGGTTGGGTCAGGATTCAGACGGTGGGACCAATTTTTCTCGTGTGGAAAAGCAACCGAAGGATACCGCTGTCGAGACTGAATCGATGGATGAATCAGAGCTTGAAACATTCAAAACTGTTGAACTAGATCTAAAAATGCTTTTATGCTGTTCTTGTTTTGCTCAGTTTGAGAATGAGGAACAATTAAACGTTCATAGTAAAGAAGCTCATGGCAACAGAATTCATATAAAAGCAATCAAAAAATACACTTGCAACTTATGCTTGCGAGGATATTCTTCGGCGATATCCTTGAGGGCTCACAACCGAAAAATGGAAACTGTAAATAAAGTCTATGAATGCAAAATATGTGGCCTAAGAGTATTGGAACAACAGAAAAAACGACAGCATGCTCAGAGCCATGTGAAAAAAGGGCAACCGAAACATGACAAGCATCAGCAGAGCGTGGAGGAACTTATCCAACAGCATGGTAGATTATGCTGTGCTCTCGGCTGTTTGGAGGCATTTGAAACAGATGAACAGTTGCTCGTTCATGCCCATTCAGTTCACAAGGCGAACAAAGTAGAAGCGACATTGGCGTATAACGAAGGAAAACCCGTTGAATGTCCCATCTGTTTCAAGCGCTTCAAAGATGATGAGTGTTTGAAGCGACATCTGCTGTTTAAGTACAAACCATCGAAAAATATTTGTACACTTTGTGGCGCAAGGTTTCCGAGTTTATCCTCTCTAACAATCCACGAGAGAAGTCACACCAAAGAGAAACCATTCGAGTGCGAAATTTGCTCCAAAGGATTTGGTGACAAGCAAAGTTAGGGTTCAAAGTTTGGAACAAATTGCAACCTATTCTCAATGTTTACGAATTTCAGGTCTAAAAAGGCATCATGTAAAACACACAAACGAAAAACCCTTTATGTGTTCCATCTGCGGGGTATCTTTCAAACGAAAGCGAGCGATGCAATCCCATATGATAATCCACGAGCCGGGTCAGTTGCCGTTCAAGTGCGAAATATGCGATAAACGCTTCCGCGTGAAGGCCAAAATGCTGTACCACATGCGAACGCACACCGGCGAGAAACCGTATCCCTGTCGGTGAGTACAGATATTGTTACTTTTTCTGTGGTAACTTGCTAAAAGACACTGAACAATTTTTACTTCTAGATATTGTGATAAATCGTTTGCGGATTTCTCCAACAGAATGAGACACGAGCTGTCTCATACCGGTGGGTATTCGTAGTTGAATCAGGTTTTTGCTCTATTTGTGGAATATTTTCGTTACAGGTGAAAAACCCTACAGATGTTCATATTGTCCAATGGGTTTCATCACTAGGCGATTCTTAATGGAACATGAGAAAATACACAGGCGAAATGAAGTCAAGCCATCTGAGACATGTTTTCCTGAGATTAGCTAATGAAAGTGACCACAAATAGTCTTCTTCAATGTCTCAACTTTAACTTACGTGTTTTCGAGAGGCTTTAAACTCTGCAGTTCATTCGCTTCTACCCCCGTCTCAACGTATTTTTACTTGAAAATATTGTACCAGCCCAAGTCGAAAGAAATCGGAAACTAAACCCGTAAATCCCGGCATATGTGTGATGCTAGTCATTCTACCACGGGAACCTTGTGCTCATAAATCTATGTGTTTTGTTTTTTATGTGTTTTTGGGTGTCCATATGTGACATTTATGTTCTAAAACAGAATGAATTCAAATAAAATTTCGATAGATAACTGTCACAGTGAGGATCGTAGACAAATTGTAAAAATTCATATTTGTCCCGCGTTTGATTGAAAGTGACCAAAGTATGGCTGTATAAATTAAACTATAACTCTGTATCGAAATTAATAGCGAATGCACTGCAGAGTTTAAAGCCTCTTAAAAATAAAGGAGAAGAAGTGTCGAAATAAGAATCGACTTTTGATTTGCGTTTTGGGTTGGGCCTAGTACTGTTCTGACTCATATTCCGAACGGTCTCAAATTCCTAACACTTCACTTCCGCATAACATCGTTTACAGGTATCGAAACAGTCTATAATTTACAATAATAAGCATTTGCAAAAAAGCGACACTCAAAACCAGTAGGAAACGTTTTTTAGCAAATGTTTTCATTATTTGGTTTGCTGTTCCCAGGTTGAGCGCTAGAAAAGGTAAGAATCTACTATAAATGGATGAACAAATAATCTTTAATTAAATAACAAAACCGGATTCCTGAGGTAAATCTATGGAAAAGGTACAAATTCGAAGGTCGAAAGGACGAAAAGTCTCCGAACTGCAACAAGGATGTATATCATTCCTGTAACCACCTTGTACGATAGGAAAAACTCGCTAGAAGATATGATCGCCGCAGGCCATCCAATCTATAAGATCAGGTGATGATCTTGCTGCTTTGTGTCATTGTGAACAAACAATGCTTCAATTTATATTCTAGTGTGTAGGTATTGGTGACTACCATACACCGCATGATTTTCATATGTGTGTGTGTGCAAGCGCTGAGCGTAAACGAATGTTTTCGTATTTTCAACTGTCAAGTTTCTATAAGACCAGTTACATTTTCCGTTGTTTTAGTTGTTTTGATCAATTTAATCTGGAAAATCCCGAATCGAAAAGTCCTCACGGAGAGAGAAAAGAGACAAATCGATGCATTTCACCAAGAAAATGTTGATATCAGAGAAATTTCTCGTCGGATTGGACGATCCCATCAAGTAGTGCTCAATTATTTGGCGAATCCTCAAGGATACTGTAAGATGAGAGCTCCATGTAAATCGAAGCTCTCTGACCGGGATATGCGGGAAATAGCTAGAAGAGGTTCGAATACCTCACAATCGCATGTGCAAATAAAGCATTATTTCAACTACTTACCTGCAATTCATCAAATTTTGGTGAAAATTCCTCACATAAAGAGGGCTTAAAAAGTTAAAACTCCTCATCTTACACCATCTCACCTCGGAAAACGTCTGAGTTTTGCCAAAGCTCACATGAACTGGTAGTGATTTCCAAAAGAATACATTTTGTTATATACCATAACGAAGAGTTCTTCAATGTATAGGTTATCTTCGCTGACGAAAACAGGTTCAACTTGGATGGTCCTGATGGTTTCAACGGGTACTGGTGTGATTTACGGAATAAGGAACAGTATTTTTCAACCAGGAATTTTGGTGGATGCTCGTGCATGGTTTGGGCGGGATTCTGCGCAACCGGAAAGCTCAAAATAGCTTTCACATTCAAGGATTACATACACGTTCTGGAATCCTCTCTCCTACCGTTTTTGCGTGGATATCGTCACCAAAAATTCACATTCCAGCAAAACAATGCTTCTATTCATACCAGCCAGTAAACTAAGCAATGGATTAAAGAACTTAATTTTTTGGATTGGCCGGCACGCTCTCTAGCCTTGAATCCTGTTGAAAATCTTAGGGGGATCCAAGGAGCTGGAATTGACAGGTGGTTCGTTTTCGACAGTATGAGGATAAGGCATGGAAGATGCGAGAGGGGATGAAAAATGACAGCGACTATTTTTGTTTATAAACAAACCAGGTCCAGTTTTTATGCTACATAGCGTTTTCTGCACACCAACAATCACCTACGCTGGATCGGTTTCAATCGAACTAGCTGTTGTGTCCCGCACGATCGGGTGAGTCTCCAGCTGAAGCAGCAGTCGTCGGGAAACGACATGCCTGGATATCCAAACCGTACCGTTGCGCGCACTCAATCGTAATGGGTCGTCAACGACTAATGTGATCAAAGCGAATGGAACTAGGAGCAGTACGGTACAAGCCCGCCGGTAGTGGCTCTTTCATATACCCACTAGCACAGCTCCCACAATCGCTGAATTGCCAATCCCAGCAGCAACGGCAACAACCCTCACGTCCCGTAAAACAGCAATGAAGACAATAACTTGCAGCAGTCACCGAAACACAACAATGATGCCAACAGCGTAAACAAACAAACACATAGCGGTATGCATTCTTCATTGCATGCCATTTGTTATCCTCTTTCTCGGAAACGCTAGCCGTTCATTTGGCCGCTGTCAATTCGAACTCAAGTAATGGCTGAACAGCAATTCTGACATAACGTTCCACCTTATTATACCGCCTTGGTTAATCCTTCGGCTCAGGCGAGTTTCTCGTTTGTTTTTCGTCGAGTCAGACGAGTTACTCGTCTCATGTGCTCAACAACTTGAGAACAAGATAGTGAAAACTTTTAAGGAACTCTAAGCAACACCGAATTTCCCAACACAGCCATCTAAACCAAGCAGCCTTGGAGAAATCGGCATTGCAAATACATGAAAGTATGGGGACTATTGTTCTCACCGAAATGTGTTCCCTAACACATACTTCTAAACCAAGCAGCGTTGGTGAAATTGGCATTGCAAATACATGTAAGTCGGAGGCATTTTTGTTCCAACTGAAATGTGTTTTCCTAACACAGACTTCAAATCCATGGATCGTGGGAATATTGGCATTGCAAATACATGCAATTCGGCGGTATTTTTGTTCCGACTGAAATGTGTTTCCCCAATACAGAACCAAGATGTCATCATACCAAACGTAACAAGACTGTGGAACTGAATTCGGAAATTGTTTCATTCAATCAAAAATTTAATCAATAAAAACAAATGATTGCTAAGCTAAAGTAGTCCCACGTCAACCTTACGGTTATATCATATATATAACATATATATAACAGGTCACGTTTTTGTGAAATAAAATTAACGTTAATAACTATTTTCACAGCGAACGAATTCTGATACTTTGTACACAAATGGAATCGGGAATTCTCTAATACTTATGACAGACATACAACTGTACTAGCGTTGTACTTCGAAAATTGTATGTCTGTCACCATGTACAGCGCTAGAACCATGCAAGCAACTCAGTACAATCGCTGTACCTGTACTGACCTATTTTACCGTTGTACATTGTTACAGTTGTACTGTGCGCAGCGCCATAGACGATTGGTGGTGGGTAGAATGAACAAACCGAATCAAAGCACTTGGTAAACGTTCTTTTCATTGATTTTCTCATAAGTTAATAACTCATATTGGAGGCTTTTTTGTAGTGTTTGATAGTTTAGACGTTAAATAAAAACCTTTTTCATTGAAATATGTGGTGAAAATTGGGAAAATTTCTTATTGTCAGTTTGACATACGGTACAATGTACAACCAAAGTATGTCTGTCATGGTACGATGGTACCTGTACAACGCTGTATACGTACAACGCAAGTACAGCTGTATGTCTGTCCCTGGTATAAGATTCGTTTGATATACTATACAGTTCAATCCACTAATGGCTAAACAGTTTAAATTAATGAAAACTGGAAGAATTTTCATTTTCCCATACATTTGTTCTGCCGATTTGTGTGCATTCCCGAACAAAGCTGTCAATAACGAGCAACATATACACACCACTTCTCGTTTGTTGGTCATCGAAGCAACATGGTTACCGCAGAGCGTCGAGCGGGAGAAGATTGTTTTCTTGTCGGGTGAAGGAGGAGTATGGAATAGAGTTTCTTTCCACAAAGGCCCTTCTCAGGGCTAGAGGCGGAAACCAAAAATAGAATAGAACGAAAACACAGAAGCGAGTGAGCTAGCATAAAACAACGAGCGGATATCATTAAGCCTAATGCTGATTTCACACACATACACACACAGCTCGATACAAGGAGGGGGAGCCCTCTGTATCAAGGTGTGGGACGACAAAGAAGAACAGCATACGAGAACTTTTTGTGCTAGTGCGGATATGGAAGATTATCCAGAATTTTGAAATAAAGATATACACTGCATTTATTTAGATGAACGTATATTTCATGAAAGTTTGCTTTCAAATACCAGCAGGGCAACATTACTGTTGCATGTTGTGGGGTTCGATCACATCTCAAGCGGAATAAAGGAGCAAAAGGGTTCATAGTTTGTGATCGATATCTTGTGGGAAGGAGAAAGTCTGATGCGAATTGAACCAAAGAAACGAGAAATGATGATAGCTTCCGACTCTACTCGACTCTTTCGAGTGCACTGAAGTAATAAAAAATTAAATATCTAAAAAGATATTACAAAAATTTTAATGCATTCTAAAATAATATCCGAAGTAATAAACAAGTGAATTGCATATTATAATTCTGTAGTTCTACGTCGAAAACTGCGGTCGTGTCATAGATACAACCCATTACAATTTTTCTTTAAAACCTGAGACTTTGAAACGACCTAACTGATGAAACTAATGACTGACACCAATATTTCTCTAAAGGACTACCTTCAACGAGATCAACCATCTGCGGAGCCAGCGGTGTCAACAAAAACATTCAAAGCATAATCACAAACAACTTGTTCGGCTTATTTTCACTGTTCAGAGAGCTGATCGTCAAAAATATCGCACTATCGGCACCGAAATAACTGCCTGAGGATGGATTGCGTTGAAAATGACACGAGTAAATCATCCATATGTCGAATTTGTATGGAAAATCATCCCGAAATGGTGTCGATATTTTCCAAACTTGATGATGCCTTCATAGCACACACCATCATTGAGTGCACAGCAGTGCAGGTGAGTGACTGTACAGTTGTAAACAAAGTGGTGGTGGGTGGAATGAGAGGCATGTTAACTATCTTCATTTGGGCTTCATATTACAGATCGCTGAAGACGACGGTCTGCCGGAGATAATCTGCAAGAGTTGCGTAGGAGAACTGTCCGGCTATAAAATATTCATCGAGAGGGCTAAGGAATCTGACCGAAAGCTGAGAGAGACTTTGAAAACACAGATCAAACTGGAGCGCGATGATTTGGAAGAGTTTGAAAATACAGACCATGCCGAAACGATTGCACCGCATCACGAACTCATATCGGTTGACTTGAAAGTCGAATCCCAAACGGAAAGCGGTGAATATATTCGCAATCAAAGCGAGGAAGAGGAAGGCATTGATTTTGAGAGCTGCGATTATATCAGAAATAGTATCTCTGACGAAAATTTTGAGACATGCACCGCAGATAGTGCTGTAAGAAAAAAGAGAGCACGAATGAAACATGACGGAGAAGAAGACAAAGAAGGAGACTGTAATCAGTTAGATGAACTTGATAACATAGAACAGGAAACTTACAAAATCGTCGATGTTTATAAGCAATTAGTTTGTTGCTCTTGTTTCAAGTTATTCGGATCTCTTGAGGAATTAAAAGAACACGGTAAAAACGTTCACGAGTCTACTAGAAGACCTAATATGAGCAAAAAACATATCTGCGAGTTCTGTTTCCGACGCTATGCCTCTGCGACGGCCCTAAGAATGCATCACAAAAAAGTAAATAGGATTAAACGTGTATTCCAATGCGTCAAATGTGAAACTTGCTTCACGGATCCATCTAAGCGACGATATCATGCTCATAATCATCCCATCGCATCGACTAGATCGTCCGTTATCATGGCTACAGTTCCTGCCCAAGTGCAAGAGAAAATGGGAATTATTTGTTGCGCTCAAAACTGCCACAAAGCGTTTGATACAGAGCAACAACTTATGGAGCACAGTGCAGACGCTCACAAAGCTAACAAAGTTCATTCGATTCTGAACTCCTCGGAGCAACGGCCTGTGGAGTGTCCAATCTGCTACAAACGTTTTATGGATGAAGCCGGTCTCAGAGTGCATCAACAAAGGGTTTACATACCCAAGAAACATGTTTGTTCAATCTGTGGATTGAAATTTTACAACACTAGTGAATGTGATCGACATGAAAGAGAGCATCGCAACGAAAAGATTTTCAAGTGCGAGTTGTGTCCGAAGGCTTACTTCGGTATGGATCAATTGAAGCTACATCTCAGGCGACATAGCGCTACAAGGGAATTCATGTGCAATATATGCGGACAGTCGTACACCCAGAGGCACAATTTGCAGGCTCACATGCTGATGCACGAAGGGAGACTGCCGTTTGAGTGTGAAGTCTGCAAAAAAGCGTTCCGAGTGAAGGCTAAAATGATCTATCATATGAGAGTGCACTCCGGCGAGAGGCCATATCCGTGCCGGTACTGTGATATGGCCTTCGCGGACAGTACGAATCGTACGAGGCATGAGATGTCTCATACAGGTAAAGTTGAATTATGAAAATTGAATTTGTCCATTGAAATTAATAAATATATTATTTTAAGGGATCAAACCGTACAAATGTGAATATTGTGAAAAAACATTCATAACTAAGCGATTGAAGAAAGAACACGAGAATACTCATTCTGGTGGGGAACTGTTAAGCCTATCTTCTTTCCAGTTAATCATAAATTGTTTTTCTTTTACTTGACAGGTGAGAAATCGTACAAATGTAAGGTATGTTCCCAGGTGTTCGACAATTCCAGCACACTGAAGATACATTTGAAGCAACATATGGAGGATACACATGAAGAAGTTTAATTCAGGTTTTGTGGGACAGTATGTACGAATTACGAGGTTTGTTCCAAAAGTTGCACCAAATGCAAAAAAAAATTGAAAGTTCTGAAATTGAACTTTTGAAAAAACGTCACAAAACATCGAATATACGCAACCCGCGGAAATTCAAAAGTCGCGATACTTTTTGAACAGACAGACGTATACGAATTATATCACCTATTCCTAAAATATACAATTTTTCATTTGTTACGTATTTTTTGTTTAGTATTTGGCTCAAACGAAAGAAATGTTCGACAGAATTACATTCATTGATACTGCAGTAAGCTCAGTCAGAAATTAGACGACTGTGCTATTTTTTCACGTCCCTAACATATGTTTTCGTATCATATATTCTATGAATTGGATGCATTTGAATGATGTAAAGCAAAATTGTTGCGTATTTCACAACAAATTGTATTTTTCTGTTACGCTTTATCATGAAAACTAGTGTGAGAGTACGTACCATGACTACATTATATCGAAGTGTATTTTTGGCAACCTATTATCTGGTCATGTCTTAGGTATAAACAAGCTATTCGCAATTTCACAGCATTCCTAGAGGTGAATGAACTGAAAAGTTTAAAATCTCTATAATTCATCACGTTCGTTCACAGCATTCACGATTCATCAGTCATCCAGTTAGCGACCATACGGCAGCGAGGTTTTCAGGCCAAGAGTTATAATTTAGTTTTCCAAATTGGTTTTGGGTTTTTAAGGATTCTATAATTCAAACTATGATCTTCATTATTCATGTCAGGGGCTGTCCACATACCACGTGGACAGATAGAGCACGTTTTCAGACACCCATCTCTCCTTTCGTAGACACTTTTTGTCTACGTGGATTTTCCTATTTTTTTGGAAAAATATCAGGAAAATAATTGAATTGTTTCTGTTTTATGTTTTTGACGTAGAACTACGTCTTTTATTAAGGGTGCCAAATCGAAAAACAGGTCTAGTTTTTATGAAAGGAAGTTAACGTTAATAACTATTTTTGCCGCGAACGGATTTTGGCGATTTACATACCACACGAATCGTCGATACCCTAAGATTTGTTTGATATGCTATACATTACAATCCCATAGTTTGTATATGGTTTAAATTGATGAAAATTGGAAGCAATAACGAGCAACTTATCAACGATCAACGAAGGAGTAATTGTAAGATGTAGTCTCCGTGAACAAAGGAAAAGAAGAAGAACGAAGGGGAATATTTGCCTAGAGTATAAACAGTGGATCTCGCTGAGGCAAACTTTTGTTCTTCGTGAGGAAATCGACTGAACAACATCGTTGCTAGGCGAGCTGAACGACGAGGGATCGAATGCCTTTCTCAAGGCAATGGGGATGGAGGAGTAATATGATGGATAAAATAAAGTTTTCCAAGGGCCTTTTTGAAGGTTAGAGACGAATGAACTTAAGAAGTTTAAAGTCTCAAGCAAGGAAGGAAGGCAAACTTTCAGAATCGTTCTGTATTCAAAGCAATGAGTATCGCTTGTTCTTCCTTGTTTTGCGTCATCACATATTTCCCGTTCGGATTGAGCTGTGGACGCGACCAAATTACTCACAAGCTGGTGTCTCTGGCATTGCAATCATTGCATCAAACTGACGCCATTGCATTAAAGTTCTGAGCTACACAATAGTGTGGGGAATCATCACGCTAGACTATCGTCAGCTCACCAAGAAAATAAATGTTCTGGTATTTTGTCAGTGATTTGGTTTCGCATGACGGTGGGAAAACTCTCTCCACAAAGGATGACAGCTAAGCTAATCTAGATTGACAATATTAGCAGAAAGGGCTTCTATTGAGAAGGGCGCAAAACGGAGATAAGTGTATGTATATTTAGTTGCTTCAAGCTATCGATATATGGATATTTGTGTGCGAACGTGCGTGCTTCATAACCCGTACGTAAAAATAGTGCATCTTCGCTACGCTGAAACCCCCTTTGTATCTGCTGCCGTGTGCATTGGCAATGTAACGATGCAACAATCGCCTATTTTTTTATGCTATGATTGACGATTGTTTGGTGTTGCAAATTATGCAGACGTAATGATCAATATAAACAAGGATGGGAGATAGCGGGAGGGAAATATTTACGCTAGGGTATTAGTAATGAATCTCTGCCTAGGCAACTATTCAGCCTTTTTCCAAGTAGTTAACATTGTTTGTTTTCTGTCATCAATGTATTGAACTGACGCTATGGTGAAGCAGTTGTTAAGGTTATAAAAAAAATATTTGGGGAACACCAAGTTATTCAATAAGTTATATTAAGTTATTAATTTATTTGGGCTCGCGTGTCGATCGCAAAACTGCCTTCAACTAGGATTGCATTTGCGCTAACTATGATTAAAATGAAGCAGTGCTACCCTTTTCGAGGTTGTTGAGATTGACAGATAGAGTTTATTTCGTTTATTTAGTCACCAAGAAAGTAAATGTCGTTCTGGAATTTTGTATGTGATTTGGTTTCGTTTTCTCCACTAAGAATGACAGCTGCGCTTATCTAGAGCATGTATTGTACTGGGAGCACAAGAATGAATCATCAAACAATTATCGTCAAATGATTCTACAATAAACAAACATTTCAGGGCGAGCAAACTGGTAGAATGGTTATTTCAAAATTTTCGTAGCATTATAAAATAATATTCGCAGTTATAAACAAGCGTCTTGAATTGAACCATAGCGTAGTTCTACGTCAAGAATGCGGTCGTATCTTGAACACAACCTCCTATTTTTTTTTTGAAAAACAAGAAATTTGAAGGGTTACATTTAAAACATGACCGCATAGTTGACATGGTTGACATACGTTACCGTATTTGTTGTACATTGATTTTGAATATTTTCGAAGAAGATATGATGATTCAATAAGTAAAAATGTTACGACCCAGCAAACATTAAATCGTAAATTAGCGTATACAGGGCGACAGCGGTTGCTTGTCAGTAAAATAAATGTTAATAAAAACACAACAAATGATTGAAAAAGGTTAATTTCCTGAAAGCTTACATTTTATTATTGAGAAATTCCATGCTCAGCTCGAACCTCTCACCTTTTTTTTCTAACTAGCCGTAGACGTTTCTTGAACGCTTTGCAACTGACACGCACCTTTTATTGAGGCATATTGTCAAAAATATTGATCAAGAGTTTCTATTTTTTCCAAAATATATATTTTTATCAAGGCTCATATGGCGTTAGCCTGACGGGGCCGGAAGTACAATATTTTGACAGTTTTTCTTATTATCTATGTTAGTAATATGTAACCGATTACTCGCGGTCGGCTCGAGGTTAGTATTACAAGTGTTCTCGTAATTGGGATGTTGCTGTCTCCAATACTCTGTACGTGTGCCCGACAAGGGATACTTCCTATTGGGATGCAGCTGACCATTAATCAGCAACGTCCCCCTTGTCTGTACCCCATATCTAGCGTGGTGCGTCTTCTCGACTCGAGGAATCCATGATAGAATGGTCACTAGCCGGCGCAATCATAAGCTTGTGTAGAGTTGTCATGAGCGGTACAACCTTTGGCTCTTGTTGAATGATCAGTGGACTGCATAACCTTGTGTGTGTGTGTATGTATTGCCGCGACTAAGTAAAAGTTTATAGATCGGATAGGAGGGATATGAAACAGGGACACAACGAAGGAAACACCATTAAACGTTGACATCGGCGTTTCTGAGGAACTGGTATAAGAGTTTCTGGAAAGTTTCAATAGTGTGACCTTTTGTGCTTCCAATTTTACTGAACATGTATCTCCATGCAAAGTAATCAAAAGGATTTAGATCCGGTAAACTGTTCAGAACAGTTATTTCCATCTGGAATCAATGTCGAAGCATGGCGTAACAAATGGTTCTTCAAAACATGATCGATGTGGTAATCAGTATTGATTTCTACTCCTGACTCGATAAAAAGTAGTGGAAGCTTGTCATTTTGGGAAATTCCACCCCATACCATCACTCTCGACACATTTTAGAACCGCTGCACTATCAATTTATTCTTGGGAACATTAGCAAGATTCGCTGCATTCACTTTATCATTCTGTTGATTGTGAGTATCTAACAGAAACATTTTTTGCTTCGAAGAAGATAATAACACAATCAGCGTGCCGCTGCAGCAACTCCTTGTTTCGAATCACTGTAGCCTTCTTCTGCTTCTCCGTTAATCTGTGAACTCGCTGTTTTTTATTTGCTTTGAGTTTCAAATCATGTGTGAGGATGTTCTGGATCGACGTATGGGGAATATTCGGATCCTTGGCCATCGCTCCCTTTGTGTAGGATTCCGGCGAATTCGTTCCCTTACGCGTTTCACCATCATTTTGATCAACCGCTGGATGAGGTCCATGCCTTTGCTAGACTTTATACATACCCATCTCCTTGTATCTTTTCTTGGAACGGAGGATGAATCTCTCGAACACATGAACCGTCTCAAGATATCACACGGTCTAATTTTTTTCAAATGTAAACCTACTACCAGCTAGAGATGTGCCATCCGCTCATGAGCTGTTCCGAAGAATCGACTCTTTGAAGTGAGTTGACGCGGAACAGCTCGCAAAAAAAATCAAACAGCTCTTCAGCTCACTTTGATGATGATGAAGGAGAGAAAAGAGCTGTAGAATTGAAGAGAGTGTGTGAGCTGTAAGATTCAAATGAACTGACCGTCTCTCGCTCTTCGTGTTAAGACATCAGTTTAGTTTCATTTGTCCCTCGTCTTTTCAACTGTTATATTCGCGTTGACGGCATTGAGCTTTGTTTACCAGTTTAGGGGGCGCCAAAAATAATAATTGGCTCTCAGGCATAATGAACACGTTTTTAAAATTCAAATTATTAATGAAAATTAACTTCTGTGTATCAAATGAGTATAATATTTCAATGAAAAACACTTTGTTTGCAGGCGGTGCAAAAATCTCATAAGATTTTTTTTTTTTGAAGAAAACTTTCTATTGTAATGTAAAGCCTCAGTAAAAATGTCGGAAATGTTGTACTCGCCGAGTCTGTTGTAAATAATAGTCTGGAATACGTGTTTCAAGTAATTAATAATATGGTGTGAAAAATTTCATTTGAATTTTAACATTTTCAAACTGGCTTCGTGGCTATCGAGTTTGGGACCCAAATTGAAAGTCGGCACTGACAACTGAGCTGAAGAGCTGTTCATAAAGAACAGCTCATTTAGATGAGCTGATATGATCAGAGCTGTTCATCATGATGAGCTGATTTGCACACCTCTAGTTTCAACCCCAGTGCCGCACTAACTGCTGTAAAAACGTTTTTTTATTCACTCAGTTTCACATTCAGTGTCGCACTAGATCGCTCCGAAAGCTGTTAGTTTCGCACTGCGATGTTTCACGGGTTGGCACTCGGATTCACCAATACAATTATACTGAACTGTCAAGTTCCGAGTATTGTTTTGGAAAATCTAAAAATAAAGACTATGAAAATCTGCTGCTTTTACTTTTGTATTATTGGAATCGTAATCCAATTCGGATTCTGATTTTGAAGAGTATATTCGAGTAGACGGCATTAAGCTACGTGTGCTTTCATTTGAGGCGAAAATAATGATGAATATTCAGGTGGAATAAACATGCTTTCAAAATCAAAATTATGAATGAAAATTTACTTTAACATATCGATTATTTATTTTATGTGATGAAATAAGAGGTTATCTTTCCGATATCGCAGAAACATATTGAACGAAAACTGTGTCTAATGATGATTTTATATTATAATAGTAATTATTTGTGGAACAAACAGGAAATGCATCGACAAATGGTTAAGTGAGTGTCAGAACTACATGTGTTGGGTAATCAAACAATATGAAGTAAAAATTTCATTCAAACTATTATATTTTTACACTGAATTTGGTCCTTCTGAACTTATAGAGAATAATTTACCTCCCAAGCATTAATATCGCCACCAGACGAGGACACTGTACATTTGTCGTCGGAAATATAAACAAATCAGACTATATAACGCACACCAACAAACCACCGCATTCGTAAACAGCGTTGCCAATATTCCAGTTTAAACTGGATTCTTCCAGTTTTTTTTTCTTCGATCCAGTCAAACAGTTAAACCTTGAAATCTTCCAGTTTTTTCAAATATTGTCCAGTTTTATCCAGTTTTTTTATATTGTGCTTCAGTTTTACCAATTTTATGTGAAATAAATTCACAATGTATAGATATTATCCCTCCCTCACCCTTTCTATTCCTTAACCAATTTCGTTTTTTGACATTATTCATTCGATCGATCAAAGGGGTATTTGCCTTGGATCGATCTTTCTTTTCTTATACACTCTCAGTGCTATTTTCCTCCTGCTTACATTTCCGAATTCAATACGATTAATGCGCAGAGCGTGTGGTGTCTACCCAAGCAGCAACGTTCTAGGTTTATATACATATTATATTAGGCTGTCAAAAAAGTCCTGCGGTATTTCCGCGAGGTGTCGTAAGCGCGTAGTTCTAGTTGTATTCATTGTATCGAGTCATACTATAGCTTGTTGGAAAGGTATTTTTAGCTATAATATAGTCCTTGATAGTGTTTTGTTTGGTTAAGTCGTTCGTGAGTTATAGTGTCGCAAATATGGAGCAAAATGAAGAGAAAATCCGACATATTTTACAGTACTACTATGACAAAGGCAAAAATGCATCTCAAGCTGCCAATAAAATTTGTGCAGTTTATGGACCCGATACAGTTTCCATTTCCACCGCACAACGATGGTTTCAACGTTTTCGTTCTGGTGTAGAGGTCGTCGAAGATGCGCCACGCTCCGGAAGGCCTGTCGTCGAAAATTGCGACAAAATTGCTGAATTAGCCGAGAAAGACCGGCATAGTAGCAGCCGTAGCATCGGCCAAGAGCTGGTGATAAGTCATTAAACCGTTATTAACCATTTGAAGAAGCTTGGATTCACAAAGAAGCTCGATGTATGGGTGCCACACACGTTGACGCAAAAAACATCTTTGACCGTATCGACGCATGTGAATCGCTGCTGAATCGCAACAAAATCGACCCGTTTCTGAAGCGGATGGTGACTGGCGATGAAAAGTGGGTCACTTACGACAACGTGAAGCGCAAACGGTCGTGGTCGAAGCCCGCTGAAGCGGCTCAGATGGTGGCCAAGCCCTCATTAACGGCCAGGAAGGTTCTGTTGTGTGTTTGGTGGGATTGTCAAGGAATAATCTATTATGAGCTGCTTCCCTATGGCCAAACGCTCAATTCGGACCTGTACTGCCAACAACTGGACCGCTTGAAGGTAGCACTCATGAAGAAGAGGCCATCTTTGATAAACAGAGGCCGCATTGTCTTCCATCAGGACATTGCCAGGCCACACACTTCTTTGGTGACGCGCCAGAAGCTCCGGGAGCTCGGATGGGAGGTTCTTTTGCATCCGCCGTATAGTCCGGACCTTGCACCAAGTGACTACCACCTGTTTTTGTCCATGGCGAACGAGCTAGGTAGTCAGAAATTAGCCACAAAAGAGGCCTGTGAAAATTGGCTATCCGAGTTTTTTTGCCAATAAGGAAGCGAGCTTCTATAACAGGGGTATTATGAAGTTGGCATCTCGTTGGGAACAAGTCATCGAACAAAACGGCGCATATTTGACTTAAAACAGATGATTGTAACTAATTTTATGAACAAATTAAAATTCAAAAAAAAACCGCAGGACTTTTTTGACAGCCTAATATGTTCTAGGTCCTCCAAAACATGCTGAAGTTCAGACCAATTGATCTACCATTTCAACAACGACTGGTGTAATGTTCATAGCAAGAAATCTAACCCTAAATGGTTCATAGAGCCCGCGTGCTATGCTGACTTTGAGTTTATATAAGCATTATATGTTATAGGTCCTCCAATTCATTCTGAAGTTTAGAAGATCATAGGATCAATGTGCTCCATTGACTTTAATTGATATGAATATTAAACCCAAGTAATCTTGCTTCCGTTTACATCCGTTTACATCAATCGATCCTTCAACGAAATGAAAATCCGAAAAACTCATGTGTCACAACATGCGGCAAAGATTATTTTTAGGTAACCTAAAAAGGAAAACCTGTAAAATTAATAAGACCGGCTGTGTCTTCCTCAATCGAAATCCATTAAATCCAATCCAAAAGAGCTTCTCACAATTAAAACCTGAGAAGGTATCCGAGAGAACTTCTCTAAAATCAATCGTCTCGGCAATACGTTATTCATAGCTTAATAGTACTCCATTCGCGACGGCGGAGAGTTAACTTTGGGAAACATGAAAAGATAACCGGAAGAATTCTAAAATCAATCGAACCGGCGTTATATTCCGTCATTCATCTATATTGAAATTCCATCTCGAAGGGACATAGTTATCTTTCTGAGAAGCCGAGAGAACTCCTCTAGAAACAATCATCCCGGAGCCATGTTCTAGCTTTATAGAAATTAAATCGCGACAGAGGAGAGTTATCTTCAGGTAACCTGAGAAGATTACCGAGAGAAATCCTCTGGAACCAATAGAAATTCCTCGAATATTGTTTCACAGTAATGTTCGAGTGGTGGGAAACGTTATTTTGATCTGCTCGAATGGTTAATTAATGGTTCATTTCGCTATTCATGAGCCACATGTAAATATTACACGAAGCTTCGAAGTAAGGTCTATTTCTCAAGCACTGGAATAGATAAAAAATATGTTTTGAATAACTCAGAAAGAAAAACTTCTAGTTTTTTTTAGGAGCCATCTTCCAGTTTTTTGAAAAATATTATTGGCAACTCTGTTCGTGAAACTGAAAACGTTTTTTTATTACAGAGTCAGTTTGGCACTAAGTAAATTTTTAAAACGAATTCGCTATAAATGTCCATATTTAGTAGGTATTAATGTCCATACATAGCGGGTCAAAATAGCTACGTTATGGAGATCCAAATTGCACAGCTGGTTTGAATGGCCACGCATATCGGAAATAAATTCCCGGATATGATGAATGCGTAAATTTGTTCTACTGTGTTCTCTTCATCGATGCACCTCCCGGTTTTGACAGCTGGTTGTTTACATCTAAGGGTGGGTTTAGTCTAGTGATATATTCATGTGAAGAAATATGATGAGATTTATAGAAATCGCATCAACCGTTTACACTAGCGTGAACTTCTATAATGAATATATTCATATTTTCGGTGAATTTCTTCACCTAAAGTAGAACTGCATCCAACTTTAGTGATTTCTCACCAGTGAGAAATTCACAAGCGTTTACATATGCTGAATTTATTCAAGTTATATATACCTCGAATAAGTGTATCATATTTATTCTCACCCGTTTACACCTATTTTCACGTGAATAAATCCATCTATAACTATAGATCTCCCTAATGTAAACCCGCCATAACACAACCATAATTCTAGTGCACGGGAGCGTGGCCGATTGACCGATTGAGAACCGAAACGTGAGACTGATGCAAGAACGGATACGCTAATCAGCCGGAAAGTAAAGAAAAACCCACGAACGACCATTCGGGCGACTCGGGTTTGGTTTGGTTTTGCACCTTTTCAATCGCACTATTCGACGACGCTTGGTGGAACGGGATCTGAAAAGCTACTTCGCCAAAAAGCGACCGAGGATCTGCAATACCAATACGAAAAAAACTTCAGTTTGCGAGGGAAGATGTTCACAAGCCGCTGGAGTTCTAGAAGCGCGTTATTTGGTTGGAGAGTGCCGGAAGAGCAACGAGGGACTCTAGGACCGACTATGAAGGTGGTGGAAGCATCATGGTGTGGGGCTGTTTCTCGTGGGCTTGGGTGAGAAACTTAGCGCTGGTCAACGGTGTTTCGAATGCCGATGGTTACATCGACATTTTGTGCGAGAACATGGAAAATGGGACTACACCTTCCAGCAAGATAAGAACCAAAAGTATACTGCGAAGAAAACAGCAGCATTCTTCCGTTCAGCCCGGATCAAACCAATGGTGTGGCCACCTCAAACCCCGACTTGAATCCTTTTGAGATTTTATGGGTGATTTTGGACAACAAGGTGGACAAAACTCGGTTTACAAACAAGCAATACTATTTTGCGTAGTATTGACCGAAAGTTTGAAAACACTTTTAATATTGGAACGCTTCCATTTTAAATGGGGTTGGGTTTTTTCTTATGCCGCGTATAGTATTTCAAAATAAAAGCGCAAAGCGGGTGGCCGGATATTGTGAGTCTAATCATGGTTATTTAGTGATTCAAAATGGCCGCGCATAACAGGTGGACATGATCGTATGTAGCGGGTGGATGTATACCACGGATTGTATATTATGTTATATGTGACAACGCTGTGCACCAGCACTCGCGGTGTGGTTTGTAAATCACTCGGCTACCTATGTGTAATTCATCTAAATAAGCAGAATTTAATTTTTTCCACTGAGAAAAAACATTTTTCATCCAAAATTTACCAGAATATGAGATAAGCGTGTACAAGGTTATCCATTTCATGGCTCGGAAAATATATTTCTGTATTATGACCAGGGCTCGGCATAGTCATAGTCAACTGAGGATCTATCTGACTGAACGGATAAAGTCAGTTGGAAATGACTTTTGGCTTCTTCGCGCAGTTTCTCCGCCAAAACGACTAAACAGTCTGTTGGGCGTTTGGTCGCTTTCCCCCTCTACGACTCGACTATCTCATTTCATTCTTCCCAGTCAAATTGTCTCCATTGTATTTTGAAGTTACTTCCCCTAAAACGAATTCGTTCCTCTCCCTGTTTGAATTCAACGTGGTTTTACATACGCTACAGGTCAGCTAGATTTTTTTTTGTATCGAACACGAAAATTACTAACACGTATAAAATAGCGTGCAGTGTGTTTGCGTTGTTTTGCACGCTATTTACTAATACTAACGCGAGGACCTTCATAGCATACCTAATAACTGAGTAGGTTCGTTGGTTTGAGTTCACGATGGGTAGACAATAAACCGTTCATTAATGGGGTAACTACTTTTTTGCATCAGAAATAAAGTTTTCGTTTCTTTTTATATGGACGTAAAAATAAGATTGCGTGCCCGGGTAACAATTTCGTTCCTAGGGAGGTAGAAATGTGGATTGAAGTCAGTTGAATGAAGAGGCAGATGTGTATTCAGTCATCCTCGCTAGTCAACACTAGTCAATTCATTTTCTAGTCAATTCACTTTTTGTTGACGGCGACTGCCGAAGCAGTTCTAGTCGAAGCGAAGGTACTGAGACTAGAGTCGGTCTTCAATTTCCATCTTCGAAGATTTCGGGCCCTGATTATGACAGATCTAAAACATGGATATCATCTATCAATCTACGCAAAATATTTTCCCGGGAAGTCTTTTGAGCGTCTGAAAAACCATCATTTGAAAAGTAACATCAAATCATTGAATTGGAATTTGTTCCTCAAATTTCACGGTTCAAACGAAAAGATAAAAAAAAATCGAATTATAGGAAACTGATGAATTTAGATTCGTGATTCAAGGTATTTTTTTTTCAATATTTTACTTCAAGAATCACACACTGGATTTATTTTCTCACAGTTCCAGGAATTTATAGAAAAAATATATTTCGATAATTTGAATAAGAGTTAATGCTAGAAAGTTTCCTATATAAACAATATTGAGAAGATAATGTATCTCACAAAAAGAAAATCGCAGTTCTTTTTGCACATTTTTGCTTTGAATTACTTAATAACAATTTGTTAATATTGGGCAGAAAAAGCCAGAATGGATTGAATTTCCTTACCCTCCTTTCCACAATACTGGAATAAATTCAACTCGTCCAATTCAGCTCTTCCAGGAATGATTCTATGGTATCCATTGATAACACCTCGCTCGCTTTCCCTGCCACAAGTATCAATCCACTCGTCGAACGATTCTTCATCACCCAATTCAAATTCTTCGCCACTAACAAAATCACTCTGACAGTCTTTCCACTGTGTTTTCTTCGGAAAGTTCTCCTGGCGCAAAAGATTATGTTGGCATCGATCGTAGAACCCATCATTTCCGTTATCTGCTCCTGTTGGGTTGCAATACGTATAAAAATAGCACTCGTAAAGATCTTGCATTGTTCGGTCAAAACTATCAACACCGCGGCGTGGAATCCTGATGAGCATCCATTCGCTACAGCATGCAAAACACTTTTGACGAACGACAGTCACAAACAATTGGATCGAACTACAATTTGGTCAGAACCGCCGCCCGCTTCTGAAGGTGAAAAAAATGAAAACAAAAAAAACTTAAAAGAAGGAATAAAGGATTCTAACTTTGGAGCACCGAAAGCGATACCGAAAAAAAAACTGCTGGTAGAGGTTGTAATACCGGTAATTGATAACACCTTTCCTGAGGGCAGTCGTTTTGCTATTCGCTTGTCCGCGAGCACGTGGCGGGCGCACCATTCTTTTTTTCGTTTCTTCTCCGCTTAGTAGCAGATGTGTTTACCGTAATGATTCTGAAGAGTCATAAAACACCTTTTCCCTCTACACATATGCAGGTGAGCTCTTCCCGCGCAGCGGCCTGTGGAAGAATATTGTTAATCATGTGGGTGGGGTTGCTTCCAGGAGGAACATGTTATGTCTACCGCCAATTTCTGCCTCTGTTACGGACACTGACTTTGGTTATCTATTCAAATTGCGAGCGGTTGGATTGTTCGGAAGAAAGGAAGATACCGGCCGAATGACTCATTTGTTGAGCAATTTTATTTCGCTTCGAACTAGAACTTATATTAATTGGTAATAAAATAACGTTTCGAGTGTCGATAATTTCACGGTGTGTAAAGCTGATAAAGATTCCAAAACCCGTTTAAAATTATCACATTAGGTTAGAGCTTACAGATATGGAGAGAAGAGACATTCAGAGAATCTGTTAAGATTTTTTGGGATACCCGTAAGAGTTGGCACCTGTAAAGAAATAGAAAATCAGTTACTCAGGGTTCTCAAAGAAATATTAGGTGGGGGGAAAAAATCATTATTTTTGCATGAAATTCAAATGATGTTTTAGAGATAGCTTCAAAATGCCTCTCCCAGAAGCTGGATTCAAAAAGGAGATCGCTGTTTGGGTGCCACACAAATTGCCACAAAAAAACATGATGGATCGTATTCCCAACTGCGAAGCCTTTTCCCTATCGACCTATTCGACCTATTTCTTAAACGGATAGTGACTGAGGATAAAAAATGGGTCACATACGGGAACATTGTGTAAGAACGATCTATTTCGAAGTGTGGTGAAGCAGCTCAAATAGTGACCAAATCAAGACTAACGGCCAGGAAGGGACTACTGTGTATTTGGTGGAACTTGAATGAATCATTTATTATGAGTTGCTTCCCTATGACATTATGAGTTGCTTCCCTATAGCAACAACTTGACCATTTGAAGCTAGCGATTGACCACAAACGGCCAGAACTGGCCAATAGAAGAGGGTTGTGCTCCATCTGGACAACACATCTATAGTAACTCGCCAGAAACAATAGTCAGAACCAGGCACTAAGCGATTAACACCTTTTTTGCATTGCAAAACTAATATGGACCAAGACTTCTATGAAAGAGTCATTATGAAGTTTTGAATTTAATGCAACAATAATGAATTTCTTTCTCTTCAACCTAATATATTTGTGACTTACTTTCATACTCCTTCTGGTACAATGTAAGCAATTCACCAATTAATCGACCATCATAGTCCGGTGCGTCCAGATTACCCCCATAACGCGGGCGCAAACATCCCGGATCGACGTGGGATGTTAGCGATTGCCAATCTCTATTGTGGAAAACAATCTGCAAGACACGATATATTAATAAAAGATCTTAGATCTACGGACACTGAAAATCGAAAAAAAACGATGGCTTGGGAATTATGTGCTTGATAACATGTCTCGGGATCAAGGGCAGTATATTTTCTATATTTTTTCTTGAAAGCTGAGAATTTTTTATGTAACTAATAATCGAAAAATAAGAGATGTGTTCTATTTCACTAGTTATGGTGAAAATATGTATGTATGAACTGCCCATGATTGCATAGGAGTCGTAATCGACAACACCATTAGTGTTGGGAAAACGCATTTTTGTTGTTTTTTGGCCTACAAGCATAACCATGCAAATTTCCGATGAAATGATTTGTCCAGTTGAAAGATATCGGCAAAAAGAGGGCCTAGGCGATTTTGCGGAATATAACATATTTTTTTCCATTTGGAAAACACTTGCGTCTATTTATGCGGACAATCAATCGTTTCAATGAGCATTTGTCCGCATAGTTAGACGTGATCACCAGGTTGCTCTGTTTGTAGCGTTAGTATTTACAATTTCGATAATAGTCAAAACGTCTCCGTCGGTGAAATGTCTGGAAAAGGTGCTCTTGATTTGTTGCGAGTCTATGATAGTACTTTTTTCCTGAAGAATACTCTGGGATATGATAAGAACAGCAGGATCGTGTTTTTTCAATCAATTGAATTTGTGAAGTCAATCTGCAATGTTGGTAATTTTAGCAACATAATTCACCTATATCACGATCAATCGCAAGTTAGCAAACGAGCTATCGCTGGAATTTGCTGACTTCAAAAAACATCACCATCGTCGATAATATCAACAACGAACGCAGCGAGCAGAGCTATCATCGCGCGATGCGGAGTCAGCAGAACGTTGTCACGATAACGGCAGTCGAATAGAGTGTGGGAGAAAATATTAGAATCAATAAAGTTAGTCTGATTCGATCAGCGTAGCTAATAAGATCTTTTTTAAAAACTCCGAACCATCCGTGGTTATTTAACTGGCGCCCGAATAGGGACCTTCGCGGCGGGAACTGTATAAGTGCTTTCTAAAATTCCTGAAAAGTAGTGTAGTGTGGTGAAAATTGGTCCAAGGAGCCAAAGGACTAACGAAGCGAAGTGAAAGACACCGTGGGATATCATCTCCGATCGGCACAAAAGCCCTAAGTAGCCAACGGTAAACCGGATCAGCTTGAAGTGCCTGCTTTCACCTCCCCCGCAAGAGCGAAGGACAAAAAAAAAGAAGTCCAGTCACCAATGCTGGCCGAAATTAGGACACGGTCCTTTACGTAAGTTAACTTTTATTATTATTTTGCATGTGAAAATTCAACAAGAATAAGTGTATAGAGTGCATTGAAAAAATATAATTGAAAAAGTGTATAAGTGTAAAAAGAGGTACAAAGAGTAGAAAAAAATCAAAATTAAAAAGAGTAGATTAGATTTTTATTTCGGCAAGATTATGAATCCTGCAGAATTTGCAGCTGCTCCAGCAGCAGCTAACCATTTAACAAATCAGCAATTCTACGAAATAGGAAAGGTGCCAGATCTTCTTAGAGATCTTCAGCCTTTTGACGGTAGAGCCCAGGAGCTATTGGCGTGACTCACTGATGTTGAAGAAATCATAAATTATTATCGTATAAAATTTGCTACACCAGATCAGATAGCAATAATTGAAAAATCTGTTAGACGTAAAATTCGCGGCGAGGCTGCAGATATCCTCAATGCGAACAACATCACGTACGATTGGCATGATATCAAAGAAACTCTGTTACTCTATTACAGAGATAAAAGAGATATTAAAACTTTAGACGTTGAGCTTACTACAGTGAGAAAAAATCCGACCGAAAGTCTCAGCAGTTATTATAGTCGGGTGAATGAACTACCCTCTTCTATAATCATTCAAATTCAAACAGACGAGAAAATGAGCCGGAATGCCATCTCACATATTACATATTATCGAGAAAAGGCATTGGATTCCTTTATTAGGGGTCTGGAAAAGCCTCTTAATGTATTGTTGAAAACTGCAACACCAACAAATTTGGCAAAAGCATATCAATTCTGTATTGATTACTACAATATGGATGCGAGAAGCGCCCCATTCAGAAATGAGTTCTCTAATTATCAGGTTCCAAAACCCAGAGAGCTAGATATGCCCAGGTTCCCGCCAAAAATTCCTCCTCGTAATCAAAACTTACCTCCTCCGCCACCGAGAAATTTCCAACAACCACTTTATCCTCAACAGGATTTGAATCCCTTTCCTCCTATCCAAAAAAGTAATCCAAATCCATTTTTACAACCTCAACCACGATTCCAACAAAATCCCAATCCATTTTTGCAGTACCAAAACAGATTTCAACAAAATCCAAATCCCTTCAACCATCCACCGAGACCTCTCCCGAGACCTGAGCCGATGGAAGTAGACCAAAGTATTCGGTCACGAATGCTAAATTACGGAAACCGACCATCATTCCCTATAAAACGACAGAACCCCCCATCATTACAAGTACAAAATTTCAAAAGGCAAGCACATCCTATGGAAGGAACAGCATCCGATAACGAAACAAATATCAATGATGTGACTAATGTTGAACAATATCCAGAATATCAGTTTGAAGAATACGAAACTAATCAGGATTCCTACATACCCGATGACAGTATCGAATTCTCTGAGAACATTGAACAACCCGATACAACCCAAGAAACGATTTTTTTAGGATGGAACCCAAGCTGGTAAAACCAGCTCTACCATTTATCTATTTGAAAACGACTATCGGAAATTTTCCCTTCCTTATTGACACTGGAGCGAATATAAATTTAATCAACCCTAAATTGGCATGGAGTTACAACATTTCAAAACCATACGATTTTTCAGCAAATCAAATTGCGAGCGCTAATGGAAATTTCAATGCCACATCGGCAATTGACATAAACTTCTTTTATCCAAAAATAAATTTCAAATCGCAATTCCTACTTCACAAATTCCATCCGTTCTTCTATGGAATTATTGGTACGGGAATATTAAAAGCCCTCAATGCAAATATCGACATGAATAGGATGACTCTCACTTTAACTAGAAATTCTGAAAATTTAGTAATCCCTCTACAGGAGTACATCCCCCAGAAGCAAACTACGAACAATTTAGAAAAATTTAGAATTTCTCATCTCACCTTCGGAGAAAAGGAAAAATTGGAAGAAGTTTTGAATGCCAACAAAACGGTGTTTCATGAGCCGAATTCAAAACTTACATATGCTACAAAAATTGAATGCACAATTAATACTACAGACGATATTCCAGTGCACCAAAGAGTTTACCCTTACCCAGCAGCATATACAGAAGAGGCAAACAAACAAATAAAAAAGCTTCTTGATGACGATATTATCCGTCCTTCCCGTTCAGCTTGGACAGCCCCCGTTTGGGGGTTCCCAAAAAAACAGATGCATCCGGAGAAAAAAAATTCAGAATGGTCATTGATTACAGGAAAATTAATGAAAAAACAATATCAGATCGATACCCTATGCCGGAAATTGGCTACGTAATCGATCAACTTAAAGGCCAAAACTATTTTTCCACGCTTGATCTGGCCTCTGGCTTTCATCAGATCAGGATGAAAGAGTATGACATACAAAAGACAGCATTCTCTATAAACAATGGCAAGTACGAGTTCACTAGAATGCCATTTGGCTTAAAAACGCCCCTGCAACTTTTCAAAGGGCGCCTTGCAAGAGCACATAGGAAAGATCTGTTACGTTTACATTGATGACGTGATAGTTTTCGGAAAAACTCTCGAAGAACATTTGAAGAATTTGAATATTATTCTAAAAACATTAAATGAAGCGAACTTCAAAATTCAATTGGACAAATCCGAATTCTTACATTCTGATGTAGAATTCTTAGGATACATAATCAGTTCGGAAGGCATCAAACCAAATAATAAAAAAATTGAAGTGATTCAAAAATTTCCAGAACCCAAGACGATAAAAGACCTGAGATTCCTTGGAATGATGGGTTATTTCCGTCGATTTGTAAAGGACTTTGCGAAAATCGCAAAACCCCTAACAAATCTTCTACGAGGGGAGAGAAACCCTATGTCGAGCAGAAAAATCTATCTTTCCGATATTGAAAAACAATGCTTTAATAAAATGAAAAACTTACTTTCATCATCTGGCATATTAACGATTACGAAAAACCATTTCTACTAACAACAGACGCCTCAGACTTTGCTATCGGAGCGGTACTATCTCAAGGCGAGAAAGGTAAAGACAAACCGATACATTTTGCTTCAAGAACATTATCAGCGACAGAAGAAAGATTCTCTGTTCCTGAAAAGGAGATGTTAGCAATTCATTGGGCCTTACAGACGTTTAGAAATTATCTTTATGGAACCAAATTTAAAATTCTTACTGATCATCAGCCCCTCACATTCGCACTCTCACCAAAGAATATGAACGCCAAACTCAAAAGATGGAAATCGCACTTAGAAGAGCACGATTACGAAATAGTATATAAACCAGGAAAAACTAATGTTGTTGCTGATGCATTGAGTAGAATGGTATGCTCTATGACCGTTACTCAACATTCTGCTAATACCAGTGACGATTTCTACATTATATCAACAGAGGTACCAATTAACGCTTTCCGTCATCAAGTAATTATTAAAAAAGGTCCAAATTCAGTAAGAGTCGAACATCCTTTCGAATCATATACAAGAGTTTCTATTAGTATGAATGACATTAACGAAGCTTCTATCTTGCAGGTTCTAAAAAATTATTTTAACGTTAGCTTGGTAAATGGATTATTAACAGATGAAACCATAATGGGAAAAATTCAAGAAACATACAGAAAACACTTCGGCCAACAACGACTGTTAAAAATTCGATTTACTCAAAAGCAGCTCGAAGACATCCAGGATGAGGATAAGCAGTGGGACGTTGTAAGGAACGAACACATGAGAGCTCATAGATGTGTTCAAGAAAATAAACTACAAATTATGCGGAAATTCTACTTTCCAAAACTTCATCAAAAATTGAGAGATTTTATCGTCAACTGTCGTATCTGCAATGAAAATAAATACGACAGAAATCCAATAAAATACCCCCTTCAGAAAACTCCAATACCTAACGCTCCTTTCCAGATTGCTCATGTAGACATACTATTCCTCCAAAATCTACATTTTCTCACCTATATAGATACATTCTCCAAATTCGCCCAAATTATGTTCGTTGAATCACGAGCAGCAGTTGATATAGTTCCAGCTCTTAAAGAACTCCTTTCAAAATATAAACACCAGAAACCTTGGTTATGGACGGCGAGAAGTCATTTATGACCGGAGACCTGGTAAATTATTATAACAGTAATGGAATTAGCACCTATATTACAGCGACTGGTAGAAGTGAGATGAATGGAACAGTTGAACGGCTCCATTCAACACTTCTAGAATTGTATCGAATCACCAAAGCAGAAAATCCTACTAAACCTGTCATTGAACTCCTTCACATGTCCGTCCATAAATACAATTCTACCATACACACAACAACCAAATTCACTCCATATGAAACAATCCTTCCATCCTCCCACACACCTGAAATTATTGAAAAAGTCTTTGAAAACCTGAAAAAGAAACAGAAGCAAGACCTCGACTATCACAATAAATCAAAGAAAATCAAAAATCCAAAAGAAAATAATGAAGCTTTTGAAAAAACGAGACAGAGGTTGAAACATAAAACTAGATACAAAAAAATAAAAATATCAAAAATTAATAACAGCACAGTCACAACCGATGATGGAAGAAAAATTCATAAGAACGATATCAAGATAAGAGAAATCTAATTCATTGTATTTCCATTACAGATTAGGACTTTTGATACTTCAGTTAGGATGGGTTACCGAACAAACTATATCCCTCAGGAGCTTGAGAAACCAACCTATTCTGGCATTCGATTATGGAACCGGAAGAGTAAAAATTGATTCACATCTCTATATTCACCATTTCAATATCAGTTCATATCAGTACCACATAAAAAATTTGAGGAACATGTTTGATCAAATAGAAACCAATCAATTTTCCACATTAATCATAGAAGAATTTGAACAGATTGATCATGTGCTGAAAACACTGAAATATTTCAACTAAAAAAGCCAAACGATGGGATAGCTTAGGATCAGCATGGAAATTTGTAGCAGGCAGCCCAGATGCTGACGATTTAAGAATAATTAACTCCTCACTCAATAGTCTCATCCAGAATAACAACGCACAGGTAAAAATCAACAAAGAACTAAAGCTACAGATGAAAGAAAATGTACTTAAAACCTCTCATGCCATATCATTGTCTAACTCGATATCTTATGAAAGTCAGTCAGTCAATATATTCCTAAATTTGAAATATCTACTTGATAAATTAGAACAAATTATCGATAGCATAAGTTTTGCAAAGATAGGTATTCTAAACAGAAAAATTCCAAGTCCAGGAGAAATACAAGCACTAGTTCAAAAATTACACGATGAAAATGTAAAAACCCATTCTATTACCGAAGCACTATCGTATGCAGAATCATCAGTGGAAACCAACAACAAGGAAATAGCTCTGCTCATCAAAATTCCGAAGCTAGACGGAAGAGTATTTACAAAAATTCACATCTATCCAATCAATCATCACCAAAGGCAAATCCACATTACGAAACTAAACTATCTGACACACGGCAATGAGATCTACGCCGTCAATTCTTTGAATCCAACAATCTTCAATATAGACGAAATAATACCAGAAAAATCAACATGCATCTCAGAACTTTTGAATGGAAAACCAGCCAGTTGTAACTTTACTCTCGACCCCATACAAGAAGAAATCATTATTATAGACAACAAAAACCTCAACATAAGCTACAACAGAAATTTCTCACTAACAACCAATTGTGGGATCATCAACAGAAACTTATCAGGTTCATTTTTCATTTCATTTGAAAATTGTGATGTTTCGATCGACAACAACACATACAGCAGCAGTATCCAAAATTTAGAAGAAACTCCTTTACAAATACCGCTAGAAGGCATTTCTGTGGAACAGAAACACCTCATCATCAATTTGAGCCTTGAACATTTACACGAATTGCATCTCGAAACAAGAAAGGATCTGGAAAATATCAAATAACAAACAAATAGTTTACACTGGCCAAAGATAACCATTTTCGGAGGAATCACTTTTCCCTTCACCATCAACAGTATAGCTATACTTTATATTCTGGTATCCAACAGATCGACAAAAATCGAAATTCAACATGAAGATTCATTGAAGGACGCCCCAACAATATTGGATGACAAATCCATCAGAAGATTGACGTTTGCAGATGTGATTTGCCTGGAGCCTCATCACTAAGCCGGGAGGAGTAAGCAAACGAGCTATCGCTGGAATTTGCTGACTTCCCAAACATCACCATCGTCGATAATATCAACAACGAACGCAGCGAGCAGAGCTATCATCGCGTGATGCGGAGTCAGCGGAACGTTTTCACGATAACGGCAGTCGAATAGAGTGTGGGAGAAAATATTAGAATCAATAAAGTTAGTCTGATTCGATCAGCGTAGCTAATAAGATCTTTTTTAAAAACTCTGAACCATCCGTGGTTATTTAACTCGCATAAAGATGGTGAAGTGACTTACTCCAATGGTTTGAGTAAATGCTGAGTATGTGGAATAATTCAATGTTGAATCCGAGGAGTAACCAATATTATTTAATTTTACTACTGATCTGATTGTTTCATTATCTACTTGAATATTGAAATGCAGAAATTTAGGTACTTATAACATTAAAAAACACAATTGCTTCTTCTTGTTCATCGTGTACAGAAAATAGTAATTATATAAGCAGCGTTTCAATGGTTTCTTATCTATTAGGGAACACTAAGTAATAAGACACTATCGTGACAGACATGTTTGGGCTCTACAAAGAATGTGATTCAAATGTAGATTTAGCTTATAACACATAATACTGATAATTGTTGATTTTCGAACGATGTATGAAAGCTGTATGGAACTACGTCTGTTATGCGGACAGTGTTTTTTCGGAAAGGTTTTTTTCAAAATTGCTCAAATGTTTTCGAACAAAAAATGTTTGTTTGCATGTTGAGCAAATGTATTACATTGTGTAGAATGCGAAACAGCGAAAAAGTCAATTTTGTTCATTTTGTCGTTTACGTCTCCTATACAAACATGGGCAGTAAAGTTTGTGTGTTGTATTGCTATGTTTAACGTTAATAATCGACCTACAAGCATTTTAACTCACCCCATGTTTTTTTTTCAACCCTGTGATAAGTTGAGAAAACAGTGAAAAATCGCCTATTTTTCAAACTTTGCTGTGGGTGCCGTACGAATCCACCTGTTTACCACTTTGAATATTATTTTAGAATGGATCGGCTTTTCAGTTTTTTTATTGTTACTACTTAAGTAGTAAAAAGTTTCATTTGAAATTAAAACAATTTCAAACTGGTAGGCCTGGCCGGGTAAACTGATATAGAATAATATAGACAACTCTACCAAACTGTAGATTTATGTATAAAATATACAATATATTAATATATGACATTTACCAGAATTTCATTCCCACTCAGATATCGATCACAAACTATAAATACTTATGCTCCCATATTCCGCTTGAGGTGGAATCGAACCCCACAACATGTAACAGTAAGCCTTTCTTACGGGGATTTGAAAGCATACTTCCATGAAATATACATTGTATCTAAATAAATGCAGTGTATATCCATATTCCAAAATTATGGATACCAAAATATGTGAACGGAAGAATTGTCAAACGAACATAAAGAAGAATTGTCAAACGAACGTATTTTACATTTCCCTCTGAATTCTCATGTTTCATGTTTATGTAGTTCTCGAACCGCGAAAGTTTATTCACTTTTAGTATCTGAAATGAGGATTTTCCCAGGCTTCTCAGTTTAAAAGTACGTTTTAGGGAACATATTCCGGTCTGCACAACGACAAGCGAGTACAAAATTGTATTGTATTTGCATTTGCATTTGTATTTGCATTTGTATTTGCAAAGCCGATTCCCTCAGGCATATTAATTTTGAAGTCCGTGTTAGGGAAACACAACTCGGTGGGAACAAAAATACTTCTGGCTTGCATGTATATTTGCAAAGCGGATTTCCACAGATACATCAATTTTGAAGTCTGTGTTGGGGAAACCGTAAATCGGGCCAATTAAAACTTGGCAGTTAGGGCGTTTGGATAACACTTGACATTTTACAGTTTTTCAATTGTTCATCTCATGAAAAATAACATTTTATTAATTATGATAGACGCGTAGAAATATTTCCTATCAATTGATACAAACATCTTTCCGATCTATTAAGAAATGTTCGAGTTATAAGCATTCGAAATATGGGTAGGGTTAGCACACAAATCGGCAGAACAAATGTATGGGAAAAAGGAAGTTCTTCCAATCCAATATCAAACAAATCCTAGAGAAATTCCGATTCGATTGGTATGCAAATCATGAGAATTCGTTCATAGTGACAATAGTTCTTAACGTTAACTTTATTTCATAAAAACGTGACCTGTTTTCTGATTTGGCACCCTCCCTAAAAAACGTAGTTCTACGTCAAAAATTTGAATTATTCATATTTGATTCCTTAGTATGTTCTACGTAAATTATGAATACACCGACATGAGACAAGTTGAATTTTGATATTTTTGCAACCATGGTTGTTAAAATATTACGTAACGCATTTTTTTTCACTGTTCCGTTCTCCCCTTTCCCTACGTAACATGTAACAAATGCTAACTTGCATAAAAATGTTTAGACTTATTTGGATTTATTTCTAAACACAAAAAGTTTCAACAAGTCATCTCCTCCTCCCTTCCTGACTTACCTCGCTCTACGGGACGAGTTGAAATAATGTACAATCCAAAAAAAATGTCATTTTTCGAAACATCCAGTGTGAATCTCTATTTTTTATTGAAAGTAATCCGACAAAACTTGTATATGCTGCAAACAGGTTTCAACTTCGAAAAAATCGGTTCAACTTGTGCGGTGTAAATTGCCATAATGAGTAAAAGTTTGCCGTTCAATCCAATCATGAACGAAACAGATACGTTTGAATCTATCGCATCTCTAAATGAACTAGGCTCACGACACATTGAAAACTTTGCACCGAAGTTCGGTCGGCAAGTGGTTCAAAAAATGGAATGGCGATGTTCAAGACACGATCGCATTATTGACGTAGGATTACCAAATTATTTTGTTTCCTTCGCTTGTTTATCACTTTGGGTATTATTTTAGAATAGCACTAAGAAGAACTCTCGGAAGAACAATAAAGAGTTAAAATGTCATGTTTAATTTTTTTAATTGACCATATAAGGGAAAACGGTCTAAGTTTATTTCTTTGTTCTATTCAATGACAGAGAAAAAGGAAAATTATTTGATTCGGCTTACGATTTTTTGGTGTCTAGCGATTCTATGGTGTCTAGCAACCATAGAATCACGTACTGCATCGTATTACCTCCACATGCCAAATTTGGTTTTATTTGCTTGATTAATTCTCGAGTAATGCAGAGATTTGTGTTTGATTCGTATGGCAGCCCCCTCTTATAGAGGGGAGGTGGAGTGTCTAACCACCATAGAATTATTTATTGCACCCTTAAACCTCCATATGCCTAATTTGGTTTCATTTGCTTGATTAATTCTCGAGTAATGCAGAAATTTGTGCTTCATTTGTATGGCAGCCCCCTTTCAGGGAGGGGCGAGGGGTTTCTAACCACCATAGAAACATGTTGCTCCCTAAAGTTTACATATGCCTAATTTGGTATAATATGATTCATTAATTCTCGAGTAATGCAAAAATGTTTCATTTGTATGGCAGCAGAGAGAGGGGGAGGGGTCTCAAACTGTCACGAAAACCTTCTCCGGCCCCAAAAACTTATATATATATATATATATATATATATATATATATATATATATATATATATATATATATATATATATATATATATATATATATATATATATATATATATAACGGCAATAAATCGACCTATTCCATGAGCTTATGCACCAAAAAACTAAATTTCAAATTTAGTTTTAGGAAAAAATTTAAAACTTTATTTGAATAAGCACTAGTTATATCACAAATTCTTTGAAACGAATTTGATTTTTATACACCAACCTGTTGAGAAGGGCGAGTTCAAACAACTACATAATTTTATTTCAAATATTTTAAGTTTTCAGTATTTTTATGTTTCTAGAGATTATAGCTCTTAGGATTCAGGGATGGCAAACAGGAGCATTTCTGTATTTTTTTTGCACCTCCAGAGAACCTCACGCACCTATAGGGACCACCTGCTGAGCCCACCTTCTGAACACGCTCGAAGGTCGTGCCGTGCTAACACACACTTCCGACCGATTTAGGACGAGGGCTGATGACTCCTTTAGAGTCCGGAGGACGATTGCAAAGTAAGGATAGTAGTCGTAGAAGAGCACGGTTATATGTTCTTTTTGTTATTTACAATGTTTCTTTTCTTTCTATAATTTCCCCACCTGTCCCTATTTTCTCATTCCTATCCTTTCCTGTTCCTTTATCCTGTTTGTGACGTCACATATTTTCATGCATGTACTATACTTGCGGTAACGGTTGTGTGGGCTTTTCTGTTTCTCTCTCTTTCCGTCACTAGGTCAATGGTTCCCAAATTGGACGATGCGGCTGTCTCGTGAACGGGTTACGCAAAGTTCACCCTTTGCAGACCTGTATCCACGTTCGCTCGCAATGGCGGATGCTGTCGGTGCACAGCCCAATGAAGATGGCGGATTCCGCCCGCCCGTATAGTGTCCAAATAATGCTGCTAAACAGCTTGCTAAGCTGTTGGAAAACCACAAGGTATAAAAAAAGGCCCGTTGGACGGACCTGTCCAGCGTGCTAATGTACGGGCTAGGTTCAACCGGGAGATAAAACAACACGTTACCTTTTTCTGTTTCTTCTTCTTTCCACCTCTCTCTTTGGTGTGGCTTTTCTTTTCCTTTATAAATCTTTTCTTTTTCTTAATTTTTGTAAAATATGCTTATACATAACAAAATCTTTCTTATTTTTTATTTGCGACTAACCTGTTATCTTCCTATTATTCTACCACCGCTATTTACAAATCTCTATACAACTGCGTTTTTACCGAGCTTTCTGTTTTTTTTGGTATGTGTGGGGAAACAATTATTTTTTTCTGCTCAGTTGGCAATCCCCTTCGTTGACGGTAGGTACACTGGATAATGAATCGCGGTGGGCGTTGTTACCCAGGACTTGAACCGTTTGTGAATTTTGGGTGGAGCTCAAACTGCGCTTGGAACCAACGGTTATAAGATATATCTGTACTTGCTTAACCAAGTTTCAATGTCTATATACCATTGAATGGATAATTAAATACTTGTTTGGAAAGTCGTGGGTAAACCTAGGTTTTGGGGGCCCCGTGGCCGAGTGGTTAGTGTCGAACCTACCATGCCAGGGGTTCGGGTTCGATACCCGTTCTGGTCAGAAGAATTTTTCGTCAACGAAATTTCCTCCGATAAATGACGCAAGTAATACTACGTTGAGACGGCGAAGTTCCTCGAGGAACGTGAGTACCATTTAAGAAGAAGAAGACCTAGGTTTTATTTTGTAACTAATGAGAAACAAGAATTTGATGGTCTACCTAGGTCTACCTACTTTGGTTTCTTTGAGCAAACAGTGAGGGTCAACAATCCACAAAATTTGGTTGAGATCGGTCCCCAAATAGAAGAGTATCAACTGTCTCAAGAAGTTGTTTTTTTATCCCATTTGCTTATTTATTTTGGGCTCATTGGCATTTTAGCTGTAACAGAGCCGAATTTTAATCGTGTACATGTCACATATTTTGTCGTATCTATAAATAGCACATTACACAGTTACCATTTTCGAAGTAAGAGTATTACTTCTATACCACTGCATATTTTAGAGGCGAATGAACTGCAAAGTTTAAAGCCTCTTAAAAACAAAGAACTAACTAACTACATATGGTACATTACACAGTAAATATTTAGGCGAAAGAGTATTCCTTCTGTTCTTCCAGTTCAGGACCTCCGGTTGCGTTAGGATCACTCATAGGATCGACTTTTCAAAGGGGAAGGGTCGATCTTAAAGGAAAGTGAGAAGTATTCAGAGTAATAAAAAAAACATAAAACATAGTGTATAGATTGCTACAATAATAATTCCTATTTAATACAACTTATATATTGTGTGACGTGACAACGCTTTACGGAGACTGGTTTTTCGCACAGAGCGTGTTGTTACGTAACGAAATGTATGCCGATTTTTGCGAAGCTGTAAAACTGAATATACAGAAATCCATGCTAATCTTTGGTTGGCAAATCATAGAACAAAATTTATTTGTGTGTTTTGAAACGGAACTGAATATAGAACATTAATGTTCAAAAGAGTAGGACATTTTCTCAGTTTGACTTTGATATCAATTCCTATTCTGAAATCGTTATACACGAAAACGACAACGTTCATGGTTTGATGTACGTCTGCTTCACCCAGGTCAAATTGATCGCCAGTATCCAAAAGCACCTTGGACACTTTCCTCCATTTTTTCAAAACTTTCGTCAAAGTCTAAAAAGATTCAATCGGCATTGTCTTGGAATAGTTTTGAGGATATATCATACAAATTCTACTCCAATGGTTTTGTACCAGGCTACTGTATGTGATCATCATGTTTCCTGATGTCCTTAGTTATCGGCGAGCCAATTTCGATGAACTCAATAACCACGTAGAACTCGCCATCTTCGACCACAACGTTACTACATATTACTGTTACTCTCATCTTCTTTCACTAGTCATATGATTTTTTAGATACATGACCTCATTGTCAAGGGGCCCAAAGCCCTCTTCGGGTTTCTCTTCTACCATCCGGACTGTCATTCTTTTGGGTTGATCTATTGTGTAGTACATTTGCAGTTCTCTTAAACCTTTCCAAGGTTAAAAAATAAAGTGCCGACTGACTGTAAACTAAACTTAAACTAAATTTTTGAATTATTTTTCGCACGGCTGTACTCTGAAAGGATACAGTTATTTTTCCTACAAAAACTTAATTGGAATAAATTCAAAGTGAAAAATGGTGACACTTATTCTAAAGCACACTGTATGCTTATCTGTGGAGCTTCCGATATTCACTGCAAGGGTTCCTCAATGCCGGTAGTATAAGCCTACAGTGAAATCACCCGATACAGAGAGGAAATATTAAGTGTGGCTTACCTATTCGACCGTTGTCTGCTGAAGGAGGAAATGATGTGACGTGTGTGCTACTACTGCTGCTATGATATAACACCAACATCACTGTTATACTGTCAGCTGCGAGGGATAGGGCATAGTGCATTTAATCTCTCGTCTACGCACCTCACATCTTCCTTCTTCCTTCTTCTTTTTGTGTTATTTTCCTTTTTTTTTATGTTTTGTCTGTCATTCCATTTCTTTTTTTTCAATCTACGATACGAAATACTCAAAAAAATGTTATAAAAATATTCAGCTGCGTGAATTTCCTCTGATTGCAGTCCTCACGGTCAATTTTGACCTGGATACTCTATCTATCACTAATACAGTTTGCCACATGTCCACATATTTTATAGGTTTGGAAATAAAAAAAAAATCTGTGTACTCAACACGCAGCGATAGAAACAAGTACTGCACGCACTCAATAACAAACCAACTGTCAAAATTCATTAATATCATTAATATGTGCTTATCCCCGGTTCAATAGTGCCAAACCACCCTGGTTTTTCTTTTTTAGCATGACTTCCTCTGAAGAAGCTCTGGTGGATGAGTGGGCAGCAGCATTATGCGGTTGTATTGCAGCCTGCAGCTCATCATTGTAGTTGTTCCCGATTGACGATGCGGTTGACATTGCTTTATTAACAGTTCTCATAAAATTTTCGACTAGCCCATTTTGTTGTGGGGAAAAAAGGGGTAGAGTATATTGTCTGAATTCCTCTTCCACGAAAAAAGCTTTCAAATTCTTCACCATTGGTATCGAGCGCAATCGTCTCTCAAACCGTTTTAGTAGAGAATATCCTTTGCATTGGAGTTGGTTTCACCGGTCTACCATTTGTGGCACAAGTTTCGCATGACCCATTGATCAGCATCTGTGGCCATGCCAGGTCACCACACTCGCACAATTGAGTTTTGTCAATATTCCGTTCTTGATGGATAGGTCATTCGAGACAGCTTAAAATCTGCTCAGATACTTCGACCACTTTCCTGACTACAAAGCTTCCACTTCCAATTGAGTTGTCTCATCTTTTGCAGTTGAATTCTGCGTTTTAACGCGTTTCAGTCGGCAGGACGCGGCCCAAGTTGACCGCATTTACTGCATTTTTACATTTTTTATAACGCGCAGAACCTGTTGCGGTGCGCCCTCCTATTACATCTGGAACAACGTTCCCGACGACTCCCAGAAAAAGCAATGCTAGCACGATATTCTTTAGTCTAAATTCTCTGGTTTATTCGTTTCCCGTCCTACGCTTCAATGGAGCTTTGGTAGAGCGTATATGATTAATTGAAGTATCATTGTACAAGCTGTATCAATCTGATACACTCCGTCTCTCGTTGCCGATTGTACGATGAATTTCGCTTCGCCACTAAATGTGCTAGCAATTCTAGCAAGTTCGCGGTTGAACATGTCCTTGAGCAACTGAGCTTTGACGAAACGTTTCTGATTTGCTCCAATATACTCACAAAGACGTACATTCTCATTTGTCTGGCATGGAAGCTCATAATTGATTCTCCTGATCGTTGTCGCGTTCACGAAAATGCTTCGTGCTCAGCCGCAGTGTCGATTGTTGATCAAAAATGACTTTCGATGTTCTTAACAAAAGTTGTGTAGCAATGACCTTCCTTCAGGTTTGGCCTCAAATTACATGCTCGTACAATACCCTGCAATTCTTCACCCATTGAAAGATAAAGCATTTGTGACCGTTGTATGTGTCACACACGTTGGATAGAAACGCTGCGATCTCAGAGCTTCCAATATATTTGAACCACTTTGAACCACATTTTGTTTGCAGGTACGTTTTATGAGAAAGGTTGGATTTGATCTCATCGGACGTTCGTATTACTTGTCGTCGTTTCATACGCCGGAATGTCACGACACTTCCAGCTATCATCTGCTTCAGTGCATACAATGTTGTTTCCTGGGAACTATTGTTACTGATCGAGCATTTTCCGACTCGTTGTTTCTTTTCGATATTGGGTGGTTTCTTCGACATACCATTTTTTTTCAAAAGCGGTTGTCCCAACACGCAGTTTTTAGGCGGTTGTCCCGACACGCCCCTTTTTCCAAGCGGTTGTCCCAACACGCAATCTTTCAGACGGTTGTCCCGACACGTCACTTTTTCCAAGCGGTTGTACCAACACGCTTTTTTCAGACGGTTGTCCCGACACGTCACTTTTTAAAGCGGTTATCTCAACACGCAATATCTCAGGCGGTTGTCCCGACACGCCATTTATTTTCACAGGCGGTTGTCCCAACACGCCATTTTCTTGAATTTCTTTCCTCTATGCCGGGTGATTTCACTGAATATTTAATGTATTGTTATTTGCCAAAAAATACTCTGAAAGCATACAGTTATTTTTCCTACAAAAACTTAATTGGAATAAGTTCAAAGTGAAAAATGGTGACACTTATTCTAAAGCACACTGTATGCTTATCCATAGTCTTATAACGCGGGAATTCCACTATTCACATACCCTTTTTCTCAGCTTGTCCGATAGGAACGGTTTGAAGATAGTAAACAGCATGTTGAACAGGTAGGAGTTATTAACGACGTGGATCGCTTTCAGCCGTATCGCCGTGCACTCCTGGACCCATTCCACGGCCAGAGCGGCGAACCGGGGAGTAAACTGAAGGATCTGCGTAAGCGACAGCCCCTCCATGTCCAAAATAACGATCGCTCCGTTCAGTTGGGTACGCGGTTCATCCATTCCCGCCTCCAGTGCGATCTGCATCGCGCGAAACAGATCCACCAGCGGGACCTTGGAGGGTTTCCATTTCTCTGCAAATAGGGGTGAGAGAGGGGAGAGTAAATTCACCATGAGTTCAATGAATGCAATCTTATCTAACTCGAAATAGAAATTATTGATATGAACTCTTGGGAGCGTCACTACTTGTCATACTAAGACACTTCAAACGAACGCCCTATTCTCTCAAAACAAACCTAATTTCATAACGATTTTATTTCACCATTGCTCTCATCTATTTTGCGATTGTGATTTGTTGCGATAAAGTGTTCATTGTATTCACATTACGGTCTGCCGTTCAGTCGAGACCTGTCTGTGAGTACGAATGCATGCTTATTAATATTGTTGAAACTGCGTCGTGGGATACAGTAGAAAGTTGTTACCAACCAAATTCGGATATGGTGATGTTAACGCTACTTCTTGTGTTGCTACCGTTTTTCGCGGTGATTTATCTGCTGTATCGCTGGTCTATACCAAATTACGAATACTTCGAACAGCGAAAGGTACCTTTCATTAAGCCCACCATCGGTTCAGCGTGGTCTTTTTTCTCCGGGAAGCAACATTTCCTCGATGCGGCCTCGGAGGGCTACTGGCGATTCCCGGAGAGTAAATTCTCGGGATATTTTACCTTCCACAAGCCTGGCTACCTGATACACGATCCAGAATTGCTGAAACGAATTCTTATCAAGGATTTTGATCATTTCACGGATCACGAGAATATCATCACTCCGGAGATAGATCCGTTCTTTGGTCGGTCATTGTTTTTCACGGAAGGGCTCCGTTGGCGTCATGGCAGAACGGCGTTGAGTCCGGCCTTCACCGGCAGCAAAATGAGAAACATGTTCGACTTGTTTACGATCTACACCGCAGGTGCAATGAAGAGGCTAGTCGAAGATGCGAAGGGAGATAAACTGGAGAAGGAAATGAAGGATCTTTTTCAGAGGTTCGTTTCGGTGAAGTATTCTAACACTATTAAAAACAGCTTTTTTCAGACTTGGAAACGACGTGATGACTTCAATCTCATTTGGAGTGGAAATCGATTCCGTACGCGATCCCGAGAACATATTTTTCCTCAACGGGAAGCGTTTAACTACATTCTCACGGTTTGCCTGGTTGAAGTTTATACTCTTGGCTGCGTTACCACCGAAAGCTAGCAGTATATTGGGCCTTCGCATAACCCCCCGTGACGTGGCCGAATTCTATGAAAAGCTTGTATCCCAAACCATTCAAGAGCGAGAAAAGAAGAAAATCGTTCGACCGGATTTTATTAACATCTTGCTCCAAGCCCGGAAAAATGAGCTGAAGGACGATCAACCGGATGATCGATTCGATAGTGCAGGATTTTCGACGGTGAAAGAACACTTAACGGAAACAGAGGGAAATTTCATACAGTGGACAGATCTGGATATCACTGCAACTGCCGCATCGTTCTTTTTCGGTGGCATTGAAACGACAACTGTCGTGCTCTGTTTTGCGGTTTACGAATTGTCGCTCAATCCGGAAATCCAGGATAGGCTGCGGGCGGAAATCGATGATATTGAGGAGAGCTTAGCCGACGGTAAGCTTACCTATGAAGCGATGCAGCGCATGAAATACCTAGACATGGTTGTCAGTGAGGCGCTACGCCGGTGGCCACCACTGGGTCTGACGAACCGCAAGTGCACTAAAGATTACGTCATGGAGAATACCGACGGGTCGAAGGTAACTGTCGAAAAGGGACAAGTGATACAGTTTTCAATTTGGGCTATTCATCGAGATGGGAAATTCTATCCGGATCCGTTGCGATTCGACCCGGAGCGATTTTCGGAAGAAAATAGAAACAACATTAACCAGGATGCTTATCTGCCCTTCGGAGGTGGACCGAGGAATTGCGTTGGGTCGAGGTTGGCCCTCATGCAGGCTAAATGCTTTCTGTATTATCTTTTGGCTAATTTTGTTGTGGAGATATCCAAACGCACCGATGTCCCGATACAGATTGATACTAGATCGATTGGAATAGACGCAACGAATGGATTTTGGTTCAATTTGATACCGAGAGAGAAATAGTAATGATAAAACGACGTTTGCAATTATTCTCTTCATAAATAATATCTACTACTCACTGCCAACTTCCATTATGAGTATCCGACAGCCATTTTGGTCCCGCAGCGGTTGAAAGAATAACAATCCTTCCGCGTACACGTGTTTCACTGTTGATGGGAATAAATTGTCACATAGATCGGGATGTTTTTGCTTAAATCGATAGTAGCGTTGCATCTGGAAGCGGGATACATAATAACATAATATAGGTTATGGTATAGAACTAAAACTTTTCGATATGGCAACTTACCAAGGCAAACGCACTATCTGGATAATATTTGCATGGGCGCAAAAATTTGACCAAAAATGAGTCATCTTCGATTGGTACATACATCGATTTTTCCTCTGAAATAAAAATAGAAAATTATTATTCACCATCCAATGATTAAGTCGGATCACCATTTCATTTAATAGAGTTTATCAAAACAGATGATTTTTTTCTGAAAATATGATGCAAACATTGTTAACTTATTGCGGTCGTTTGTCTGGTCTAAGCCACCACAGCAAGGAACTAAACCAATTCTATACTTTATTCAACAATGTATAAGCTTACACTTTTTCTAAACGAACTTGAATGCCCAGTGAACTTGTTCATGATTTAAACAATACTCCTATGACTAATAGAAGAAAGAAGAAGAAGAAACGGTAAGATCGTGTATAGATAATGTGGTAACCGTGAGCAAAAAAAGGAGCAATAGTCTACCACTCACTGACAACTTTCGGGAAGAACCATAGAATTACTATGAAACTCGTTTCCGCGGTTCATCCGCTTGCGGATAATCGAGCTTCTACTGTATATCTGTGTTTCTGTGACAGCCTCAAGAGGGTATTCTTGTGTAGAGGCACGAATTTTCGTGCTCCGAAAAAAAATAAACAATGGATATTTTTACTATCTATAATACCATTATTTGTTTGTCTATCTTTTATAAGAGACGAATGAACTCTCAGAGTTTAAAGTCTCTCTAATTCAATACCTTCCTTCCTTCCTATCTTTTAACAATAGAACAGAAACTAAACGGAAAGAAATTATTCATATTAAAATAGTTACAAACTGATAAAGTGATAGGGATAAAAAAAAAGTTGTGCCATGGCGTACAACCTATTCCATTTTTATCTCAAATTTCTGATTATCTGAAACCAAAAAAACGAACAGATTCTAAATCAGTAAAGATGGTGCCATTGCATGAGCCTCGGATAATTTAAAAACACGTTTCTTGAAAAAAATGGCGGTGGTTTGAGGAGAAAAATGCTGTTTTGAACGTGTTTTTTACGTTTCCTGATATTTTAAAATTAGTAAAATAAAAAAAACTATATTTTTCATTGGTTCATGTGATAGATAGATGCAGATAGATGCATACAAAATGTATTTATATAAATTCGTCATAAATCGGTTCAGCAGAACTTGAGATGTCGTGTACGCCAGTTTGAAAAAAACTAGTTTAGAGAAAAACGCGTTTGAAGTTAATTGTTGTAGCCGTACTAGATTAGATACCGCATCACTAAAATGGCTGTAACTCAGTAAACAATGGGATTTTCGAAAAGTCCTTTCTAGGGTATATTCTTGAATGCCTAAACATCAGGAATATGAAGAAAATAAATTTTAAATTTCTAGACTAGAATACTGCCCTAATAATAAATGGCTTCAGATTCTGTCTTCCAGTATAATTCTTAGAACCCGTTCAAAGGAAATTCAGTTCGTATAACAAACGACTGTGCTTCAGTGGTCGAGTGGTTAGCGTCACACCTAACATGCCGGGGGTTCGGATTCGATTCCCGTTCTGGTCGGAGCAATTTTTCGCCAAAGAAAGTTCCTCCGCTTGCCACTCAGAATACATTCAAGGCGTGTTATTTGGCATAGAAATCACCACTAAGTACTGATAAAAACGACGCAAACAATACTACGTTGAGACGGCGAAGTTCCTCTAGGAACGTTAGTGCCATTTTAGAAGAAGAACAACAAACGGCTGTTTACAGGGCAACCATTTGGAGTGCTAAAAGGGAATTCGATTCGAAAGTGCTTTCTACTTTTTTTTCTTCCAATAATTGACTATTTGTAAAAGATATTATGATAAGGCTAATTTTCAGTGGCTCCGGATTCCTTTTACTATTTCAACAATCCATTTGAAGGATTAAAACGCTAGGGAACCACGCTATAGAGGCGACCCTTCTTGCCTTCGGGCGGCGGTTATCATACTAACATTCCTTCACTTCCCCTGGTGACTGTAAGGACGTGGCCGACGTCGTTATTGACAATTTAAAGTTCGAATCACCGAAAATTGCACAACGAGAATGATTTGCTAGTCCCAAGCGTCATTCTGTGTGTTCTTTGTGCAATTTGGTTGGTTCAGGTCAATCACGGAGAGCAACTACAAATTGTACAGTCTACCCAAGCTCAAGCTCAACAATCCATTTGAAGGATTTAGTTCATATAGCAAAACGACCCTTTTTAAAACCACAAATTGAAATATTAAAAGAATTTACGGATTTACAATTAACCCTCTACCACCAAAGTTTTTTATTTATCTAACAAAACCTATTCCATTTTTATCTCAAATTTCCGACTTTCAACATAAAATACTCCTAGCAGAAAGCTGCCAACATAAAAACAATGTGTATGTGTGATAGATGAAAATATTATAAAGGCGTTCTAGTGAGGGTGAACATTGAAAATAATGTCTGAATAATTTAAAAAGAGAATCCGCGAAGCTCGTCTAAAGGCGGGCTTGGGCTGTAGAGGGTTAAAACAACATTTTTATACCAATGTTAAGAACAATGACAGTTCTTCGTCAAACTTTTGTTCGCGCCGCTAGACATATTTAGGCTCTCTTACTTTTTTGAAATTTTTCAACTAATGTAATCTCATTGAGCAGAGCTTTATTTGAAGCTTATTTTTATTGTTATTCTCTTATTCTATACAGTTCTCTACTGAACTGTACGATCAAAGTTTCGAAAACTAAAGTGTTATGTAGGGAGTGCAAGGTTTTGAACCTTTAATATTTTGACAGAACGAAGTAGTATGAAAATTACTCCATTCGTAAGATAAAAGGTATATGAGTTATGCGCTTGTTACTTATTTCCAAAAGCTTCCTGAATAGCTCAAAACTGCTTAGAAAGCGAACTTTTGAAATAGCAAAAATCTACATATACAGTCATTCCATGCCAAACCAGTATAATGATTCTTAGATTTTCGAGAAAAGAGGAAGATTTGTTCTTTATCGCAAAATATTAGACTCGTATTTTTTACTTTTTTATTAGGGTGCCCATTCCTATTTTCATTCGCAGAATATGTGCAGAACATCAGATCAGACCAGAGCTTGCACATTTGCTTAGCTCTTAACTATAGTTTTATACTAACGTATTAACACATTTTTTTAACTCTATGATTAATAAGGTAGGAAACTCGTAGTCAACAAACCTGCACATTGTCAGTCATAAATTGTCTCAATAAGTCCATAAGATAACATATTCTACGCCAGTTCAGCCGGTTGGTGACCGGGCCTTCTCCGATTTTTTTTAAAACTTGGTACTTATGACGGAAACTACCTAAAACCACAATACTTATTTTAAATTTTTTAAAAAGGCGTATTCAAAATCATTGAGCTTTATTTCAGAAAATCTTAACTCAAAATCCAGGTGTCTGATCAAAATATTATGTTTGGCAAAGTTGTTGGAAAACTGACTTTTAAATGTACTCAAAAACTTAATTTTGTATTAAAAGTTTTTATATCTCAAAAATCTTGTGAGCAAATGATACAACGGCTCATGTTGACCGGTCGGTAGTTCTAGTTTCTTCTGCATACCAGGATAAGAATCAATAAGTTGTAGATCGATGTGCTTGCTGTACAATTTCCTTTTCTATGGTCTTCTGTACTGTTTCATCGTCTGTTCCATCATCGTTCACTGACGAAAGTATTTCAAACATTATAAAGTTGTTCAATTGAAACTTACATTTCTAATTTAGGAATGTTCGCCGAGGATCGCAAATTTTAACGTATCCAAATAAAAGGTTTTGTGCCAATTTTTGCTAATAATTGTCATCTTCAAAGCGAAGTAAATGTGCAATAATCCCTTGCACAATTTCCCCTTTTGACATATGATTATGCCTTTGATTTCTATATAGGGGGGTCACTCTACGAAAAATGAAACGATTTATTAAGAGTTTTCAAACGCATATTACTCAAACTCGTCATTGCGACATATGTTGTGTTATATATCATTAGAAAGGAAATTTAAATTTAAATCATAGAATACTCAATATACATACATCATTGGGCTATAAAGTTATTACAAACAATGTTCCGGACAACGTGGAGACGAAGGAGAAAATGCTATATTTATCTATAATATATTTCTGTAGTCATAAATTTATTTGACTTAGGCATATTTCGTTTTTCTTGGTACGGTTATATATTATTTCTTGGTATTGGTTATAGATTTTTGTAATAAAGTACAGATAGGCACAGATTATCTGCTTTTTTTTTTACTCAGTAATATTATTTGTAATTACTGGGGAAGCACCTTTCGCAAACCAAACGAACGTATCTGTGAAAAAAGCATTCACAATATGATAATTGATTCAGTTTCGAAATTCATTACAAGGATAGGTTGGAAAGATTTGCGTCGGACGTTTCGGTGTAACCGTTACAAAAAGCAAATTGTTTGCAGGATACTAACACTTCTTTAAGTTTCAATGATTAAACCTCAGTGTTTCAGCATATTTTGCCCTAGATTAACAGAATGATGTAGCAGCAGTAGAAACTATTGACGGAAAATGCAAATAAATTTTAAGGATACCTATCACAGTTTTTCGTGGCGCTATTCAAGAAGATAAGACAGAGATGCGATCATGACTACACCCAAACTACACCCAAATTAGCGTTGTCAGAAAGTATTTCATTTTTGGCAGAAACCATGCCATTTCGTGTCTAGGAGCGTCAGATGGGCAAATAAAATCATCTGTCCCCCAACGCTTTAAAATGTTTGTGTGTATAGAAATAGACATCTCTCTCTTTTTTTATTTGACGTAGAACTACGTCTTTCATTGAGGGTGCCAAATCAGAAAAACGGTCACTTTTTTATGAAATAGAGTTAACGTTAAAAACTATTTTTGCCGCGAACGGATTTTGGCGATTTACATACCAAAGGAATCGGAAATTCTCTAAGATTTGTTTAATATGCTATGCATTACAATCCCATGGTGTGCAAATGGTTAAAACTCATGAAAACTATAAGCGTTTCCATTTTCCTATACATTTGTTCTGTCCATTTGTGTGTCTTCCCGAACAGAGCTGTCAATAACGGGCAACTTATGGACGAGCAAAGAAGGGGAAATCGTAAGATTCAAAGTCTCCGTGAACAGAAGAAAAGAAGTAGAACGAAGGGGAATATTTGCCTAGCGTATAAACAGTGGATCTCGCTGAGGCAAACTTTCATTCTTCGTGAGGACACCGACTGAACAACATCGTTGATGGGCGAGTCGGACGGTGAGGAGTGAAGGAATAATACTAGGAAAAAGTAAAGTTTTACAAGGGCCTTTTAAAGGTTAGAGACGAATGAACTGAACAAGTTTGAGGTCTCACATATTTAGTTATTTCAAGCGTATAATTAATTGATGCGTATATGAATTATTCTCCATTTACCGATAATAGGCATTTATCAGTTATTGTATTGTCAATCAATTCGTGCTCAATTCACGTTTTTATTGTGTAGGTCTTGCTACTAACAATACATGTAATTGTGGTTCAGGATGTCATAATATCGAGCATGTTATTTGGTAATGTAAAATGCAATTAATTAATTTAACTGGCTGCTGATTTGAAAAATCGAAAGAGTATACTCACGCATATCAGATTATGATAGCATGAGTAGTCGTGATCTTAATATTATGCTCTCTATATATGTCTTCCTAAGGAATCCGCTTCACTTCCTCGAATGCACATGTCAATTCTTCTTTTTCTTTCCTATATATAAGCAGAACTTAGCACCCAATGAAATCAATTCACTACAGCAGTTTTAAAAAGCAGCGAGTAAAATGATTATGTTTTGTTTTTTTTTGGTATGGAATTCGTTCAAGTTTTGACGTAGAACTACGTCTATCATTAAGGGTGCCAAATCAGAAAACAGGTCACGTTTTTATGAAATAAAGTTAACGTTAATAACTATTTTTGCCGCGAACGAATTTTGGCGATTTACATACTAAATGAATCGGAAATTCCCTAAGATTTGTTTGATATGCTATACATTAGAATCCCCTGGTTTGTAAATGGTTAAAATTAATGAAAACTTTAAGCGTTTCCATTTTCTCATACGTTTGTTTTGTCCATTTGTGTGCTTTCCAGAACAGAGCTGTCAATAACGAGCAACTAATCGACGAGCAAAGAAGGGGAAATCGTAGGATTTAAAGTCTCCGTGAACAAAGGAAAAGTAGAAGAATGAAGGGGAATACTTGCCTAGAGTATAAACAGTGGATCTCGCTGAGGCAAACTTTCATTCGGCATCGGACTGTTGAGAAATCCAGTTCACTTTGCTTTCGCTGGGCTTCAATCTAAGATTGGACCCCACCAATGGTAATCCAACTTGGACAACGTCGTTTGGTTTTTATATCCGTTTTTCGCGTTATTCGTATCGTATGTTTTTCTTTCCGCGTCATAAATTGGACGATGAAAGAAAAGCAAGAAGAAGAGGAAGGCAAGCTCGAGCCCCGTAAAAAACGAACGCATTGCCAGGGGCAATAAAATTCCGAGGCAAACGTCATCTAATGATGCACGCGATGTGGGTGCAGTAAAAAGCGCTCGCACTGAACCGAGCCTTCGCGAGTGTGACACCGCATCGAACAACAGCGAAGAAGGCGACTTCGGCACGTCGGTCGAAAATGTAAGCGCCGTTATACCATAATAGTTCAAAATAATGGACGCAGTGGTTCACATCCAACAGGGGAAAAAAAGCGCCGTTACCCAGGCAGCAACCAAAATCAAGCTCCCCCCGCTGGTGGTGAAGGCGGTCGCTCTTGACAAACTCATCAGCGAATTCACATCGATGGGTGTTACAGCAGAGTACAAGCTGTGTGGCATAATTCAGTCTATTTCCAAGCAGTTAACATTGTGTGTTTTCCGTCATCATTAGGGTTTCGTTGGTGCCTTTGAGAATGCATCAATGCATTAAACTGACGTTATGGCGAAGCAGGCGTTAAGGTTGTGCGCCAAAAAATTATTTGAGAAAACCAAGCATCTTTAATGTCTTACTGGGATGTTAAAAGTTATTTGGGTTCGCGTGCCAGTTGCAAATCTGCTTTCAACTAGTATTGCATTTGCGCTAATCTTGATCACAATGAAGCAATGCTACTGTTTTCGAGGTTGTTGATATCAACAAAAGTGTTTATTTCTTTTGTTAAGTCACCAAGAAAGTAAACGTCGCTTTGAAATATTGTATGTGATTAGGTTTCGCTTATCAGTAGCAAAACTTCCTCCACTAAGAGTGACAGCTGCGCTTCTCTCGAGTATGAGAAAGTAATACAAATTTTTTCGAGGCCAGTAATATTAAAAGAAGCATTTCTTTTGAGAATAGCGCAAAATGTTGAGAAGTGTTTATATTCCTAGTAGTGTAATGGCTTTGTATGCATGCTATGGCGGACGCTCGTTCGGCGCTTGGTTTACGTTGTACGAACGATGCCTAGAGGTGCGATTCCTTTGAGGCAATACTAAATAACATGTAGCATGATATTTGATACTTGCAACTGTTGTCATTGTTGTTGTTTCCATGTGGTGCCAAATATATATTGATGTAGTTATGAGATGTGGAATAATGGTGCTGGTGCAACACGTATATAATCGACTGTAGCGGAGTCTATTTCTATTGCGAAAAAGGCCACCGGAATAGCGTTCGAGGTATATTTTGAATGCATTGACATGAAATAAATTGCAACATACAATCAGTTAGTGTATTGTTTTGCGAGGGAAGGATGAATCATCAATCAATTATCGTCAACTCATTCTACAATGAAAAAACCATTTCAGAGATTATCCTACTAAGCAGTTGTTTCTAAAATTTCACAGTGAGAACATTACAAACAAGGCGAAAATGCGAGCGAACCGTCAATTCTATTTAGACATCCAATTTTTGTCCATCAATCCTGCACATGCTCGTTTTCTGGAACAGTGATTTCCTTACGGACCAACACAACGAATTTCGTCCTTATGGAACTGATAATTCATTGCATTGCAAATGCTTTTATGATCAGCAGCACCAAGCAATTCTGCGGCGTAAAAGTCGTCATGTGCTGTAATGTTGCTTTGTCCAAATGTGAGAAATTTCACAAGGGGACAAAATCTATAGCAATCTGTACTTTTTGATGAAAATCTGTACCCAGTACCGTACAAAATCTGTACCAAAAATAACGAAAAAAGTTTATGGGTCTGGGCCTAGATGCATGGACAGGATCTTGACATAGAAGAAGAGGAAGGCTTGAGCCCTGTAAAAAACGAACGCATTGCCAGGGGCAATAAAATTCCGAGGCAAACGTCATCTAATGATGCACGCGATGTGGGTGCAGTAAAAAGCGCTCGCACTGAACCGAGCCTTCGCGAGTGTGACACCGCATCGAACAACAGCGAAGAAGGCGACTTCGGTACGTCGGTCGAAAATGTAAGCGCCGTTATACTTTAACGGATAAATCGAAAAAATACCCATTTTAATTGTCAAATTGTTAACTCTTTCTTACTATATTCACTGTTCATGTCTTAAGCAAAAAATTATAGTAGGTTGTGTTTAAGACACGACCGCATTGTTGACGTAGAACTACGCTGTGGCTTAATTCATGTCGCTTGTTTATAACCGCAGATATTATTTTATAATGCTACGAAAATTTTGAAATAACCATTCTACCAGTTTGGTCGCCCTGAAATGTTTTTTTTTTATTGTCGAATCATTTGACGATAATTGTTTGAATTGTTTGAATTGTTTAACTCATTTCTTGTGCTCGCAGAACAATATATGCACGAGATAAGCGCAGCTGTCATCCTTAGTGGAGAAAGTTTTGCTACTGGCAAGCGAAACCAAATCACTGACAAAATTCCAGAACGACGTTTACTTCCTTGGTGACTAAATAAACGAAATAAACTCTATCCGTTAATCTCCATAACCTCGAAAAGGGTAACACTGCTTCAATATGATCAAGATTATCGAAAATACAATCCTAGTTGGGAGCAGTTTTGCGGCGGGCACGCGAGCTCAAATAAATTAATAACTTAATATAACTTGTTCAATAACTTGGTATTCTCCAAATTTTTTTTTGGTGCACAACCTTAACACCTGCTTCATCATAGCGTCAGTTCAATGCATTGATGACAGAAAACAAACAATGTTAACTGCTTGGAAAAAGGCTGAATATTTGCCTCAGCAGAGATTCATTACTCCCCCGCTTCCTGAATTTTAGTTGTTTTGTATGTTCCGCGCCTGGACGCAACAATAAAGTAGTCTTATAAATGACGATTGTTATTATATCCTACACTATATACTTCAATTCAACCGACTTATTACATATCTCTGGAAATTCCAAAAAAAATGAGTGGTTCTATAGTTGTGAAACGCAGTGTATTGCCAGTCTAGAGTAGCTTAAATATCATCCTTTGTGGAGAGAGTTTCCCTACCGTCATGCGAAACCAAATCACTGACAAAATTCCAGAACATTTATTTTCTTGGTGAGCTGACGATAGCCTAGCTTGATGATTTCCCTCACGCGTAATTTGGTCGCGTTCACATCTCAATCCGAAACGAGGACATGTGATGACAAGGAAACAAGGAAGAACAAGAATTAATTGCTTTGAGTACAGAACGATACTGAAAGTTTGCCTTTCTTCCTTGCTTGAGACTTTAAACTTCTTCAGTTCATTCGTCTCTAACCCTCAAAAAGGCCCGTGGAAAACTTTACTTTATTCATATTACTCCTCCACCCTCATTGCCTTGAGAAAGACATTCTATCCCTCGCCGTCCAGCTCGCCCAGCAACGATGTTGTTCGGTCGATGCCCTCACGAAGAACAAAAGTTTGCCTCAGCGAGATCCACTGTTTATACTCTAGATAAATATTCCACTTCGTTCTTCTTCTTTTCCTTTGTTCACGGAGACTTTACATTTTACGATTTCCCCTTCGTTGCTCGTCGATAAGTTGCTCGTTATTGACAGCTCTGTTCGGGAAAGCACACAAATGGACAGAACAAATGTATAGGAAAATGGAAACGCTTATAGTTTTCATGAATTTTAACCTAAATGGTTATACCATGGGACTCTAATATATAGCATGTCAAACAAATCTTAGGGAATTTCCGATTCGTTTGGTATGTAAATCGCCGAAATCCGTCCGCGACAAAAATAGTTATTAACGTTAACTTTATTTCATAAAAACGTGACCTGTTTTCTGATTTGGCACCCTTAATGAAAGACGTAGTTCTACGTCAAAAAAATGCTGGATAAGTTTCCTGTCTAATGGTATACAACACAACATATGTCGCAATAACGATTTTGAGTAATATGCGTTTGGAAACTCTTAATGAATCGTTACATTTTTCGTAGAGTTACCCCCCTATATAGACATCAAAGACATAGTCCTATGTCAAGGTCTGTACATTTCCAGATAAATCTGTACGTGTGGCAATACTGGGAATGAGTGAAGAAAATACATCCATGCAACCAAGCCGGAGACGAGTGAGAAACAGTCTTTATCGACTGTTGTTTCGGTCGAACCAAGGAAGTTTGGAAGGGAGCAAGTTTGTTTTTTAATGCTCCTATAGAATGACCAAATGTAAAAAGTATGCAATATTGTATCAGGCGAGTGGCATAAATTATTTCACTCAGTGACTTTCATTTCTTCAGTTCCATTCTAAATAGCTATCAGTCAACGCCAAATGCTAAGGCTGAGATCTAAAATGAAAAATACGTTTTTGAAGGTTCTGACGGAGTTACAAAAAATTTACGCATCGGGGTCACACAAAATTCTACTAAGGAATGAATAATAAGATTTCGTAGTCCTACGTAGTGTCTTTCAGCGTAAACAACCGAAAGCTTCAATTTCAACTATTGTGAAATAATAATAAATGAATATGCTGGAGTTTCTGAACACTTGAATCAGTTTAATACAAAAATGTAACCATGCATAATGCATAGAATGAATTGTCATGAAACAATGTAAGCACCCTAATTTATGAAAACGTTAAGTGAATGAGCGGAATTCTCGCGTTTCTCACATACATTTCACGCATTGCCGGCATCTAATCCATAGAGCTCAAATGCTCATACCCTTTTGATCAATTCACGGCTTCCTACAATTTGCGCAAGAATCGCACTCTCGAAATGAGCTATAAAAACTCGCCAATCAACTCCGAGTGCAACTAGATCATAAACACCAAACTATACCAGCGTGAGAGAGACAGAGAGGGAGGCTCAAATCAACTTGCTCAATTCGAACAACTTACTCAGCTGCAATCCATAGCAGTGTCGCGTTTTCAGCCAAGGTCTAGGTGAATCAGCGGAGTTACACTTGAAACAATTTTCCACCAGCCGGTCACGACAAGCCACTGTTTTAATAATGTACTTTACGGATCGATGACAGTCGATAAATCTTTTTACATTATACAATATAACCACGGGGGGTGGATTCATTATCAGTCTTTAATTTTTTTTCCAATCCATTCATTAATGTAAACTACGGATTGACGTTTGCAAGGATTTTTCAGAACGAAGTGCTTGCATTTTTCTCTTCCTTGTTCCTTCCTTGTGTCACTGACAGGAAGTTTTTATATCTTTTTTGGGTTCGAGAGATATCGAGGTTCCAGAAAGTTTTTTTTTCTCTTAAGACCACGTTCTCCTTCATAATCAATTATGAAGGTAAGCGATAATTGTATGCTGATCAGTGTTAGAAACTGATCACTGCGGCCGCCATATCGTTTGTTCTATTATTTTTTGCAAGTCATTGATATTTTCAAAGATAACGGTCTCAGTGTTGAAATCGACCGAATATCCTACTTTCGTATTTTGTTTCGGAAACGAACGAAAACAAGTTTTGTCGATCATCGTTCCCAAAAATATGCATGTGCCATACTAAAGATCGAGAAACGTTTTAACAAAAAACAATCCAGTTTTCAACCATAGAGTTGTTGATTACTAGGAAATAGTTCTTTCCGGTATGAGTTTAGTTTCAAAAGCTCGACAGTGCACACATTTCCCAACGATACCATATAATCACTCGACTAATTGCTTTCCCATGAAATGACACAACAATAACCCACGGTGAGCAGCGACTTGTTAGGTAGTTTGCGTGTGTTTGGTGTGGGTGGAGTAAATTTCGATCTAGCCTCACGCTAGCAAAACTCGGTTGGACGCAAGCGTTTAGCGTGGTTCAAATTGCAATAGCGGGCACGCGACGAAAGCATCCCCTATCACCCCCAAACTGGCACTTGGCAAAACTCGTCACGATCACGTCTGACTTTGAGGGATGTCACGCGAAGCATTTAGCCAAAGGATACTGTCATTCGGAAGCTTACTTGAAACGGAACAATCAATCGAAAGGAAAACGCATTAGCCACCTATTCCATTGACTTTTGGTGCTAATGACACTGCATTGATGATCTGCAATGTCTCCTCGAGTTCCACCTAGAGACTTCGATGGAATGAAAATGATTTTTTTTTAATTTTCTGTTCGTATGTTCTGAGAGCTGATATCAATATAGTTTTGCGTTTGCGTTAGTGATTCATAAAATTGGAATAGCAAATTCAATGTTTTTCGATGTCACAATAATATTGCAACCTTTCTTTTGCCTAACTTAGGATAACATAGTGTTACGATGCAGAGTTAAATTTCGTTGGTTTCGATGCGCGTACGCTAGTTGAAACGCTCATACATTAGTTACTCATCTTTTAGAATCGGTCAATTACAGTTTGTTTGCTTCTCTTGTTGATTCAAAGCCATTTCTTCCTCATTTGCCATCAACATTGGTTAGAAAGATTAAATCTGATACTGATCTAATCAATTCTGATTCAGCAAATAAAAAATTATTTTTAAAAGAATGATAACCTTGACAAGCTTATATCATGTATCCGCTCACAAATAGTGTCTTATTGTGAGAGAAACTAATCCTAAAGTTACCCGAAATTTAAACTTAATGTGAAATTATTATATGAATTTCATGGAATTTCACCGACATTTCTCAGTTAAGAAATGCAATCCAAACCTTTTCTTTTTGGGAAACCGTTATTTTTGATTATCTCTGTGGCATAAGATTTACCGATTTCTGGCATCTTCGGCTCGTTTTTTCAGTGTCATAATACTGTTGGAAGACCCATTTAATGGGCATTTCCTGTTCTGTATCCGGTAACATTGTTAAGTATTACATTATTCAGTATCAAAGGTTGACTTACAAAGGGGAACGATTGGTTCATCCTTTAGTACTTTTGAACTTATACATAGTGTTTCCCATGAAAAAAAAGCCGAAAATCATTCATTTCTCTCACCTTGATAACATAATACTCTGACATTGGAGAGAAAATGCTTTATTGAAAATTTAACAAGTAACCATTGAAAAAGTATGCATTGAAATGGTTGGAAAATAGTCGAAAACACTCCTAATTATTTATCGTGTTGTAGAAACATGCACAAGGGATGTCCAATTAGAGATCAAATGTCCAATTATTCGTGTCGCATTACAGGTCTGTCAAATTAGCTAGACGTCCACATAGAGGCGAATCACTGTATCTACTAAAAAAACTCTTGACTTGTGAGCTGCTTATAATCTTTCTCGATGTATGTTTTGTATTACGACGCATTCAAATGCGGTCAACAATGTATTGTACAACTTAACATATTAAGGACCGCACGTTTTGGGGCAAACTTGAACGCTTCATTTGTTCGGATTCCACCAATCAGATCGTTTCCTTCGATGTGGATGAGACGAAGGCGTGCCGTCGGTAGACTTTGTTAGATTCTTGGCAAACCAAGGATTTAACCTTCAAGTGAAGAAAACACGGGTTATTTCGTGATCCATCCGTAACAGACGGAACGCGAAACACGAGAAAACTCGTGAGCGATCCGCAATGTGTTAAGCACTCTCGTATTCATCGAGGTGTTATCATCTCAATTGATGTCACTGTAACCTTGTATGTTGAAAATCTAATTCCGATTCATGGTTCTTTGCTCTGCTGTGAGTGTCGATTTTTGATAAAAAAAATTTTTTCGAGATGACACTTGATCTCGACGTTTCATGCAAATCGAAAAATCACCCAAGGGTGATTCGATGCCAAATGTCTTAAAATTTGGCATCGAATCACCCTTGGGTGATTTTTCGATTTTCACAAAACTCAAACTTTGACCGCTTTGCGCCACTCTCCCTTAAGTCCGATTGAGCTGATATTTGGCATAGGATGTTTTTTTCGAGGTGGTGAAAATTTTTTACGAGGTAACTTTCTGAAATTAGAGATGACTATTTTAATTGACACCCTACTGTACCTACTGTTATCATTTTGGTAGGAGTGGCATATATTATCCAGGGTCAAAGCCATCATAGGAACCCCCTGAAGAGCAACATGTGATAAAGTATATTAGCTTTATGAAAAATAATATTGTAAGTCGTAATCCAGTGGTGGCTCATTTTACCCACAAACAACAATGTAATTAAGAATGCGAATTGGTTACTGATATCAAAGAAAATAAATGTTTACCTCTCCTATAATATGTGAACGGTCGTTCAAACTGATGGTTTGTCGAAGATATCAGTTCGAATAATCCAAATCTCAAAGAAAATTCCTTAAATACGATGCACGCAAAATTACATCCGATTGACTACCGAGAGAGTGATTTCTGTTTTTGTCTATTATTTTTACTATTTCACAGATTCATGCATAACAAGGTGTCTCGAATTGCAAACGAGAGATGAATTGCTCACCAAATTCATTGCGTAATAGGTCGTTCGTTTCGTGTGCTGTCATCATGTTGAAACCACATGCGAACCAGATTCTGCTCGTGTATTTAGGGCAGTGAAAAAATGGACATCATTGCATGATAGCGATCACCGTTGACAGTAACATAGTTTTCATCCTTGTCCTTAACACGTTGAGCCCCCATTTATTTTTGCTACGCTTTCCATTCAACTCGCAACAATTTCAGTATCGATCCCCGCTCCCACAGAAAGAAAGAAAATAGTCAGAAATTTGACTAGAAATTAGTCACATAGCGTAAAACATCCGAAAACAAACAATTTTTTTTAAATATTTCCTTATTTTGTAACTGTCAGTCCCAGTGATTAACGTTTTTCTAACGAAAAGTTCGACGTCAATTCCTTGGAACCAACGCGGAGCTCCACATGTTAAAGAATTACGGGCTAATAATTCCTCTGGACCATAAATCGCACAAAATAGCTCATTTTTCGGGTTACATTGGCAGTCCTTGTATTGCTTATGGCTGCTCATCGGATGCAGGCTTCGAGAATGGTGTGCGATGTAAGGTACAGCTCGGATATGTAACTAACAGGCTTGTTAGGTTATATATTCGGGAACAGGGTTGCCAACTATAATTTTAAAAAATCAAGAAGAATGAAAATAAAAATCAGGTTAAATCAGGATAGCTCATATTGGGTTGTCCGAAAAGTTAATGTCGACTTTTGAGAAAACAAAAACATAATTTTCAATCAAAGCATTATAAATTAAAGTTATATACATACCTGTGAGGAACAGGTTGCTTGGTAGTAGCTCATAATACAGAATCCATTCCAAATCCCACCAGAAACAGCGTATATCTTTCTTCGGGCGTAGATCGCATATGTAAAAGAACTAATAAGCATGGTATAAATCCTCGCATAAGCGGAAATGCTAGTGTTTCACCTGACATTTTGATCGTTTATGTTTTTTTCCGAAAAACCTACAGTATCACTACTGTCAATTGTAGAGAAATCAATATTAAAATTTTCACTGAATTCATCGCCCATGCTTTGGAATGAATCTTTACTCAACAAATGAGGAAAGCATATCAGCACTGAAAGACTTCTTGAATATTTTCTAATTTTTAGGATATTTAGTACAGTTACAGATATATTTACCATAGTCCCATTAAAAAGTTGATTCTACTTTGGATCAGACGAACAAATTACATGTAAAATCTTATCATATTGACTGTGGATTTAAAAATTTTCTCTAGAGTAATTTTACACTCTGAAACGTATTCCTACATCAATAACTCTGGGAATACATCTACATACACATTATCCTTAATAAAGCAATGTTGTTCCTCAAACTTAATCTCGTTGTAATTTCATAATTCGTCAGACAATCTGTTTTCATGAAATTTTCTAACACTGTTTTAGGAAGCCTCGAAACAACTGAAGGTAGAGAGATAAAAAAGTTAAGTACAGCTTTGAGTCTAAAGAATTCATCTTAATGTAAGATATATACAAGTGCAAACCGGACAGCTATCATGACAAAAGACATGGAAACCAGTATATTTATTACGAATAATGTCAAGAGTACAAAAATCAGGATCACATCAGAAAAATCAGGATAAATTGATAATCGTCAATCGTGGTAAATCGTCAGGATATCAGGGAGTATGCTAAAAAATCTGGGAAATCCTGAAAAATCAGGAAGGTTGGCATCTCTGTTCGTGAATGGTTACTAGCATTGTGTTTAATTCAATATTGACAGATATGTAAACACTGACTCTTTCTCTTCAGTCTTCTACGCACAACACGCTCGATTGTGTCACCAAAAAAGAGCTCGTGCGCATCGTTTGTTTTTTGTACTACCTTCACTTGCGACTGAACGATCAGTCAGCAATTTTCTACGGTAGCTAATTAATGAATTTTAGTAGGAACAGTTGGAGCCATTGCTGAGTTGCAACTTAGTTACGCGCGCACGTGTTACGGTGACAATAATATATTCTCAAGACATATTCAGATTAATTCAGTTCTATTCTGCTCTTTGCTGTGTCACTGCCATTTATAACGGAGTACAACCTTAAATTAAGATTGTTTGTTCAGCTCTCAGCTAGCACTGAGAGCAATTATCAACAGATGTGAACACGAGATTGTATCGAAAATTATAGCACTTGAGCAACGTTCAACAGTATGATGTATTTCTGGGATTCCTTCTAGCGAAGCAAAAAAAAAAACTAATATACGCAAACAAACCATGATTAATAACACTAGAATTCACATTAAGTGTGACATGCATCTCACGCTATCACGACATTGATGGTTCAGTAAAGTTTTTTTTGTGGCTAAAAGTATAATCTCGGAGATCTTGTAGGCGTTCGTCGCTACATTTTCTTAATGGTACTTATGCCTTTGAACAATATAATAACGGTCTTTTTTTAATCCCACCAGAGTACTTTATTTTATGTGGTTTTAACAACAGCAAAAACTAGCTACTGTGGTGGGCTTAATTGTAACTACCCATGAATTAGACCTGTCGTGGCATTCACATCTCGGAGGTCGTTAAATTACTGATGTGTGCTCAACATGGGTGCAATTGGTTTTTTTTTTGGGACTTTCATTACACTGACAGTCGAATGCATTGTAGAGAAAATCGGATAATTGCATCAATTGCAATCACATCAATCATTTTTGAACTGTTACACTCGATCTGTGCAAATTTTCGTTTAATGTCGAAACATCGAATTCGATGGTTGCCAGAATTGTACTGTTTGGCATCCGAAGTTTACACGCATACGCGAGACCACCTTCTGTTCAGTATATGTATTTACAATGCACACTTCTTGAATGCCACACGTTCCGCTCCTCGCCAGAATACAAATCATTCGTATCCATGCTGTCCTTCATGAAGACGCCATTTCTCACAACCCCACATAAACTCATCAGCTACCAACCTTGCAGCATTGCTCGCAGCGTCTCGAACGCTTTGTCGGTCACATCGGGAGTCTCACGCAGCTCACGCACTGCCTTCTCCTTGGACTTGACATCGGTGAATTCGTCGTTCTCCAACCGCACGACGTAATCATTCCCCAGCTCGATGTAAGGAGTTTTGTTTTCATCGAACTTCAATGCTGCTGCCGCCATCCTCTCGATTGCGCACACACCTCACTGTTTCAAACTATGATAACGCAATGTAGGGCGCAATTACACGCTTAGCGTGATCACTTTTTCTCTGTCACCGCGTCACACAAACAAAACAAAAATCGTCAAAAAAGTATAGAAGCTGTGTTTCGTGAGCTTTATTGGTTTATTACTGCGCGCTTAATAATGGGTGACCGGTTGGCCGTGAATGTTGCTTGATTTCGTACCGAACGCGATGAAGCACTGACGCGGAATGTTTGTTCGCGGCTTGGCGTCGATCGCGACTGCTGAGAACAAACAAAAATACATAAACAGATGCAAGAGCGAGTGAGGGAAAGGAGTTTTGCACAAGCCTATTGTTCCCAGAAGTCTAGCCGATGTGCTGCACGATATGCTCAGCTGTTGACGCCGAACTGAGTTTGTAAAACGCGCCCGGCTTAGGAGCGGACTTGCGTCACTACGCGTGGCGAACAGGTTGTTTGACTGGAACCTATTAAAGTTTGTGAGTAGTGAGTATTAAGTGCTCCCTTGGCCGAGTGGTTAGCGTCATAACTAACATGCCGGGTGTTCGGGTTCGATTCCCTTTCTGGTCGGGGGTATTTTTCGTCAAAGAAATTTCCTCCGACTGGTACTGTGATCACGCGTATTCTAGAGCTTGCCACTCAGAATGCATTCAAGGCGTGTTATTTGGCATAGAAATCTCAACTAAGTTCTAATAAAAATGACGCAAGTAATACTACGTTGAGACGGCGAAGTTCCTCTAGGAACGTTAGTGCCATTGAAGAAGAAGAAGAAGAGTAGTGAGTATTGACGCTTCGGAAGTGAGGAACACTTGCATCGGATACACAATAGTTGAGATGATGTGATTTATCGAAACAGTCGTCACGTAGTATCATTCGTGGGGCCAGTTTTGCATGGATCGATGTAATGAAGAATAATTTATCCGTCAACCTATAATGGGGAATGGCTAATCCCAAGGCTCAATACTACTGTAAATAGGGCTGATTTCATGATAATATTTGTTGTCAAGCGAATGTTGCTTGTATGTATTGAGTTAATGGAACGATTTTTCTACGTCTAAATGTACTCGTACGTGATTATTGCAGAATAATGGAGATGTTATCACTTGAACTAACTTATTTATCTCTTCATTCTTATAAACGTTATTGATTAGACTTTCAGAAAAAAAAACTAGTGGTTAAGTGGCTTCACATGTGAAAATAGGAATATAAAGCATAAGAAAAACAAGGAAATAACAAGAATAATCATAATTTCAACTTTGTTGGTCGACATCTTTCTACTCCCAGGAGCTCCCGGGACGGGTCCGGTTCTTTTCAAATTTAGGTATATACTAACTAATTATGTAGAGTGATGCTGCGACGATCTGCGTCTTTATGATTTGGAGCGTTTTGATAATTTTTGGTCCCTATAGGAAATCAAAAATATTATCAACAATTATACAGAACAATAAATTTTTCAAACCCTTTTTTAAAATTTTTCTTTTTGATATTGTTGAAACTTGTCATCTATTACAATTCCTGTATATTTCACGACCAACTTATTAAAAGGGCCTATATTTTTTAGTTTGAATGAAACTATAATTTCAAGTATCCTTCTCGTCATGAGTTGCATCCCCTTCCCTTCCCCCATACTATAATTTCCTCCCCCTATGTGTAAAAGCAACGTGTCCCAAGTTTGCTAGAATTGTTTGAAAATAAAAAAATTATAGGAGGCTGTGTCCAAGATACGACCGCATTGTTGACGTAGAACTACGCTGTTATTTTATATAAGTCGCTTGTTTATACATTCGGATATTATTCTATAATGCTTTGGCGCACCTTAACGTCTGCTTCGCCATAACGTCATTTAATGCATTGATGAATTATCAATGGCACCAACGAAGCCCTTATGATGACGGGAAACAAACAATGTTAACTGCTTGGAAAAAGACTGAATTGTGCCCCACAGCTTGTACTCTGCTCAAACACCCATCGATGAGAATTCGCTGATCAGTTTGTCAAGAGCGACCGCCTTCACCACCAGCGGGGGGAGCTTGATTTTGGTTGCTGCCTGGGTAACGGCGTTTACATTTTCGACCGACGCGCCGAAATCGCCTACTTCGCTGTTGTTCGATGCGGTGTCACACTCGCGAAGGTTCGGTTCAGTGCGAGCGCTTTTCACTGCACCAACATCGCGTGCATCATTAGACGACGCATGCCTCGAAATTTTATTGTCCCTGGCAATGCGTTCGTTTTCTGCAGGGCTCGAGCCTGCCTTCCTCTTCGTCTTGCTTATTACACACTACGCGAAGCGTAGAAAGCGGAAAGAAAAACACACGATACGAATAACGCGAAAAATGAACAGAAAAACCAAACGACGATATCCAAGTTGGATTACCACTGGTGGGATCCAATCTTAGATCGAAGCAAAGCAAAGTGAACTGGATTGCTCAACAGTCCGATGCCGAATGAAAGTTTGCCTCAGCGAGATCCACTGTTTATACTCTAGGCAAGTATTCCCCTTCATTCTTCTACTTTTCTTTCGTTCACGGAGACTTTCAATCCTACGATTTCCCCTCCGTTGGTCGTCGATAAGTTGCTCGTTATTGACAGCTCTGTTCGGGAAAGCACATAAATGGACAGAACAAATGTATGGAAAAATGGGAACGCTTATAGTTTTCATGAATTTTAACCCTTTACACACCAGGGAATTGTGATGTATAGAATATCAATCAAATCTTAGGGAACTTCCGATTCGTTTGGTATGTAAATCGCCAAAATCCGTTCGCGGCAAAAATAGTTATTAGCGTTGACTTTATTTCATAAAAACGTGACCTGTTTTCTGATTTGGCACCCTTAATGAAAGACGTAGTTCTACGTCAAAAAAATTAAATGTTGCTTTTTTCTTGTCCCCCTATTCTTAAGATTGGGCACCCTGATGTTCAAATCAAAATACGGCACACTGGCACACTGCTTCCAAACCGATTCGCGTAGACGGCGGAATGGTTTCGACATCTGGATACGACATTAGTTTGTATGAGGCCAACTTTTCTCTATGAGATTAGTCGGCCCTAAGGCAGTTTTAAATTACTAAAATTTGTATGAAAATTTTGTCTTGGCGTTATTTACCTACTAGACGTACCTTGTTCTGACCCTAATTTAAACTATTTTCAATAAATTTTTAGATATTCTCACCAAAACTTACCATTATAATATAAAATTGTCTTTAGACACAATTTTTATATGATATTTTTCCACTACTTGCAAGCGAAAAGGATTTTCATTTACATAGAGTACTAATTTGATTTCGGAAAAATGATTTTCATTCATAATTTTCATTTTAAACGTGTGTTCATTTCTTCTGCAAACCGATATTGTCATGCCTACTCCCCCATTTCGTAATACGAAGCTCAATGCCGTCAACGCGGATCATCATTTTTATCGCCACAGCACGATATTCACACATTGTCCGTTGATAAACAATGGATACTGAATGAAAATCGAACAGATCTGTCAATGGACTGTGTAAGATTACAAGATTACATTAAAGCAAGAAGTTGGGAAGTGAATGAGACTATATTGAACACGGTTTAAACGTGCCGCTATGTGAAAAGTGAAAACGCGTTTCGATTTAGTTTGTACTGCGATGCGTGGTAGTGAATGATCCCGTATCTTTCGCTGTATAGAACCAAATATAGAAAAATTCTGTGACGCAACATTTTTGAGTTACAGGCAAAACTTTATTGTGCAATTTTTTTGGTGCGATATATGAATAGGACGAAATTTGACGAAGTACTGAAAAGTCCCGTGATTTTTCTACAGATGGCGCCACTAAAAATGAACAAGATTCTTTCCGAGAGGTTCATCTGTCACTGGCTTATATGTGAAGTTTCATGACATTTCGTTTATTTGTTCACAAACTACAGTTGTTTAAGTGTCACTTGTATAGAAAATGGAGAAAGAGGAATATCGTGTTTTGATCAAACATTGTTTTTTGATGGAAAAACTCCTGAACAATCGATGCAGTGGTTGACAAAATGTTATTCCACTTCTACTCCTTCGAGAACAACAGTTTATCGGTGGTTTAGTGAATTTGAATGGGCCGTACGAGCACCGCAGATGCACCTCGCTCTGGAAGCTTCTTTCGACGTTTCGAGACAATGGATTAGTCTCGGTTTTTTTTCGGAATGCGCATGGCGATTACCTGCAGAAGGGAAAAACAACTACCGGAGAGTATTATGCAGCGTTATTGGACAAACTGAACGACGAAATAAAGAAAAAAACGGCCCCATATGGTGAAGAAGAAAGTTCTGTACCATTACGACAACGCACCGTCGCATACGTCCTTAAAAGCGATTACCAAGTTGGACCAATTACGATTCCACCATATTCGCCAGACTTGGCCCCCAGTGACTGCTATATGTTCCCAAACCTCAAGTGGTGGCTCCAGGGAAACAGATTCACATCGAATAAGGAAGTCATCGCAGAAACTGAGAAGCTATGTCGAGGAATAAATACAGCTTTGTCCAAAAAACAATTGTTCTCATTAATAATCCCGGGACTTTCCAGCCAATGCAGTATGTGTAATAATGAAAACCTTAGAAATAGTTTTTGAGGTAGGACTACGTCTATCAATAATGGTGCCAAATCAGAAAACAGGGCACGTTTTTTATGAAATAGAAATAAAAATGCAGCGATCGGAGAATGTGGGTGGAAAAAATACTGTAATTGAAGCTCCGCCTGTTTTCAATTTATTGAGTATAGACAAGCCATTCGCGAATTCACGATTCATCAGTCATCCAGCTAGTGACCAGAAGGCAGCGAGGTTTTCAAAAAGCTGAGAGTTTAATTTAGTTTTCAAAGGTGGGCTTTATCCCTTCCTGTGCAAGGGATTGAGCGTCGAAAGCAAACTATTGAGATCTCAAAATATTGGTGAAATCACAAAAATCTGAAAATATACTTGAAAGTCCATCGAAGTCAAGATTGGAATGCGGTTGGTGCATTTCATCGGATAATTAGAAAGCACTATAAATATTGTGCTCGCCCTGGTTAACCTCAGTATTTATTTTGCTCCCTTTTGAATGAACATGCAAAGTTATTCACCTCAGAATTCATTCTCAGAATATGCGCGAAGTATGATTTCTATTAAAATTGAACTGACGGGCAGAAGCACAGCAAAAAAGAAATATTAAACATGACGTGTCTTGTCGGTTTTCATACCGTTATGTGGAGATTGGTTGCTTATGATTGAGTCACACATACGAATTGTTGATTTTATGCGTTATCAAACAGATAACTGGGGGAACAAATATATAATCACTTCCGGCCGCACGTCTTATGGAAATAAAGATACAAATTTCATGTACTGTTCTCGCGATAACAAGAATGAATTATGAATCACCCATCTTCAATTGCTTCTACAGTTCCACGCGAACTCATCGGCGCTTTTCAGGGCTACAAAACTTTCCATTGAAATTAATTTTAAAAATTTCGATGCATTCTTAAATAATATTCGAAGTAATCAAAAGCCAGATGATTTTTATATTTTTTGCTGGAACAGTGCTGGAACTGTGAATTTTGGTGCGTCTTCGGATTTATTGGTGTGATGATCTCAGACTCTTAGACATTTGCCTTTAGCCTAAAAAACCAGTTTGGAAATCTAAACTAAACACTCGACCTTGAGAAAGGCCCTTTGAAAAGCCACGCTGCCACTGTCATTTAATCGAAAGCAGGGTGACAGATAAATCATATTGGTGATTTCCGATCCGATCAACTAACTCTCGTGAAATCGAGCATTATTTTCGGGCTAGAAAGGCGCCAAAACCACACATCTAATTCGGTTCGGATTTCGTAGTCCTACGTTAACAATGCGGTCGTATCTTGGACACCATTCTTCTTTATTATATTTTTTTGCGGCCCGCGACACCATGACTAACAAGTGTTTGTTGCCCATCTGAAAAAAAGGTTCAGTACCGCTGATCTAAAGCATGGTCCAAGTCAAAAGAGATCATCTTACCTTCTGTTTTCTCTCAATCATTTGGGCCATACGATCTTTCTGCGAGAGAGAAGCTTGAACAATCGACCAATCGGCTTTATGTTCTTGTGAAGAAATTTGAGACTCAAACAGAACCTAAAATGGAGCTTAAAGAACTACTTATGTAAACATAAGCTTTCGACTATTATTTTGGGGATTTCGGGCTCCAACAGCTTCATTGCAGCCGGCTTATTAACGAATCTGCATTTTCGGATTTTATTTATAAATTTAACATTTAAAAAGTGATGGAATCAAAACAGGTTTCCACCGAAGCGCACATGTGCTCACGATTTAAGAATACCTTCGGGAACATGTTACTGGTTAACGTTGGATTTAATTTTGATCACGTGGTTCAAATCAGTCTCCAGTTGTTGAATTATTTTGTAGATGCTGATATAACGCTGTTGTAGATAAATGCCGATCTGGTATTTAAAACATCCTCTTTCTTCAGGAGAATCGTGAGAGCGTCGAAAGGAAGCCAGGTTCTTAAGTCGTTCGACAGTGCTGAGCAACCGTAAAGTGCAGCAGAAGCTAGAGAAGGAGATCGAGAGCATGGTAGCCTCAGCGTCCCGCGCCTTGGAAGTGAGGTCGGAGCAACCGATCAAACTTTAAACAAGTATATTTAAGCGGAAGCGTCAATCTAGGCCGACCGTGTCTGAGCAGCAAACATACACCCAGAAAGAGCGGCTGACAACAAATCACTGGAGACTGACCGGCAGAAAATAGACGTTGTACTGAAGTCTGGAAGAAAATTTCTGGGCGAACCACAAACGGATGTCCTACTCTAATAATTTTGTGGTCAAACAGAGAAGCAGCTAATCGCAAAGGTCACGAAATAAAAGAAGAACATGCTGACAAATATATTCTCATCAATCATGGGTGAGGATCCGGTCAACTACCGTAAGGCTGCCCGGCAGTGTGTCGTATATTTTTTTAGAAGGCTTAATAAATGTAACATTCAAGGAAAATTTGGTCTATTGAATTATTTTTGTATTTTTTTTTTCGTCGTAATTTGTCCATTTTTGCACACACGTTATATTTGATCATAAATCAGGAAAAGTTCCATGTTGTCCATGCTATTTATTATAGCATTCATTGCCCTGGTATACATGTATTCTCAAACTTTACACTTAAAGGACATTCAAAGCGCGTTATTTGTCATGGAAATGCATATCAATTATTTATGGGAAAAAAGGCGTAACATACGTTGAGATAGCGAAGTTCTTCTAGAAATGCTTGTGTCATCGAAGAAAAGGAAGAAATAGTTTTACTGAACATACTTTTATTTAACACTTAACTTTATCTTACTGTAATTTAATCTCTTCTATAACCCAAATCGATATTTGTTGTGATACCCTTTTCCCGCTATTGTGTTTAATATCAATCGCTGCTATAAAGTAACTCATCTCTAGTGGTTATCGCCTCCGCCATCTTCCACGACATCTTCGGTGAGTGCCTTTTACCGTTTACAAACAGATCTGTCGATTCGGTTCACTAGTCTGCTGTTTCTGTCCAATTTTTGTCGCCAACTATTCAACATGTCAGAGTCAAAGTCCCCGTCAACGCCGGCTCCGTCATCACCGTTTGTTCTTTTCGATGAAAGCAACACACCTTTCCTTATCTTATCGAAAGATTTTTGGCTAAGATTCGATTTTGAGGAGTTTAATGACTCTGAATCTATTATAAAAGCTAGAGAAGAGCTTCGGGAACGACCGAAGGTTATCGCAAACAGCTTGAAGGTTTTGAGACAGTTCCTTGGAAGTAAGTATATGTTGTTTAGATGGGGGAAGACTAATGTTTCTGTTGTAGATGAACCAAAACTTATCATTCCCATCCATGATGATACCTTCTTGATAAGATTCCTGAGGCCCCAAAAATATTATGCAGAGAGTGCATTCAGATTGGTGAGGATGTAATAAAATCGTATATCGATTATGTAATAAGAATTAAGAAAACTTGAAAGAATAGATCAAGGAATACTTCACGGCGAAGGCAAACGCGGATTTTTTCCTTGATGACATCTCGCTCCACTCCTTGAAGCAGGCTTTCGTGACCGGAGTGGTGCAAGTTCTTCCAGAGCGTGATCAAAACGGTCGAAGAATTATATGTTTGGAAATCGGAGGTATTGTACTGCCTATTACAATATCATCAGAAAAAGTCTCCGTTACCGATTTCAGGTAAATGGAACTGCACGGAGATGTCCCCGATGGAATTGTTTCAAGCCACGCATGCGCTTGCAACCCTGTGCTCGCTCGAACCACACACTCAATTGAACGGTGTCGTCTATATCATAAATTGCGAAGGCCAAAGCTTCGCCCAACTGAGCCAGTTTACGCCGAAGCTCGTTAAGGACATGTTCGACTACTGGCAGAAGTACTCCCCGATGCGCACGAAATCAATCGTCATTATTAACAATATGATAATCTTCGCCATTCTGTTCAAGATCATCAAACCATTTCTTAGTCCGAAATGGGGTTCAAGGGTAGTGTACCGTCGTACCACAGGGTGATTGAATTAATTTGAATCGGGGACGATTTCTGTTTGTAGATTCACTTTCTCGGTGGCAATATCAAGGAACTCCACGCGCAGATTGACGCTGAGTGTTTACCTGCTAGGCTTGGGGGAACCTGTGATTATGAGTACGATGGTGCAGCGTTTTTTGAGTTCATAAGGTACTATCAGACTGAATTCGATGGTGAGGGTTATTATCCGATATTCCGCTGTATATTACAGTTTTGCGTTTTGTTTCAGTGCTTAATTCATACGGATACGAGGAAAATAACTAGAAATTTTGTTGAATAAATTACTATCTTGTGCATTATTCTGTCCATGTCAATTGTAATATATTTAAATTGTTTGTGGCTCATACCCAGAGGCTTGCGGACTCAGGAAATGAATCAGTTATAGCTTCGTTTTGTAATTTTTTTTAAATAAAAAAACAGTATTTGCATTGTTCCAGTTTTTTGAATGCTTTTGTTAGAGGCGAATGAACTGCAAAGTTTAAAGCCTCTTAAAAACAAAGAAAGAAGAAGAAGAATGCTTTTTTTCGAGCAGCGTTGAAAAATAGTATTTCTTTGCTAAGTCTGGCGAGTCTAGTTTCATCGTTTATAAATCCTAGCATAACTACGATGTTTACCACTTTACTGAAATATACAAATGCAATACAGAATACGTTTCAAAGTAAACAGGACTGATTTGAAATTGCACAGTACCACCTCTTGTTGACTGGTTTAGAAGGTTCCCAATTAACCAATTCTTTGCCATTTTGGCTATCAATCAAAGCGTGAACGAGAATGAATACGCATTTTTTTTGGATAATTTCATAAGAAAAAACATTTTCAAGTTATTTTCAACATTTTCGACTCTTAAGGCTGATTTAGACGATGCCAGTCAGCGCTCTAGTTGAAGTATCCAGTGAACAGAGAACAGACAATCTGTTCAAGTTACTTGTACCAGTATCGAACAAGTAATTGGCCTCTAACCTGAACAGAGTGTCTGTTCTCTATTCACTGGATACTTCAAATAGAGCGCTGACTGGCATCGTCTAAATCAGCCTTTATGCAGAGCTGCAATTCGCGTCATCGAAGGTACGGTGTCGCCACCTATGAAAGTTTCGCGTGTGAGTGAAAAATATGTAAACAAACCGTTGCATATTTTCTCTGTAATTAATATACTGATTTCTCGAAAACTTGTACCGTGTTTATCTTACCATTAGTGGAAATTGTTGAAAAATAGTTTTTCTTAGCTGTTTCGATGCTCCGAACCAAAATTTATTGTCATTTAGTAGTGAAAAAAGCCGTTGAAGGGTGGTTTTTTTTCCAGGGCGCCAAAGCCGTTGAAGCACACCCTCTGTCAGTCTACCTGCGAGAGAGGTAAACCGAATTAATGAAATTTGATATAGAAATATCCGCTTAGTGTTCATAAAATACCTAAAATACAAAGATCTGGCTTCTATTCAATCAGTGCTCTAATATTTTTCAAAATATTTTCCTTAGAACGTGTGAAATATGGACGTCAAAAACTGCGCAAATTGCCCGGAGAACATGCAAGTCGGACGAAATTTGCTTGAAGCTGAATCCGAACAATCTGCAAAATTCAAAAGCCGTATTGTTTGTGTCGTCCCCGGATGTAAGTAGAGATATCGCCCCGGAATTTCTTTTCATGCCTTCCCTCCGAAAACGGACAAATCGCGGTATCTAGACTGGATCCAACGACTACGGCTAAAGATAGAACCTACAAAAACCTCCCGTATTTGTAGCCTCCATTTCATCGTGTCGAACTTCTACTCTCCAAGTATTCACATTCACATTTTCGCACTTTTGAAAAAGTGTGAAACAGTCCAACTTGGTGCAAAATGTGCAATAATAAAGAAAAAAAAATAAAACATACTTAAGCAAATGATACAAAACAGCCATGACGTGTTTGCACTTTCCTTTGCCAGCTTTACAGGAACACGAAAACAACCATTTGGAGAAGGAGATTTTCGTACGAATTTTTATTGTATGGGGTTCCGAGCTTGGAGATGATGACTGGAGGCAGGACGAGAAAATACTGAAGCCTTCATCGTGAACTTTTTCAACACCAACTATTAAAAGATGTCCAGCTTTGAATACTCTTTCGCCTTCGACGACTAAACGGCTTCCACCCGCAGCGTAATCGAACACATCCGCAAACTCCACAGCCACGTAGCAGGATTCATTTTCTCCGACTGATGGCTCCTGATAATGCATGAAACAAGGTCACAGAAAAACACTTATAAGTTAAATTCAGCATAAGCTACGGCAAAGTTTTTTTCACTGCATAAGGAAAACTCATTTTCCAGATAAATTTTGCACACAATTATTAATTTTTATTAAAATTTACTATCCTGGAAGTTTGTTTACTTTTTCACAAGTAAAGACAGTGTCCTTCGGATGCGGTAAGAAAACGTTTTCCCCTGCAGTAAATTTATGTGATTTAACTAAATTAGCATCCTAGAGGATAGTTCTTTCGATACATACTCACCATTACGAAAATTTCCGCAAAAAACGTTAAAAACAGTGCGTTTGAAAATCACATTCTTTTTGCAATTCTTTGTTGACATTCGCTTCACGCACACATGCTGTCAAATTTAGCTTCGTAGTCGCGAATTTGTCGTGAGAATCAAGTGATGGTACTCACACAAAGATAATCAACAAATTTTGTACTACGATTATCTTTGGTGACCATCCCAAAGTCAGTCCAATAGTGTGAGAAAAGTATTATCACAACACTAACACATGGTGAGCCTCTACTTGACAGTAGAAATCCGAGCTCCTTGGTGAGCGTCCTGTCGCTGAAATGTCAGAATAGTGCGACACTCAAAAGTCCAGCTGATGGTTTGGTGTTTGGCGGTATTCACAACATTCGCCTCTTTGTGTTCGTTCTTCGTGACTAGGGATGCCAGATGTGAATATACAGTTTCATTTTAAATACAATTTGAAGAATATTGTGTTTTCAGGCATGTATTTTCTTTTAACTTTTTAGACGGCCTTAACGTTTTTAGCGGCACTTCGCCGACTCTACGATACACGTGTCATTTGTAGTAGTACTTAGTTTGTGGAATAACACGCCTTGCGTATCCCCTCTATTCCGGCTCCCGTTCAGATTTGAAATTAGCAAAATGATGCATTTTGTAACCCGTTCGACTTCGATTTTTTTTTTACCAAATTTGTTTCTCATCATTGCAAGGATACTAAATCTGCAGACATGTTCGCAATTTTACTGATATTTAATGTCCTGTCTATCCTGTTGCAAACTTATATTTTCAGTTGCAGACTGTAGGGATATGGTATTTCTTCTCTTTATGACTTGATTCCCTCCGCTTAAAACCCCTTTTTTCAAACATTACTTTGCTATTCTCGCGGTTACAAAAGTATCTGCATCTCAGATTTCATCAACATTTCAGATTTTTGTCGAAGATTTTCAAAAAAATCATCTGGCATCTCTTGAGGTTTTGATGCATTGAGGTATGATGCATTTACTCTGACAAAGGCCAACACGAAAACAACAAGTCACCAATTATTTTTGTATTATACATCAAATATTTTTGTGTACAATGGCTCTCTGAGTTGACCGCTACCGATCGCGCCAGCTGTCCAAACTGGACTACCACAAAACGCAAGTTGCGCATCTGATTAATCTTCGCTCCCAGGGAGACTTCCCGCATCTCATGTTATACGGTTCTTCCGGGCCAGTAAGAAAACTCGTATCATGTATCTGCTGTGGAAACTTTACCAACCGGGCGTGGAACGGCTACGCAATGAAATAATAAACTTCACAACGCTCTCGAACCGGAAAGTGGAAATCAGTACCATCAGCAGTAATTACCACATCGAGTTGAACTCATCGGTTACCGGGATATATGACAGGGTGGTCGTGTCGGATTTGATCAATCAAATTGATCCCAGCGGGTAGAGTGAATATGAGACTCGTCTTGTCCGTGGTGGATTAGCTGACCAAAGATACCCAGGGTGCACTGAGAAGAACCATTGAAAAGTATGTGTCTAGGTACAGATTGATTTTGTGCGCCAATTCTACTTCGCGGGTTATTCCCGCGGTGAGAAGTCGTTGCTTGGGAATAAGGGGGCCGGATCTATCTTAGGAGGATATTCTTAAAATTTTGAATGTAATATTGTCATTTGTTTGTTTCTTGAATGTAACAACACTATTTGCATTTCAGCACATTCCTTCGGAGAAAAGAATTACGCTATCCTCATGCTGGAAGCTTGCAAGGTACAACAGTAACCGTTCACGGTCAACTAAGAAGTACCGGAAATTGACTAGCAAATATTCCATCGAGAAACCGCCAATCAGATTGTCCTCGAACAAAGTCCACAGAAGCTGGAGGGGGTGAGCGAACGGCTATACGAGCTGCTATTTCAAGGCGTTCTATCGAATGTTATAATCTGTGGATTGGTACCGAATCTGGTTAAAATTTGCGATATGAGTCTGAAGACGCAAACATTGAATTTTGCCGGGCATTATGAACACTGGGTGCAGCAAGGAAGCAAACATATATTCCATCTGGACGTGTTCGTGGCGCAGTTTGTAACACTGTATAAGAAGTTTCTAAATAAAGCCTCAATGGAAGTGGATGATTTTTGAGCGATTATTTGAGATCGCAATTTTATTTCGTTTTATAAAAAAATGAAATTTTTGATTAACTCACGTTTATTAACTAAACTTCAATAGTTCTGGTAAGGCTTAACTCTAAATAAAAAACGCCTTATCGGTTTTCAATCGGATCATTTTCATGATCCGCAAATAATTATGAAATGATAAATTTATCAATACACTTAAATACCATTTCATTCAAATAATGTTTTGGCTGCACCATGTTTATTTGAAAATTATATTTAATATAACTTTTAAAATTATGACACCATAATCTTTTTTATTATAAATGTTTGTTCATTTTAACTGCAAGAAATAAATACTCGAATACTGAAAGACAATTGTTCGAATGAATCGAATATTAAAAAATAGCCCCACGATTAATCGATAATCGAATAAACGAAAAATTTAGACATCTCTAACAACAACAACAACTTCTACTTCAACAAACAAATCTAAACCAAGGAAAGTGAAGTGGAAGGTAAAACGTAATGTCAGAATTGCCGTTCGGACGTATCCCGTAAGTTTGAATTTATTTACATAGATGGTATCCAAACAACACTAAACTTTGGCTACAGTTTCGTCGGCACAGTTGATTGCCGTTATGAACCAGCACAAAAAACAAAGCTGCAAATTATGCACCATGTCGGTACCACGATCAAAGCATTCCCTGAATAAATCATATCACATTAGCCGAGCCAGCTGGCGGAAGCATATGCGTAAAGGTTACTAGGTTACTATTTTCAACAATTGTTTATTTATTATACTGCTTCAAATACCTTCGACGAAATCAAATGTAACCATACCAACGTAAGTAATAACATAAACAAATAAACCTTTCGTCTTGCCATTCCTCATACGTCTTTTCTAAATAGTGTAAATTACGAGCCACCTGTTAACTCCACTTTCTTGATCTAAACAACCGTCGCGATTGTCAAAAATGATTGGAACTGTCTGATCACTCACATTTCTACTACCATCATACGCCACAACCCATTAACTGAACTTCACCTTCTATTAATCAGATAACTTATGTTATCTCCAACTACTTAATTGTAGCGCATTGAGGCTGATGCGACTGTTGACGTGGCGCATCAACTTTTAAACTGTTAATTCTGGTCGCCCGTTTAGAAGCTGAAACAAAACGTATAACAAGTCCTACGAGGTAAATCGACCTGGGTATACTCTCATAGGCTCGAGTGCAATGGGTAAACGGAGGCGTGGTAATAATCGCGGTGCGGGAAACGTTTACTCTGATGCTTCACAGCACTTGACACACTACGTCACGGGAGCTGCTGTTGCCAACGCGAACCTGTCCGCTGCGGACTTTGGCATCATCACCACCCGTCCCGCCCGCCCTGTTAGTCTGTACGTCGAATTTTCGACAAGTACGCCGGTTAATGTTCAATTCCAGGTATTGAGTGCAGAGCAAAAGCAGAAAGCAGATATTTATATCACCACCAATGATATCTAGCTCTTTTGTCCAACGCCGGCGTTTTCGTTTACCCAATGGTACAGACTTTGGGGTCTATAATCCCGCGCAGGTCACTGTTGTCAAATCATCTGCGAATGGCCCCACTTTTACAGGTAGAATAACATATTGGGTAACCATGGCTTACAAACCAGAAATCACTTTGTAAGTATGTATTCGGGGTAGTGATTTCAATATAGAAAAATTCTCTATAAAAACATCAAAACATCAAATATGAGACTAATCCTTACTCCAGGACTCAAATTATTAGGGAAAAAAAAAAAAAAAAAAAAAAGAGAACTCGCGAGCTGATCGGACAAGTTTGAGAATCGATCCGATAACGGTGTTTTTTTTCACGCAGATCTATATTGTGCTTTTTTTCATCAGTGCTTGCGAGTGAAGCGAGCTCAATTAAAAGTGGTGCACGATCGAGACGCTGAGGATCCAGTTCAGATCAACACACATTCATCACACGCTACACAGCAGCGGCAAGTAGAAGTTTATTTTTCTATTGTTCCATATATCATTCCTTCAACCTCCTGTGTACGATTTACACCATTGTCCAACATTGTATTTACCAAATCGGCAAGCGTTGGCATTAGGGGTGTACATCTTTCTTACATTACCGTTGAACTTTTGTTGAAACTTTTTTTCATTTTTGAATTTTATACAATAAAAAATTGAAATAAATATAATTTATATATACCTTGAATACAAATATAATTTATTTACTCATTTATTTTTTTCTATTTTTTATTATTATTCTACACTGTTCACATCGAACAGGTGACTAATTCATTATTATGGCTGAGGGTGGGGAGGATCCCCCATCCACGTCATTGAATGTTTCTGATGCTGACCCACCTCCCGAAGAGCAGGAGGATGAAGCAGACGTTGAGGAGGAAAATTCTGTGTATGAAGTAGAAAGTTCTGAAGATGAGGAAATTGACGAAAAACATGATTTTCGTCTAAAGGAATACCCGGAGGGATTCAAAGGTCCATTCATTGTATACTTTAGACGAAAATCAAAACCTCTTAATGTCATTCGCATCTCAAAAGAACTAACGCAGAAATTTTCCAAAGTTACTGAAATTACTCGGATGGGGCCAGACAAATTACGAGTTGTCGTCTCTTGCAGGACCCAAGCGAATGCAATAACGCGCTGTGATCTCTTTGCGATTGAGTATCACGTATACGTACCCTGTTGCAACGTTGAAATAGACGGTGTAATAAACGAAAAGGGTTTGACTCGAAAAGAGATACTCGATGGTGTCGGTCGCTTCAAGAATTCCTCACTTAAAAGTGTGAAGATTCTTGAATGCGATCGACTGAAGTCTGTGTCACTTAAAAATGACAAACGAGTTCTCAATCGGACAAACTCTTTTCGAGTGACATTTGAGGGTTCCGCTCTTCCAAACCACGTTGCAATAGGTGCTCTTCGTTTACCTGTTCGGTTGTTTGTACCCCGGGTAATGAAATGCAACAAATGTATGCAACTCGGTCATACGGCCGCCTATTGTTGCAATAAACAACGTTGCGCAGATTGTGGAGAGAGTCATGATGGGACTTCTTGCGCAAAAGAGCGCAAGTGTCTTCATTGCGACGGGGCCCCCCATGATCTTTCTCAATGCCCGGTGTACATACAACGAGGGGAAAAACTCAAGCGTTCCTTAAAGGAACGTTCCAAGCGGACTTATGCAGAAATGCTTAAGAGTTCCGCCCCACGACTCAGGACAATCCCTACTCCATTCTGCAGAACGACGAGCCTGTTGCTGACGCTCCCAATGCAGGAAGTTCCGGTACATCGCAGGGTGCCATTAGGAAAAGAAAAATTACTTCTTTTCCATCACTCCCCAGAAAGAAGACCGAAACTTCCCAAGTTGGAATGAAACCTCGTATCGAACGTGCTGAGAATAGACCGAAGCAAGTACCTCCTGGTTTAAGTGGTTCTTCTACGCACCAGGGGTCCTCAGCACTTCCCGGAGCAGAGCCCAACACGTCTGTTCCTTTTTCGCGGTCGAGGCAACAGCCACAATCTGGCTTGCTTGCGCTTTCTGACCTGGTGGACAATATTTTAAATGCTTTAAATATAAATGACCCTCTTAAAAGCATAGTATTATGTTTGCTTCCGATTGTGAGAACATTTTTGAAAGAAAAATGTGGTTTTTTAGCAGCGTTCATTTCCCTCGATGCCTGATTCAGTGCAAGAGGTCAAGGATTTGACCACTGTAATACAGTGGAATTGCAGAAGCATCATCCCTAAACTAGATCAATTTAAATTTTTAATTCATAGTTCTAACTGTGATGTATTTTCCCTCTGTGAAACATGGCTTTCTTCAGCCGACGAACTGAATTTCCACGATTTCAACATTATTCGCCTCGATCGAAATGACTCGTTTGGTGGCGTACTATTGGGGATCAAAAAAATGCCACTCCTTCTATAGAGTCACTCTCCCATCGATGACAGGCATTGAAGTTGTCGCTTGCCAAACACAAATCAATGGCAAAGACCTCTGCATTGCCTCGATATATATTCCTCCAAGAACTATGGTTGGCCGCCATCAGTTTTTTGATATCATCGAGGCACTGCCGGAGCCGCGGTTAATCTTAGGTGATTTCAACTCCCATGGAACAGCATGGGGATCACTCTACGATGACAACCGTGCCACTTTGATTTATGATCTGTGTGACAACTTCAAATTGACAGTTTTGAATACTGGGGAAGCAACTAGAATAACCAACCCTCCTGCACGGGCAAGCATGCTAGACATATCACTTTGCTCTTCTTCGTTATCCCTGGATTGCACGTGGAAGGTAATCCAAGATCCCCACGGTAGTGACCACCTGCCAATAATTTTATCGATCGCCAATGAATCAGGTTCTCGTGAGTCAGTCGATATTGCGTATGACCTCACGAAAAATATTGACTGGAGAAAATTTGCAGAAATAATATCTGAAGCACTTGTTTCAATGCATGAACTTCCTCCACCCGAAGAGTATAATTTTATATCGAGTTTGATTTACGAAAGCGCACTTCAAGCTCAAAAGAAACGTGTTCCTGCTACCACTTTACGACGTCGTCCTCCATCACTTTGGTGGGACAAGGAGTGTTCAAAGGTCTACCTTGAAAAATCATCCGCTTTCAAAAAATTCCGGAAAACTGGACTAGTGGAATGGTTTCGAAAGCACCAAGCTCTAGAAGCCAAACTAAAAGGTCTGATTAAAGCAAAAAAGCGTGGATATTGGCGAAAGTTCGTCAATGGTTTGTCAAGGGAGACCGCTATGAGCACTCTTTGGAATACGGCTAGGAGAATGCGTGGCTGGAACCATACAAATGAAAGTGAGGAATACTCTGACCGTTGGATTTTCAAATTTGCAAGAAAGGTTTGTCCCGATTCCGTTCCTGCACAAAGCGTCGTACGCGACATTCCACGCCAATGCGACTATGAGAATTTTTCGATGGTAGAATTCTCAATTGCACTTCTCTCATGTAACAATTCAGCTCCGGGGTCGGACAAGATTAAATTCAACTTGTTGAAGAATCTTCCCGACTTGGCAAAACAGCGTTTGCTGAACTTGTTCAACAAGTTTCTGGAGCTGAATATTGTCCCGCATGACTGGAGACAAGTGAGAGTGATAGCCATACGGAAACCCAACAAGCCGGCTAGCGATCACAATTCGTATAGGCCGATTGCAATGTTATCCTGTATTCGTAAATTGTTAGAGAAAATGATTCTACTTCGTTTGGACAAGTGGGTCGAAACGAACAATTTGCTGTCAAATACGCAGTTTGGCTTCCGCCGAGGTAGAGGGACAAATGATTGTCTCGCGCTGCTATCTTCTGAAATCCAAATCGCATTTGCTCGCAAAGAACAAATGGCTTCCGTTTTTCTCGATATCAAAGGGGCATTTGATTCAGTTTCCATGGAAATTCTCTCAGATAAACTTCATAATCGTGGACTTTCACCAATTCTGAATTATTTCCTGTACAATTTACTGTCAGAAAAGCACATGTTTTTCAATCATGGCAGCTTGAAATCTTCTCGATACAGTTTTATGGGCCTACCACAAGGCTCCTGCCTAAGCCCCCTCTTGTACAGTTTTTACGTCAATGATATAGATGATTGTCTAACTAGAGATTGCACTTTGAGACAACTTGCAGACGATGGAGTTATTTCCATCACGGGTACTAATCCCGCCGTTCTGCAAAAATCCTTGCAAGATACCCTGAACAATCTGTTCACGTGGGCTCTCAAGCTGGGTATCGAATTCTCTACGGAGAAAACCGAAATGGTCGTTTTTTCTAGGAAGCACGAACCCGCCCAATTCCAGCTTCACCTATCCGGCAAAACGATCAAGCACTCGATGTTTTTCAAATACCTTGGAGTATATTTTGACTCTAAATGTACCTGGGGAATACACATTGCGTATTTGAAACAGAAATGCCGGCAAAGAATCAATTTTCTCCAAACAATAACCGGAACATGGTGGGGTGCCCATCCAGGAGACCTCATTCAGTTATACAAAACAACGATATTATCAGTGTTAGAATATGGCAGTTTTTGCTTCCGATCAGCTGCCAGGATTCATATTCTCAAGCTGGAGAGAATACAATATCGTTGCTTGCGTATAGCCATGGGGTGTTTGCATTCGACACATACGATGAGTCTCGAAGTTTTGGCAGGAGTACCCCCGCTTACTCTTCGGTTCACAGAATTATCCTACAGATTTCTCATCCGTTGCCAGATAATGAATCCATTGGTGATTGATAACTTCGAAAATCTACTCCAACTGACTCCTCAGTCAAGTTTTATGTCTTTATACCATGAGTACCTTACCCACGACGTGCACCCTTCACCAGGCATCTCCAACCAAGTTTGCTTCCCTTACTTCTGCAATTCCTCTGTCATTTTTTATCTGTCCAGGCGACAAAAAATCCATGGAATCCCAGATCTCCTACGCTCCGATTCTATTCCGCAAATATTTTCGGCAGAATATGGGAAAGTTGGATCTGATAAAATGTTCTTTACTGACGGTTCATTCATAAACGGGTCCACTGGCTTTGGCATCTTCAATGAAAATTCCAGTGCCTCTTTCAAACTCAAAGATCCTTGTTCCGTGTATGTTGCTGAACTGGGTGCGATATACTACGCACTGGGGATCATTGAAACATTGCCCATCGACCACTATTTAATTTTTTCAGACAGTCTCAGCTCAATAGAGGCAATCCGCTCAATGAAAGTTGATAAACGCTCATCTTATTTCCTAACAAGAATAAGACAACTATTGAGTGTTTTGGTCGAAAAATTATTCAAGATTACCTTAGCATGGGTTCCCTCTCATTGCTCGATTCCGGGGAATGAGAAAGCGGACTCGCTAGCTAAGGTGGGCGCTTTAGAAGGCACTCTTTTTGAAAGGCAAATTGCTTATAATGAATTTTTCCACATTCCTCGTCAGTATACGCTCGTAAGTTGGCAGCGCATGTGGAGTGGAGATGAGTTCGGTCGTTGGTTACACACGATCATCCCTAAGGTCTCGACGAGGGCATGGTTCAAGGGATTGAATGAAGGTCGTGATTTCATTCGCGTGATATCTCGGCTTATGTCCAATCACTACAACCTAAACGCGCATCTCTATCGCATTGGGCTCGCAGCAAACAATCTTTGTGATTGTGGCGATGGCTACCACGACATCGAGCATGTTGTCTGGTCGTGTATCCGGTTCCATGCTGCTCGCTCTCAGCTCTCTAGAGCACTGAGAGCAAAAGGCAGACAATCGGATATCCCCGTCCGGGATATCTTAGGTAGCCGTGATCCTGATCTTCTGCTTCATCTATACCTGTTCCTCAGAAACGCCGATGTCAACGTTTAATGACGTTTCCTTCGTTGTGTCCCCGTTTCATATCCCTCCTATCCGATCGATAAACTTTTACTTAGTCGTGGCAATACACACACACACTCTTTACAGACACACGGGCCAGCGGTTGTGCAGTCCACTGATCATTCAACAAGAGCCACAGGTTGTACCGATCATGACAACTCTACACGAACTGATGATTGCGCCGGCTAGTGACCATTCTATCCTGGATTCCTCGAGTCGAGAAAGACGCACCACGCTAGATATGAGGTACAGACTAGGGGGGCGTTGCTGATTAATGGTCAGCTGCATCCCAATAGGAAGTATCCCGTGTCGGACACAGGTACAGATCATTGAGGACAGCAACATCACAATTACGAAAACACTTGTAATACTAACCTCGAGCCAACCGCGAGTAATCGGTTACATATTACTAACATAGATAATAAGAAAAATTGTATTGAACTCCCGGCCCCGTGAGGCTAACGCCATATGAGCCTTTATAAAAATATATATTTTGGAAAAAAAAAATACGCCACAACCACCGCTCTTGTAGCGTAAAGTTGTAAACAGAGCGATCGGCAGTGAGAGGCATTGGAACCAACCGTTATTTGGTTAGGTGTCAGAAACAAAAGAGTGAGTATCACTATTGAATATTTGGATCTCACGTGCCGTGAGAGGAATTGAGTGACTATGGTCCAGTGTTGTAAACGGTCGACATTTCTCTCAATCATCACATACTGCCCTTGCTCAAGAGTTACGGCTCAATATGTATTGCGAATGTAACCAAGAATGCATTGCTCGGTTCTAACAGTCACATCAGAAATAAACGCACAGCCGCAAACACGACTATCAATTGAACGTTTATATGTTTTCTCTTTCTGTCGACCGTACCCAGAAGAGCGATGAAAATATGCTATTTCCATTCTACCATTCGTGCTAATAACCATCCCTCAATTCCGGCTAATATGACTGTAGTTTTAATGTCATTTGACATTAAAACTGCAGTGGCGATCTAAAGGTGGCCGTACACTGTTTGCCCAGAGGTCAAATATTTGTTATTGACGTAGGACTACGTCTAACCGGAAGATATAGGGGGTGAAATGGAAATCTAGGCACTGAACAAGTAGGAAAAAATGCAAGATTTGGAACGCTTATAACTCGAGCATTTCTCAATAGATCGCAAAGGTTTTTGCATCAATTGATAGGAAATATATCTACGCATCTATCATAACGAATAACATTTCATTTTTCTTGAGATAAATAATTTAATAATTGTGAAATATCAAGCATTGTCAAAATGCACTATGTGCCCATTTTTGATTGGTCCATTTTGTGCTCCTCAAATCGTACCGACCAAAACGGGCAACCAGAGCAGCAGCAAAATAGAATGAAGCACGATTGGAAAGGAAAAAGAAAAAAATGAACGAGACATTGGTCGCAGTCTCACACATGCGTAATTCTCGAGCCAGCCAGTCAGCTTAAAAATCCCCGCTCCGCTGCCGTAACGATCATTCTTTGTGTGGACACCGACTGGACAACATCGTTGCTGGACGGGCTGGACGGCGAGGGATCGAGTGCCTTTCTCAAGGCAAGAGGGCGGAGGTGGTAGCGCTGGAGTAAAGTAGAGTAGAGTTTTCAAAGGGCCTTTCTCAAGGCTAGAGACGAATGAACTTCAAAAGTTTAAAGTCTGTATTATACAATACCTTCCTTCCTTCCGTAACGATCATTCTCATTCAAACCGTACACCACATCGGTTCGCATCACAACACATCAACAAACCAACCCAAGCAGCCATGTCTGGACATGGTAAAGGAGGAAAAGTGAAGGGAAAGGCAAAATCCCGCTCGAACCGTGTTGATCTGGACTTCCCCGCAAGGGTAGCTAGGCCGAGCGCGTTAGTACCAGTGCACCAGTCCACCTAGCCGGCGTTATATAGTTTCGGCCGCCGAAGTGATCGAGTTAGCTGGCAAAGCTGCTCGCGACGATAAGAAAACCCGCATTCGGAACAGAACACATTCGGTTCGGTGGACATCAAGACAACAACAGGCAGTTGCAGCGAGTGGCGAGTGGCAAACGCAATCGCAAAACGGCAGCTGGTAGCAGAAGAAAAAAGTTTGTTCTTTTTACAATCTGCTTTGGTGGCAAATCCAGAACAAGGCGACATCGAGGGCGTTCGAAATGGGTTTTTTCAAAACCACGAGTACTAAGTTTTCTAAATTGGAACCATTCCATAAAACAAGGCGCTTTTCAGGGCCATTAAACCTTCCAAAAAAGAGTTTAGGAAATACAGTTCAATGCTTTCTAAAACAATATCCAAAATAATAATAAAACACAAATTGATTTTTTCATAATTTGTTTGCCAGGATATGATGAGTATGTGAATTTGGCAGTTGTTTTGAGCTTATTGATTTTCACCAATTCTTAAATTGCTTCTAGATTGAAAGTACAGTAATTTACACTTATCTCGACATTTAGCTAATTAGACGGACCTGTAATGCGACATATTTAGTTGGACATTTTTGTAAACATAGAGTTCGGGGTCCAAATTATGACCCCACATTAAAAGTCGACACTGTACCACTGTCATCGCAAATGTTCAATTACAGGTTAAAATTACCTCCAATCCGATACTGAGTGGTGGTAATGCGACGTGCCATTGAATGTAATTTACTGTAAAATATGTCACAAGCTGGATGGGAAGAAATTTTCCAACTGTGAAAGCTGTAGCGAGTGGCAAATGCAATCGCTAAACAGAAAGGTTTAGCCGAGCAAGATGGGGATATCGAGTGATAACAAAACAATAAGCTCTTTAGATTGAAGATAATTTTGTGATCCTGAAAAGGACCCTGTTTAGCCTGCGTGTGAATCCAACGAGCGAACAAATCGTAATGAATGTATTTTTTTGCCATCGCTCCCTTTTAACGCTCATTCGTTCGTCTCGTTGGACTCGCCCCTCTGGCTGAGTCTGCCGATTTGTCTCTATCCTGTGAGTGTGTACCGCTAGAGTATAAAACACGCGGACCCCAAAAAAATATTTTATTTTCTTTCAAACCGTAAACCCGTGTGGTTGTACGGCATCGGCATCGTGGACGTAACAAAGGAGGACAAGTTAAGGGAAAGGCAAAGTCTCACTCGAACCGTGCAGGTCTCCAGTTCCCTGTTGGTCGCATTCACTGATTGCTCCGCAAGGGTAACTAGGCCGAACGGATTGGTGCCGGAGCACCAGTATACCTAACAGCGATTATAGAGTTTCGGCCGTCGGAGTGCTCGAGTTGGCTTGCAAAGCTGCTCACGACAATCAGAAAACCCGCATCAAGAACAGAGCAGCTTCGGTTCGGCGCTCATCAAGGCAACAATTAGTTTCAGTGAGTGGCAAAGTGTTTCTCCGGCACGTCGCATTAAATGTAATTTACTGAACAACATGTCACAAGCTGGATGGGAAGAAATTTTCCAACAGTGAAAGCTGTGGCGAGTGGCAAATGCAATCGCTAAACAGAAAGGTTTAGCCGAACAAGATGGAAATATCGAGTGATAACAAAACAATAAACTCTTTAGATTGAAGATAATTTTGTGATCCTGAAAAGGACCCTTTTTAGCCTGTATGTGAATCCAACGAGCGAACAAATCGTAATGAATGTATTTTTTGCCATCGCTCCCTTTTAACGCTCATTCGTTCGTCTCGTTGGACTCGCCCCTCTGGCTGAGTCTGCCGATTTGTCTCTATCCTGTGAGTGTGTACCGCTAGAGTATAAAACACGCGGACCCCAAAAAAATATTTTATTTTCTTTCAAACCGTAAACCCGTGTGGTTGTACGGCATCGGCATCGTGGACGTAACAAAGGAGGACAAGTTAAGGGAAAGGCAAAGTCTCACTCGAACCGTGCAGGTCTCCAGTTCCCTGTTGGTCGCATTCACTGATTGCTCCGCAAGGGTAACTAGGCCGAACGGATTGGTGCCGGAGCACCAGTATACCTAACAGCGATTATAGAGTTTCGGCCGTCTGAGTGCTCGAGTTGGCTTGCAAAGCTGCTCACGACAATCAGAAAACCCGCATCAAGAACAGAGCAGCTTCGGTTCGGCGCTCATCAAGGCAACAATTAGTTTCAGTGAGTGGCAAAGTGTTTCTCCGGCACGTCACATTAAATGTAATTTACTGAACAACATGTCACAAGCTGGATGGGAAGAAATTTTCCAACTGTGAAAGCTGTGGCGAGTGGCAAACGCAATAGCTAAACAGGAAGGTTTAACCGAACAAGATGGGGATATCGAGTGATAACAAAAACACAACACCAAAGGTTCTTTTCAGAACCATCAACATATTCATAAAGAGTAAACAGTAAACTAATCCATTTTTCAGGTAGATAGGTAGGTATTCACGTAGGAGAAGAAAATAAAACAATGTATTTAAAATATATATTTAACAAAAGCTGTCCCCTTTGTATAGTCCTACGTCACTCCGGTTATGTCCCCGACATTACCCACCCGTCTTTTTTTTGACAGATAAGGTTTGATTTGATATTTGTACAAACACTATTTTGTCTGCCACTCTTCAATTTTCAATAGTAGTAAACAATACCAAACACCGAACATGGAAAAAATCAACTGAAATATTCAAGGTAACCTAACCATGTTTCGACAGGTTCGAAGAACAGACTGAAAAAAATATTTTAGGCATCCAATAATTGATTATTTGCTTGTCGTGTTTTGTGTAGAATATATTTGATCAGTACACGTTGACCAAATTTTATCTGTCAAAAAGAGTCAAATATTTGGCTTCGGTCAAACAGTGTATGAGCACCCTAATGTATAGGACGAAAAAAAGCCGAAATGTCATATGACATTTTTAGTTCGACGGTTGTTTGACTGTTCATTTTATGATGTTCATTAATGACACAGCACATACGTCTCCATGAACAGTCATACGATGGTGACCATTAGCAACACTGCTATGGTCAGCTTTTTTGTGACATTGACGGTGATGGATTGCAGCTCTGCTCTTATGTTGGACAATTTTTTTTAGTGAGTTCTGTAGAGATCGTCATTCGCTTCGACCTCTTAGATGTCAGAAGGTGCAATGTCCGGACCAAGATGCTGAACTATAGGTGTTTCGTTCATGACACTTTCAGGACATGACGTGAAACGAGTAGCGAGACGTAACTTTCAGAATTATTTACTTTTTGTTTGGGTGTGTGGTTATGATTTCAATGTCAACTCGCTAAGGAAAATAATTGAAGGAAAAAATAAGCAAATATATATTCGTGGAATATAATGCACAACCTCCTTTTGCTCTAGCCAATTACTTGTAACGGCCCTTTCCGGATCTCCTTCCCGGTATATGCACAGCATTCTCCTCCTACCTGAGCGAAATCAGTGGAGCCACAATCAGCGTTATTTTTTGTCACCATCGCCGTAAGCTGATAGTACTCTTTTCCCCGCCGATGGGAGCCAAACAGAAGTACATTTTGCTTGGAAAGAAAGGCGAAAAGATATACTAAAACATCCTTCTGCACTGTTATGATTCGACAATAAAGCGCGAGCAGCTATTTTGCCAACAAATGCATTTGTCACCAAAAGATACGACTTGTTTTGTAAACAAATTTGTTTTTTCACGAGCAATGGCCGAACAGCAATTTTGACATTGCGGTCCACCTATAATACAACGCCTTGGTCCGGACCAAGGCGCTTGTATAAATGTATAACAGGTGAAGCAACATCATCACTTCAATAAGAAGGGGATTACGGTTTGTGGAGCGGGAGTTGTTTGTTTTGTTATTGCTAGGATACGCCATTTTTGCATTTTCACATGCGAGAGTAGTGGATGAACTGGATGAGAATTAAATTCTACAAAATCATTTCTTCTTTTTCACATAAATTCGCGAAAGCCGAACATAGTAGGCATCGTTCGAATAAGCGTCGTGGCAGTTTTTAGAGAGCCACCGGCAACTGTTTGTAAACAATACCGACAGCAATTCCAATATGGCTGAAAGTGCATTTCATATGATTGTTTCACCTGGTATATATAGAGGCGCCTTGGTCCGGACTATACGATGGATACATCAAAACTTCCCAAACAAGTTCCTCCAATTTTAGCTGCGTCATCGAAGATGTGTGATGCTGCGTTATCATCATGGAAGACAACACCTTTTCTATTGATCATCTGTGGTCGTTTTTGATCGCTTCGTGTAATCTATTCAGTTGTGAACAGTAGAGCTCTGATTTGATCGTGAGGCCATGTGGTAGCTCTTCATAATGAACGACTCCCTTCCAATCTCACCATACACACAGCATCATCTTCAATAATAAAGACTTTGCTTGTGGTGGTAAGTTTACTTCATGTGGTACCTGCTTACTTGATGATTGTTTCAGCCTTATTCCTCACCGTGGCGTAGTGGTACTCTACCATATTTTAGAGGGGCCACAAACACGTGTTAGTAATACTGCAAAAAATAAAAATAAAAAGGGTGGTTTCCATGGCACGACCGCATTGTTAACGTAGAACTACGAAATTATAAATTCAGGAATGATAATCTTTAGTACAAACTTTCGATAACATTGACAGAATAGATGGTTTCACTAAGTGGGGGTGCGAAAGTTTCGCAAAGCAATCAAACACCAATTTGAGCAGATCTTCAAATTAACTCTCTGAATCAAAATTTACTGTTGATTGCTCGCTGCCCAGAGTGACACTAAAACACTGAAATTACTGGAAATCCAAAAACTTTTTCAGGATCTCTTGCAAAAACTACATTTCCATGGTTTCAAAATATAACGTTACTTTTAATCCGGGAGCAATGCTCGCGAAAATTATTTGATCGTTCATAAAAAGTTACTAATAAGTCATTCACGATTTATGAGTTATCCTGCTAGCTCCAGATGGTAGCGGCAGCGAGGCTTTTCAAATAGCCTTTCTCAAGGCCGAGCGTTTAGTTAAGTGTCGTGTCTGGAGAAGCAATCCTCCGCCTTCGCAAGAGAGTTTGCGCAGTGCTCACGTTTTCTACGGCGACGAAGTCTCTTTTCGCCAGTCTCACCTCTCTGTATCCCTTCTCGTTCTGACGGTCACATTTGCAGCTGCCAACCTCTGGCCAGGTACTCACCGTCCGTCACACTCTGGCATTCCACATAAAATCACTCTCTACGTCGCGCCCAACATTTCTCGCGTTGTTGGGCTGACCGTGTCGTGGATGTGCTTCCACTGCTCGTTCTTTGCCCAACCTGTTCATTAACCCACTCGTGAACTTTTCGAGAGTACTCCTCAGTAAATCCTTCAGTTTGCACACCCAAACTAGCGTTGGCTGAAAACATTTTATCTTCAGCAGAAAAAATGATTTTTCGTGTGCTGAAGGATGAAATGAACAAATAAAAGCATCTTTTTCAAAAGCTATACTATATGGGTACTATATGAGCTGAAAAGTACATGTACATATGTTTATGTTTCTATAAACTGTAAATTACACAGTAGTTAGTAGTAGCCATTTAGGCGTTAAGTTTTCTGTTCCATTACATTATGGTAAATTACACAGTAGTAGCCATTTCGGCGTAAGGGTATTCTTTCTGTTCTTCCATTGTTCAGCAGACCGTACAGCGGAGACAGTTGATATTGATCATTGTTGGGTTATTTATAGAACAGCAGCCCGATGTTTCTTGCAGAGCAGAGCAGTTGTATGGATGAATCGATCTAGTTTCGACCATGGATCGTTCTCCATCGCTGATGATGTTTGCGTGGACGTAGTTATTCAATAACAACACAAAGATGGTCAATTGAGGGTCCTGAGTTTGAACTCATGACCGATCGCTTAGTTAGCGAACGCGTAACCAAGTGGCTACGAAGACCCCCAAGCTAATGACAGATGAACCTCTCGAAAAGAATCTTGTTCATTGTTAGTAGCGCCATCTGTTGAAAAATCACAGATCTTTTCAGTCCATGTAGTATGTATGGGAGCAGACATCTCTTTTTCTCAAACTGAACGTTAACTTTTTGTTTGTACCAAAAAAAAGTCCAAACGATGTCAACGGGGATCGAAGCAATGTCGGCTGTAATATAAGGCTGTTTTACACGACCACGCTATCCACATAGCTACTGTTGCTGTTCCATAAATGCGTGATAATACTACATCTCATTATAAAATGAAGTTGGGAAGTGTTTTCCGAGAGTGACAAAGAGAGCATAAACGTGAATCTATATCTTTCTTGGTCTAAGCCGTGTATGCGAAAAGCTTTTATGCGTGTTTATTTGCAATGTGTCAAATCACATAGTGCTGTCCCTTATGTAATCCCTACTAAAAATACTCCAGAATCTTTCCACTAGAGCCTATTGAAATTGGACCTGAAAAGTTGGAAAAATTACTCTAACAGTAAGGAAAATTGCTTATGTTAGTGATACTGAAAACAATGATCATAACGTTGAACACAAATGTCGCTCGATTTGTATCGACGTTCCTGATTACAAATTAGGATATAAATCATAAATATCGTAACCTTACATCGAAAACGGGTGAAACCAGGTACCTCGAATGGCTTCAATTGCTCAGGAAAGAGATTGAGTCGTTGACAACCAACCTTGGCAGAATTATTTATATCAACACGTTTCATTACCTTCCACCAAGTAAGTAAAATTACCAAACCTCAACGACCAAACGATTTCCTCCGGCAGTGAAATTGAAAATATCTGCCAGGCTCACAATACATTACAGGTTGCATTTCCTCCCAATAATGGCTCCTGAAAAAACGCGAAAAAATAATTACCAGACACTATTTTCGATAACGATTTTTTAACCACTTAAGAAAACTCGTTACACCTTAACATAGAATATTTATTTGATACGAAGAAAAAGATTTTCATAGATAATTTGGTTCCTGAAGATGTGTTTATTTTTCCCACCGTGTCATTTTATACAGCAAAAAAAATACGTTTCTAACGTTGCTCATTTATACATTTCAACCTAATTAGCTCAGCAAAACATTCAACTTTTGTTTAATGCTCACCATTTAAAAAAATATTTTTTTTATTCTTGTTACCTTGTTCAAATCCACCACTTTTTACTTTTCGTTTTGTTTATATTTGCTTCATATAAACTCGCTGCCAAACTCAGCTTCGATGTCCCGAATTGGAATTTCCTTTTTCAATTGGAATTCGTACGACAGCAATGAGCATCGCGTTCCGTTGTTATGAAACGAGAATGATTTTCAGATGGAATAAGCATAGTTTCAAATAAAAATTCTAGATGCTCGATGCTCAGTGTTCCGTCCGCGAAACGAACGGAAAAGGAAAACAACTCGCTTCGTTAGCCACGCCCTTTTTTTATTTCATCGCGGTGCACTTGCACAAGTGTATGGGTATAAAAATAGCCACCCGACCGCGCGGAGGCAAGTCGAATCTCAACCATCAAGCAATACACATCAAGTTCAGTATAAGCAACAAGAAATTTCAATCCAATAGTCGAACCAGCAACAAGGAGCAAGAGTGCAACAGCTAATTGGCAAGAACATCAGGCAGTATTGCATCATCACGGAGTGGCGAAATAAGAACATCAACAACGTAGCTTCAACATTGATAGCAGCAATTGTCACCACCAGCAATGGTGGCTAGGTTTCATTCCAAATCAATTACACATCATCTGTACAACAATTGTGAATATCTTGTAAATTAGTATTAAACAGAGAAAATGAATACAGTGTAAATAGTTTTGAACACCATGCTTTCACTCTGCGCTACTGCAACTCGCATCCCATAAAAAGTTTTCTTAAACCATTCCGAAAGAGTTTACATGCTCTTTTCAGAGCATGGAGCGGAGCCACAAGGGGCTCCCACCCGGAAGAGGAAAGCGTGAGGAACGTAAGGTCTCAAACCATGTAGTGTGGGGTCCCTTTCCCTTTTGGTTATCCGTTTAAACCTAGCGGCGCATTTTGAAACCGATCCCGTCGAACCGAATAATGGAGGAAGCCTAAATCTTCGTGGTACGAACGTCGTTGTCGTCTCCATTGGTAATTCAGAATTCAGTTACACGGGAGCCAGATCCGTTTTGTGATCGATTCGATTCACAACATGCTTTAAACTGTCCACACAAAGTAAGTATAGATATGCAAACAGAAAAACTAATAAGGACTATAAAGACAAATTATGCGATAAATAAATTTCATTCACTAACAAGAAGAAACACTCCTTTCCCGAAAAATAAAATAAAAGTAGATACAAAGAAGGAGTCAGATAGAAGTAGAAAACCGAATATAACAAGTCGAAAGTGAATAAAAAACTTGTCTCAGAATTTATCCGGAGGAACACCGCAAATATGAATCCTGCATCAATCAATCTGAGCACTCCATAACAATTCATCACAATGAATAAAATAATATATTGTATGAAGGGGGAATTTCCGCTCCCACCGAAATGTGTTCCCTAAGAGAGACATCAAAACCAAGCTGCCCAAGCTGCATCAAACCAAGCTGTCAATCGAAATTGCACTATAAACTATTGAATCGTTAGATTTAAAGTCTCCGTAAACAAAGGAAAACAAGAAGAACATTGCAAATATATGGAAGTCGGGGGCATTTTCACATTGCAAGTTAGGTGAGTGATACGATTATTTCTTGCAAATAAAATTTAAATTTGGAACTTTAATGTTGGTTGCTTCGTGAAATTTCATATCAATGGCCGATCATGTATTGTGGAACATGTAGCACAAGTGTAAGTGTAAAATTGTATGTGGTAGCAGTTGTGGTAAAAATGATTTGAAATTTGAAACGATTTATTTCAATTTTCATAAATAAAAACCAATGTGTGTTCCCGCTCAAAAACGGATCGTCCGGCTGATGCTGTCTGTTTTGTTGTGTTCATTTGCACCTAAGGAAAGTTCATATGGCGAGAAAAATCAGAAAAGTAAAGGAATATTCGAAAAAGTAATTTCCCATATGCTCTACATATCGTATTAGGTGCTGTTAGTCCAATTAAAATTCCCATTGAGGCATATAGCATCGTGTTATGTTGGGTTTGAAGCGAAAATGGAAATGGGTTGAATAATTAAACACTCAGAAGTAAAAATTATAACAGAAAATTAACTTTTCTATTTCAAATATGTTTTCTCTATAATAAAGCAACATGTTTTTTTCAGGTGAAAAAATTTGATAATTGTGTTCGATAATGATAATTATCTTATATTACATTAGAGATTTTTTTCTTCTTTACTTCATCCATATATAACGCTAAGGCCACAGATGGCGGCTTTCATTCATTTTTCTCATTCCACTTCGGCATCTTCTATAGTAATATGCACCATCCAACGACTAATTACCATCCTTCTCTCATCATCACTGGGTTGTAAACAATGATGGAGTGAACAAACAATACCCAACATTCAAACAAATTCCTAATCAGTTTCAAAGATTTAATTGTAATGTAATGTAATTATTCAAACATATCAAAAATCTGCAAGCAACAAATAATCTAACGGAATCCTACGTCAATTATGCGGTCGTGTCTCGGACACAACCCTTCTGTGATATTTTCTGTATTTCGGAACAAATAAACGTTAACTGATTCATTTCTTAAAATAAAATGTTGTTTTCATGTGCACTTAATGAAGCTTTCTTCAAATTCTACATTGTAGATATTCAAAATCAAGAAATAGTCGTCAAAAATATGTTAGCTCGGTTATATTAAACTTGTCCTTACTTTGCGAGAGCATACCTAGATCACAAGAAAAGTTTAAATATATTTATAAACAATCCTAAGGTCAGTCATGGAGTACCTACGAACTTAGAAGTTCATTGAATGGTCTCACCCCAGTGGTGAAGCAAAACGAAAGCGGATAGTGAAACAACTTGTAGAACATCAGAAAACGCGGATGCTACAATTCTTGATGTCACGAATTAGTCAGCATTGTGTCAAAAAAAAAACAATAACACAAATGATATGCAAGTTCGTTGCACTCACTTCTTTCCAACTAACCGCTGATAAACCTTCGCTTTGTTGACTTCGGAACTTCCTACTCCCCGTTTTGGAGTTAAACTAAATAAATAAACTCAAAAACTTGTTTTCGGGGTAAACCTACTATTTTTTTCGTTGCGAACCACAGATAATAGCCTTCGACCACACATCGAATGCATATCACGTTGCCACTTGTTGGAACCAGTTCAAATGCTAATTAAAAATGCAAACAGCATCAGAATGAAAAATTCACGCATTGAAGCAGCTGAGCTGAACCACACAGCAAACCTTCCCCGTCTGCAAGTGCCATTAGGTGACCATCTTCGAGAGGCTATTAAACTCATTGCTCAAATGCATGGGTGTCTTCATGGAAGTTTCCTAACCAGTAAGTTCTTGCTGTAAGGACCGGTAACTTCTTTCACAACAATCAGCGTAAGACGTGTGTAATGTTCCGAATCAACTTAAAATTCATTTCGCATATTTTATTTGCATCATCATATCACATTCGTCATCCGAAGCTTGGAGGGCAACAACAAGAATTAAAATAAATAAATACCACCGATTTGTTTCAACTGTGTGCTTTGAGCACCGCGGGCTTTCCCAGGAGCGATTGCCATGCAGCGCGTCATTATCACAACAATCTCTTGCGTGGCATTGTAGGCGTGTGTATCTCTGTACTGCTCGTGGTTTGTAGGGCGGCTTATTATTCAGATGTTATTTTGACCGTTGAAGGCCGTTTTGCTCGTAGCCATAGGCGTCGAGGGCTGAGAATGAGAACAGGATGAGGTGACGATACGTTCAGCACAAAACAGGTTATACTCACTATCGAAATATTTGTCATAAAGTTGCAAAAAATTTCCAAGCAGATGCCCATCGTACTCGGGTGCTGCCAGCGTTCCTCCATACTTTGGCCACAGGCAGCAGGGGTTGATGAGTCGAGGGGTGAGCGATTCCCAGTCTTTGTTGTGGAAGTGAATCTAGGAAGAGGAAGAATTTTTGCTACGATTCTGAACCTAACTGATTTGATGGACACTTACCTTATCGCGCAGCTCTTTCGTGATGAACGGTTTGAATATGGCAAACAGGATATTAACCAGTTTTGAATTGTTTACAACGTGAACCGACCGCAATCGAAAAGGGCAAGCCTTTTGGATCCACTCGAGAATCATGCGGGCATGCTTGGGGCTATTCTGTGCGATTTGAGACATCGAGAGGCCTTCCGTATCGAAGATGACCTTCACGCCGCACAGCTGCGTTTCCGGATCGAGTAGGGCGCATTCCACCGACATGCGGATCGCCGCGATCAGCTCGATGATCGAAACCTTCGAGGTGTCCCATTTTTCTGAAAAACAATACAATGTTTGTTTTGTTTTTATTGTTTTATTTATCGTTTCCGAGTGAATGTTATTGGATGTTGATGATTCCTTTTTATCACAACGTACTATAACCTTGTTGTCGTAATGACTGCAATTAGTTTTCAGTTACCTGAACTTTTATTTCTGAAATGTACAAAGTTAACCTCCAAATGAACCAGTTTGATGATGGTTCACTTAGAAGTTAATCCTGAGTACGAGGTGTTTGCAACAAATGACTCGACTTTTGAGAATGATAGTATGTAATTCTCGTAGATATATATTAGTTTGATGAGTTTTTGCGCAAATATAATATTTTTGAAATACCACATTCTCTCGCTACCGCTCATTGATTACTATCAGAGTTGAAAAACTTTAACTTTTGCTGACTTTTTTAACCACGATTGAAAGAACAAGTGCTCTAGTATTTTGAAGATAATAGAAAGATGAATAGTTGTGTTCCAAATTGAATGAATAAAAAGAATATTACTAATTATCAAAAAACAATATTTTTTTCCGGTCACACATTCATCGATCGGAATTTAGATGTCTGACTAGAATTTGATGTGCGACAAAATTGATGGACCGATCGATCGTGAGTTCAAAACTCAGGACCCTCATTGACCATCTTTGTGTTGTTACAGAATAACTACGTCCACGCAACAATCATCAGCGATGGAGATCGATCCACGGTCGAAATAAGATCGATTCATCCATACAACTGCTCTGCTCTGCAAGACACATCGGGCTGCTGTTCTATAAATAACTCAACAATGATCATTCAACTGTCTCCGCTGTCCGGTAACTGGATAATGGAAGAACAGAAAGAATACTCTGACGCCTAAATGGCTACTGTGTGAATGTACCATATGTAATGGTATAGAAGGAATACTGGCGAATGGCAACTGTGTAATGTGCTAATTATAGATATATGATAACCATGTGACATGTACACGATTAAAATTCGGCTCTGTTACAGCTAAAATGCTAATGAGCCTTAAATAAATAAATGGGATACAAAAAAATTTATGGACATTCTATAGAAAATTAAATAAAAACGCTGTTGATGGATTTCATGTCAACTCGTCTTAGGACCTCGTCAACTCGCAGCACCATCTCATATAGCAGTGAAACGTTGTTGTCAAAGAATGAAATGTAGGAAATCGTTTAAATTTTCATAAAAAAATGCCAAAACATTTTTAATCAATAATTATACTGAAAAAATATCTTAAGATTTGAAATTCATTTTCTCAAATTTTTAGTCTTTTAACTGCAATAACACAATGTACGTAGGAGAATGAAATGTAGGAAATTATTGAGGTTTTCATTAAAAAAAACATCAAACAAATTTGCATTTAATTTGAAGAGAGTCTCATATTCAATTCATACGGCACCCAATGTCCTATCTTTAAGATCATTCCCATTGCTTCAAAACGATCGGATATGGTTTGCTGAGCTACTCCAAGTGTATCTGTAAGTTCTTGTTGCGTTTGTGACGGATCTTGATCGAGTACAGCCTCCAATTCTTCATCTTCAAACTTTTTGGCGGTCCGGAACGTTCTTCGTCTTCCAAGTCAAAATTACCACTTTTAAACCGTGCAAACCACGTCTGACACGTTCGCTCAGTTGGCGCATGGTTACCATAAACTTCCACCAAAATGCGATGACTTTTCGTAGCTTTTTTCTTCATATTGAAGTAATGAAGTAACACCCCCCGCAAAAACACTCTTGTTGGTACGGAATTCGACATATTCGAAGTGGCAAAAACTATGCTTTACGCTTCTACTTTTTGACATATACTGAAAAAGACAGTAGCTTTCCAACGAATGTCTGGGAATTTGATTCACTGGAATAACAATCAAGTTACGCCATTTGTTGTAAAACCGAAGAAACTTACCGGTACACCTAATAGCTGGATATGAATAGCTCTTATGATTTTCAAAAAGTCACCCATGCATCGGAAGATCGGCGCTTTTACAGGGAAAGAGTTTTTCCAACAACACCTTTTTATTGATATTTTGTAAAAATAACTATTAATATTTAATTCGTAACATTTTTATATATAAATTATCGCGATACACATGTTCTGTATTTTTGTTGTTGTTGGAAACATGTCAAGAACATGTCAAACGCAAGAATTTACACACAGAAATGTTACGAACATAAAACATTATTTTTCCAGTAATATGGAGATTTAAAAAAAATCCAGAGACTATAAAAAATAGATAGTCGATATCTTCGACAAATGTTCATATTTTAATAAGATTTAGAACTTTGTCAAACACATTATATCGCTATTTTGACTTTAAACAAATTTAGAATTAGTAGTATTTTTATCAAAGAAAACACGAAAAAGGTGTCGTTAGGAAAACTTTTTCCCTGTAAAAGTAACCATCTTCCGATGTATGGGTGGCTTGTTGGAAATTGTAAGGGCTATTCACATAATTGTTTTGAGAATTTAAAAAACATAAAGTTCTGAGAAAAATGGATTTCAATTTTTATTATAATTTTATTTTCCGCGTAATTTCTGGTTGAAATATTTTTGGCATATTTTTTTACTGAAAATTACGATTTCCTAATTTCGTTTTTGGCCAGAATTTGGTATATAAAGTAATCTAAAAGAAAGTTGAGCTCATCTAAATGAATTCTTCTGTGTAACAGTGTACCGAATCACAAGCCACCGATCCACTGTTTCCCAAAAAGTGTTACTATAAAAATCAAACCAATTTCTACATAACGCACTTATTTCAATCGTATATGTAAAAATTAGAACACAATACTGCTCGATCTGTTTTTTCAATGTTTAAAACTGACAAAGTTCCAAGATATTCATCGTTCAAAATCTATCAACGTCGTCAACTTGGGAGTGCCAAAGCTGCTGGATTATTTTATAAGTGTCGTTTGAAAAGACCACGCAGCATTGTCTCCTTTTAGACTCTTACACTTCGTCCAACGCTGCTTTGGATTGTTTTCCCTTTACGAATAATAGGATTTATTCAAGACTGAAAAATTGTCATTAAACATGGCGTTAGCCTGACCTTTGGCTCTTGTTGAATAATCAGTGGCCTGCACAACCTTCGACCTGTGCATCTGTAAAAAGTATGTGTATGTATTGCCGCGACTTTATCGATCGGATAGGAGGGATATGATACAGGGATACAACGGAGGAAACATAATTAAACGTTGACATCGTTGTTTCTGAGGAACAGGTATATATGAAGCAGAAGATCAGGATCACGGCTACCTGAGATATCCCGCACGGGGATATCCGATTGTCTGCCTAGTGCCCTCAATGTTCTGGAAAGCTGAGAGCGGGCAGCATGGAACCGGATACACGACCAGACAACATGCTCGATGTCGTGATAGCCATCGCCACAATCACAAAGATTGTTTGCTGCGAGCCCAATGCGATAAAGATGCGCGTTTAGGTTTTAGTGATTGGACATAAGCCGAGATATCATGCGAATGAAATCACGACCTACATTCAATCCATTGAACCAAGCACTCGTTGAGACCTTAGGGATAATCGTGTGTAACCAACGACCGAACTCATCTTCACTCCACATGCGGTGCCAACTTACGAGTGTGTGCTGACGAGGAATGTGAAAAAATTCGTTATAAGCAATTTGCCTTTCAAAAAGTTTGCCTTCTGAAGCGTCCACCTTAGCTAGCGAGTCCGCTTTCTCATTTCCCGGAATCGAGCAATGAGAGGGAACCCATGCTAAGGTATAGTTGTCTTATTCTTGTTAGGAAATAAGATGAGCATTTATCAACTTTCATTGAGCGGATTGCTTTAAGCTGAGACTGTCTGAAAAAATAAAATAATGGTCGATGGGCAATGTTTCAATGATCCCTAGTGCGTATTATATCGCACCCAGTTCAGCGACATACACGGAACAAGGATCTTTGAGTTGGAAAGAGCCGCTGGAATTTTCATTGAAGATGTCGAAGCCAGTGGATGTTTAACCCTATTTCCATTGATTTTGCGATCACAACTGCAGAGGCGTGAGCTGGTGCGTTATCGTGATGAAAAAATCAGTCGAAACTCTGAGGAAATCAAAGGGAATTCCGTTCAAACGAATTCCTAACACAATCTAACAGACCGATCTGGCTAAAACATGGTGTGTATTCTTCCACGAGAGCCTACCATCTAAACATAACCTCGAAACGCATCAGTAGTGCCATCTCTGTAACTTTGCACGGACTTCTCAAACGAACCTCATAGAGGTTTTCATCAAATCATAAGGTGAAAGACACAAACAAGAAGGATACATTGAAGAAGATGGAAGTATAGAATGCTAATTCTCACGGGTCATCTACCCTGCGGATACATTTTGAGGTGATCAAACTTTTTTTTTCTCACAGAAGCTGAATTCTTTTTGTTTCACTACGGGCTGGGTGTTGAGCTGAAAAATGAGGGATTGATTACAAGCTTCATGGGCAATACGAGGGTCACTATTTATATTTCGGAAATAGAAACAAAAACAAATAGTTAGTGCGAATATATTTTTATTGTTTTTCAAAGTACTCGCCACGATTATCGATACACTTTTGCGCTTAAACTAATTTTCAAAGCATTTATTCCAATCGACACGAGCCTTTTTTTTGAGCGATTGTCAAATTATGAGGGATCCAACGTGAACATAATTTTCGCACAACTAAGTGTTCATGTAAAATCGCATATATGCTGGTGGAACTAATGCTTAGGGATGCCTCAATCTCACAATAGGTTACATGACGATCTTGCTTAATCATTTCGAGCACAGCATCGATGTTTTCTGGCACTACAGTCGATTTTGGACGACCTTCACGAAACTCGTCGGACAGCGAACTACGACCACGATTGAATTCACTATACCAGCGATACACAGTGGTTTTTGATGGAGCTTCATCGCCAAAAGTCACTATTAAGTTGATTGACGCACTCTTGTTGTGATAATTCACGTCGAAAGTCGTAAAAAATCATCGCACGAAAATGTTCACGATTCAGTTCCATTTTTTTGCCGAGACCAAACTTTCAACTAAATATAAAATAAACAAATAGCGTCCGTATGACAAAGTGTTCTGAGAACGTATATCGTCAAAAATGTCAAACTTTACGATGGAACCGTCAGATGGACTCACATGACATCAGTGTTGCCAATTCCCGAAATATAAATAGTGACCCTCGTATAACAGAAGATGCCAACTCATGCGCCTTAGCAGCAAAAAAAACCATTGGCGGCGCATCGAGTTTTGGAAAGCTTTACGGTGGTTTAGGCACGGAGCTGGAGTAAAAGCTAAGCTCATTATGGGGGCGATAGATGCGTGATTAACTCGTGATAAAATCACGATAATCACTGTGAAATGCAATAACACTGAATTAGGCGATGGTCTATTTGTTTCTAGCTGTGATTATGTACTTTCTTTTTTGCAAAATAGGCTCATTTGCACGTCTGCATTATGGACCTGCCAGACTAGGGATTGTTAACCGGTTTTACCGGTAATACCGGGTCATTTTGGATTACCGAATAACCGGTAATTTTACAATCAATAACCGATAATTTCGGTAATTTTTATTTTTACTCCATAAATAATATTTGCCTTAATGCCACTTTGAAATATTGCTCGAGAATCAAATAAGATCGGAAAAACACGAACCGGCAGTATTGCGCCGAATCAATGACCTCCGAACTTCTGTTCTAAAATCGCTGCTAGATCGGAAAGCGAAGCACCAGATAAGCTTCAGCAATGAAGAACTGACAGCGATAAAGGAATTAACCCATTCCAGCGTGACGTGACAACGGTTTGACTCACTAAAAACAGTTTTTTTAGCGTTTCCATGTATAAAACACACGATTTCCTAATGGTAAACGATTTTGAAGTGAAATTGAGAAAATTTCCTACAAGAATCTTCAGTTGGAGAATATTTTGCAGTTGAATTCGCTTGTTGCTAGCCCAATACTTTTGTGACGTGACAATACCTGTCTTTTTGCGGAGGCGAACCAGCCCAGGAGGCTGAAAGCCTCTCAAATAAAGAATTAAAAAAAAATCTTTTTGCGGGTTTCGACTTTTGAACATATAACATTAATATATCCGTCTCAAAACATACAAATGAACTTAGTTCTATGATTTGTCAATGAAAGATGGACGTAGATTTTCAAAAAACTCGCAAGAACATGCATTTTGTCGGCACGCATTTCGTGACGTGACAACGCGCTCTGTGCGAATAAACAGTCTCCACGAAGTGTTGTCACGTCACACAATCAATAAGTTGTTTTATATAAGAATTTCACCGTATTGTAGCAAGCGATATACTATTTTTTATGTTTTTTATTACTCCGAATACTTCTTACTTTCCTCTGATATCTCCCCTTCCCCTTCCAAAAGTCCATCCTTTAGGGGAAGGTGGTCCTAACGCAACCGGTGGTCCTGAACCTACCCTCCTTTGTATCTCAGGAACGGTGCTTCGTACTAAATTTTCAATAGTGTCAAATGAAAGGTGTCATAACGCTGACAATTTGATAATATGGTGACTTTTTTCTGGCTCTCTTCATTCTAGCGTTTTAGTGCCAGTTTACGTGTTCATTACTTCAAAAACAGAGAAGAAATATATTCAACCTGTGTGCAAAATGAGTTCTAAAGGGTGTGTCACATCAAATTGCATCACGGAAAAAACGCTGTAGAAATTCGCCCAGTAGACCGATCCTTTTGAAAATTTTAGACAGTAAAATAAAAACTATTAAACAACTTTTGGCATTTTCCATTTTTCATACTTCGAGCCCAAGCCCGTATGCTCGTACCTTCCTCTTTACCCCGTCCATAAGGTTCTGCACAACGTCAGGTTGTAGTTTTTTTTGAACAGAAATCCATTTTCTCTTGAAGTCCGCCTCCGATTTGACAACTTTTGGGTTCTTCCGGAGGGCCTGCTTCATAATCGTCCAATATTACTCTATTGGGCGAAGCTCCGGCGCGTTGGGCGGGTTCATTTCCTTTGGCACGAAGGTGACCCCGTTGGCTTCGTACCACTCCAACACGTCCTTTGAATAGTAGCACGAAGCGAGATCCGGCCAGAAGATGGTCGGGCCCTCGTGCTGCTTCAATAGTGGTAGTAAGCGCTTCTGTAGGCACTCCTTAAGGTAAACCTGCCCGTTTACCGTGCCGGTCATCACGAAGGGGGCGCTCCGCTTTCCGCAAGAGCAGATCGCTTGCCACACCATGTACTTTTTGGCAAACTTGGATAGTTTCTGTATGCGAATCTCCTCCGGAACGCTGAATTTGTCCTCTGCGGAGAAGAACAACAGGCTCGGCAGCTGACGAAAGTCCGCTTTGACGTAGGTTTCGTCGTCCATTACCAGGCAATGCGGCTTCGTCAGCATTTCGGTGTACAGCTTCCGGGCTCGCGTCTGCCCCACCATGTTTTGCCTTTCGTCGCGGTTAGGAGCCTTCTGAACCTTGTATGTACGCAGGCCCTCCCGCTGCTTGGTCCGCTGGATGAATGATCTTGACAAATTCAGCTTATTGGCGACATTCCGGACCGAACTTCTCGGATCACGTCTAAACTGCTTAACTACGCGCTTGTAATCTTTTTCACTGACGGAGCATCCATTTTTGCCGTTCTTCACCTTCCGGTCGATGGTTAGGTTCTCGAAGTATCGTTTTAGTACTCTGCTGACCGTGGATTGGACGATTCCCAGCATCTTACCGATGTCCCGATGTGACAACTCCGGATTCTCGAAATGAGTGCACAGGATTAATTCACTACGCTCTTTTTCGTTCGACGAAGTTTTTCCAAATTTAAGAAAAATTGACAGTGAAGCATGGCCAACGTGATCTATACACTCTTATCTGATTTTAAAGCGAAAGCTGAAGATATAATTCCTAAAAATTAAATTTCTACAGCGTTTTTTCCGTGATGCAATTTGATGTGACACACCCTTTATGTATGTAATACACGATATGTCTTTATTTGGGAAAAGTCGGGGTAGTCCTAAACCGACCTCCAGTTTTTATACCGTGATTGTTTAACACGTTCACTCTGGCGCTTGCCATCAATGGCTAGCACAATCCTGGTTCATCGAGTGGCGCTCCTGCAGGGGGAACGCATTTGATTTTGCTATCAGAAACTTTTGATAAACTCTTTGTATGCATCCGCGCACATACCTGTGCAAGGGCGTTTAAATTTGCGTGTTGAAGATGATTTTGACTTTAACGTTGACTTTGATCGTTGATCTTTGGTCGTTGATCGTTGATGTTTGCGTGTGCATTTGTATGTGCACTTTCTTTGTATAACTTTGTATAACTAAAGTTCATTCCACTCAAACATTATCTCCCTCTCACTTAAATCCTATTTCTCACTATCAAACATTATTCTTTTTTATTCCTCTTCGCACACCCATGGATATATGCCAACATTACCATTCCCAATCGTATTGGGGCATTTTATGCCATTTTTAACGAACCGGAAGTCACCATCCTCGACTTCAAAATTACATTTTCTATCGAACGTCGCGGGCTGCGTTGATTAAGCAGGCATTTGAAGTTGTTTCTGACTTGATCAACTTTGACGATGATGATATTGATTCTGTAGCTGAACAACAGGAGGATAACAATCCACTGGGCGATGGGAAACCTGCAGAACAGTTGAGCATCAAGGAGCATCAAACTTGAACGACAATTGAAACAGTCAAAGGTATCAACGTTCAGCTCAAGCTCAACGTATATAAACGGATTGATGAAAACTCTCGGACAAGAGTTTTCGTACAGAGGGCATAAGAGGTAAATACATGACAATGGTATTCGATACTCTGCTACCCAACATAATTGGATTCTGAACGGGCGTTTTCCTCTTCTGGAAACTTTGTTAATGAGATTCGATCTAAGAAAAAAAGCAAAAACGTGCAAAATGTTTCTTTGTAAACTAATCATTATAAATAAAAGCCGTTTCTACAAGAAAATTTTTTTTTTAAAGTATGTTTTTCCGGTACTTTACCGCTTTTACCGGTAATGAAATTTTCATTACCGAATTACCGGTTATTGAAATTCTAACGGTAATGCAATTCCGATGACAGACCTGAAAATGTGAGATGAACACTAATACTAGAATTTCGGCTTATTATACCGTGTTATAGTTGTAGATATTTAACAGTTTTGAATGAACATTGATTTAAAACACAATTTTGACGTACGACATACAGTCAAAGCTTCGAAAACGAAAGCGTTACGTTGGAGTTTTCGAGCGTTACTATGTTCAGGCCGACTAGACGAAGTGGTTTATTGATCCTTATCCCATGATAGAATTCGCGGTTCCGGTCTGGTAATGCTGTCCTCGATCACACAGACTGAAGTTCCAACGTGTTCAATTAGGCTCATCTAAAGATGAGCCCAAGTCCGCCCCTTTGGACGAGAACATGAGAGGTGCATGAAATGGCCTTCCTGGACACCCTAGAAGCGATATTTGCCCGTATAGTCAGAAATACCAAGGGAGGTGCTTCAATTCCGAACACGCATCGATACTGAATTTTTTATATACAAAATTTGTAAATAATAGGTTAAGTTAGATTAAGGAGGTAATTTTTTTATGATAATTTTTTTAATTAAAAAAAAGACGGGTGGGTAATGTCGGGGACATAACCGGAGTGACGTAGGACTATACAAACGGAACAGCTTTTGTTAAATATATATTTTAAATATATTGTTTTATTTTCTTCTCCTACGTGAATACCTACCTATCTCCCTGAAAAATGGATTAGTTTACTGTTTACTCTTTATGAACATGTTGATGGTTCTGAAAAGAACCTTTGGTGTTGTGTTTTTGTTATCACTCGATATTCCCATCTTGTTCGGTTAAACCTTCCTGTTTAGCTATTGCGTTTGCCACTCGTCACAGCTTTCACAGTTGGAAAATTTCTTCCTATCCAGCTTGTACATGTTGTTCAGTAAATTACATTTAATGCGACGTGCCGGAGAAACACTTTGCCACTCACTGAAACTAATTGTTGCCTTGATGAGCGCCGAACCGAAGCTGCTCTGTTCTTGATGCGGGTTTTCTGATTGTCGTGAGCAGCTTTGCAAGCCAACTCGAGCACTCCGACGGCCGAAACTCTATAATCGCTGCTAGGAATATTGGTGCTCCGGCACCAATCCGTTCGGCCTAGTTACCCTTGCGGAGCAATCAGTGAATGCGACCAACAGGGAACTGGAGACCTGCACGGTTCGAGTGAGACTTTGCCTTTCCCTTAACTTGTCCTCCTTTGTTACGTCCACGATGCCGATGCCGTACAACCACACGGGTTTACGGTTTGAAAGAAAATAAGATATTTTTTTGGGGTCCGCGTGTTTTATACTCTAGCGGTACACACTCACAGAATAGAGACAAATCGGCAGACTCAGCCAGAGTGGCGAGTCCAACGAGACGAACGAATGAGCGTTAAAAGGGAGCGATGGCAAAAAAATACATTCATTACGATTTGTTCGCTCGTTGGATTCACATGCAGGCTAAAAAGGGTCCTTTTCAGGATCACAAAATTATCTTCAATCTAAAGAGTTTATTGTTTTGTTATCACTCGATATCCCCATCTTGTTCGGCTAAACCTTCCTGTTTAGCGATTTGTTGCCACTCGCCACAGCTTTCACAGTTGGAAAATTTCTTCCCATCCAGCTTTGTGACATGTTGTACAGTAAATTACATTCAATGCGACGTGCCGAAGCGCCACTCAGTGTCGCATTGGAGGCGATTTTAACCTGTAATTGAACATTTGCGATGACAGTGGTACAGTGTCGACTTTCAATGTGGGGTCATAATTTGGATCTCTATGTTTACAAAAATGTCCAACTAAATAAGTCGCATTACATGTCCGTCCAATTAGCTAACTGTCGAACTAATTGTAAATTGCTGTACTTTCAATCTGGAAACAATTCAAGAATTGGTGAAAATTGAATAATCAGGAAAGTCCCCAACTATCAATAAGCTCAGAACAACTGCCAAATTCACATACTCATCAGATCCTGGCAAACAAATTATGAAAAAATCAATTTGTGTTTTATTATTATTTTGGATAATGTTTTAGAAAGCATTGAACTGTATTTCGTAAACTCTTTTTTGGAAGGTTTAATGGCCCTGAAAAGCGCCTTGTTTTATGGAATGGTTCCAATTTAGACAACTTAGTACTCGTGGTTTTGAAAAAAAAACCATTTCGAATGCCCTCGATGCCGCCTTGTTCTGGATTTGCCACCAACGCAGTTTGTATAAAGAACAAACTTTTTTCTTCTGCTACCTGATGCCGTTTTGCGATTGCGTTTGCCACTCGCCACTCGCTGCAACTGCCTGTTGTCTTGATGTCCACCGAACCAAATGTGTTCTGTTCCGAATGCGGGTTTTCTTATCGTCGCGAGTAGCTTTGCCAGCTAACTCGATCACTTCGGCAGCCGAAACTAAACACGGTTCGAGCGGGATTTTGCCTTTCCCTTCATTTTTCCTCCTTTACCATGTCCAGACATGGCTGCTTGGGTTGGTTTGTTGATGTGTTGTGATGCGAACCGATGTGGTGTACGGTTTGAATGAGAGTGATCGTTACGGAAGGAAGGAAGGTCTTGAATTATAGAGACTTTAAACTTTTGCAGTTCATTCGTCTCTAGCCTTGAGAAAAGCCCTTTGAAAACTCTACTCTATTCTACTCCAGCGCTACCACCTCCGCCCTCTTGCCTTGAGAAAGGCACTCGATCCCTCGCCGTCCAGCAACGATGTTGTCCAGTCGGTGTCCACACAAAGAATGATCGTTACGGAAGGAAGGAAGGTCTTGAATTATAGAGACTTTAAACTTTTGCAGTTCATTCGTCTCTAGCCTTGAGAAAGGCCCTTTGAAAACTCTACTCTACTCTATTACTCTACTCCAGCGCTACCACCTCCGCCCTCTTGCCTTGAGAAAGGCACTCGGTCCCTCGCCGTCCAGCTCGTCCAGCAACGATGCTGTCCAGTCGGTGTCCACACAAAGAATGATCGTTACGGCAGCGGAGCGGGGATTTTTAAGCTGACTGGCTGGCTCGAGAATTACGCATGTGTGAGACTGCGACCAATGTATCGTTAATTTTTTTCTTTTTCCTTTCCAAGCGTGCTTCATTCTATTTCGCTGCTGCCGCTGGTTGCCCGTTTTGGTCGGTACGATTTGAGGAGCACAAAATGGACCAATCAAAAATGGGCACATAGTGCATTTTGACAACGCTTGATATTTCACAATTATTCAATTATTTATCTCAAGAAAAATGAAATGTTATTCGTTATGATAGATGCGTAGATATATTTCCTATCAATTGATGCAAAAACCTTTGCGATCTATTGAGAAATGCTCGAGTTATAAGCGTTCCAAATCTTGCATTTTTTCCTACTTGTTCAGTGCCTAGATTCCCATTTCACCCCCTATATCTTCCGGTTAGACGTAGTCCTACGTCAAAAAAGTAGATCTTTAACTGTTTAAAAGTCAACCATTTGTTATTCATAATCAATGTTAAAATAATTAATTGGAAGCAATTAGATCTTCATCCTCGAGTGCACCCGTGGCCGAGTGGTTGGCTTCTCACATTATCATGCCGGGTGTTCGGGTTCGATTCCCGTTCTGGCCGGGAGGATTTTTCGTCAAAGAAATTTCCTTCGACCCCCGGCTCAATTGAACCACCCAACTTTGAACTGTGTCTCAGAAGTAATATCAGTAGAGATAATCGACCTTCGTACACCTATCTTCCGCTATGAGAAGCACAAAAATAGAATATAAAAGTCAGCCAATTCAGAAACTGTAATTAACACTTGATCCAACGAAATTGCATGTTTTGTTTAGTTGGGTTAGTAACCATATCTTGTATCCAGCAGGTGTTAACATAATTTACATGTTTTGTGAATAATAGAACTGAAGGTCAGTTCCGTGAAGTTTCGTAAAAATTAGTATGATCAAATTAACGAATTGAAAAAAATACGACAGTTAATCATGTCAATCTTATGGATTATTGAAATTTGTTGAAAATTTCGTTAATATGAAGAGCTATTATGCTTAGTTATATTAGCTACTACTTACCACCAATTCCAATTACTTTATTGGCTAATGAAATCAGTTTAAAGGAACTATGTGCAAATAGCGCATAACCTAACATAACCTACGACGTTATTGCAACAACACTTAAAATAAATGCGAAAATAGGCAAACTTTTCTACAGTATTACTTTGATAAAAGAACATACATTGAGATGTAGGAAAAAAAACCCTTCTGATTAAACCTCCTATAGAAAAAAATGTTACATCAATGATTTTTGAAAACAAACATCAGTTTATTTTTGGTATTTTGCGATTTATCAAAATAAAAATGGGAAAAGTTAGAGAGAAAGCGCATGATTAGTTAACAGAAGCCGACCAACTATAAAACAATTTTAAAGCGCATAGTTTGATGCAGTCAGATTGAAAATCAAGAGCTTCTTCGTTAAAAATTGAATCAAGCCAACGAGTGATGGCTTATCCCCATGGTGAAGGAGCGTCCGGAATTGTGTGCATTACAGTTCACAGACGAAATAAATTGTGCTTAGAGAGCACCTAAGATGCGATCATCATGGTACAATGTCTGTGACCGGAAAAAAACGCGAAGGAAAAAAGAACAACGTTGATAATCGCAGATAAAGATGCGTAATGTCACAACAGCCTAGCCAATGAATAGGGACCAAGGCACGAAACAAACTGAATCAGAGCGGGTTCAGAAGAGGCCAGCGCTAAAAAAATGGGTTTGTCCGGGGCTCTCAACTTCTATAAAAGTGATGACTCAAAGCCCACATTCAGAAAACCGACAACTTGGGTGTTGCAAGATTGTCTAAAGACCACGAAACACCCGGACATTGACCGGACCTTAGTGTTTTTGCGAATTTGTGGCCTCAGATAGGAGTTTTTTTTTTATAAATTCGTTTATTTTTACAGGCTCAATTACATAAGTTTAAAGGAGCCGAAATCTTAAATATATTTTTAAAACTATATATATGAACAATTTTCTTAAATCTATGGTTAGTAATGTGGGAAACCGATTACTCGCGGTGGACTCGAGATTAAAAGAGTGACATATTTTTCTCAGGAAAAGGATGGGGTATAAGGAAATTATTACAATGTTGATAATCACACACACTCAATTCTTAAATCTATTCGTACATCTGTTGTGAATTCAGATAGGAGTTAACATCCGAAAACATCATATCATAAATAAGAAGAAAACAGTATTGAAAATTGAATGGAAGAACGATTCCAGCACCGATACTGAAAAATTCGCTCGATACATGTCAAAATGGTGTAAATTGGTGTAAATGGTTCTGAGGAACCGAGGAACTATCGATTAGATATTAATCTCTCATTTTGGATTTTAAATGTTATCAATTTAGTAATCAATTGATTGAATAATTAACTCTGGTGACATTCTCTATGACGGGTATCAGGAGTTGTTATTGATTATTTTTTGGGATAATTTAAAGAGAAAAATCACGTACAGCGTGCGCACAATAGTGTTCTATAACTATTATACAGTTTTATAATTTTTCAATGTTTTCTAAAACGAATTATTCTTGAATTTAAAACGCATTTTCGACATTTTTATAACGTTATATTCCTGGCAATATTTTGCTTAGTCCGTTTTTGATAATCCACCACCACCGTATTCAAGAAACATAAAATGCTTCGAGAGTCAAGCGAACAAATACCGAGGTATCGGAAGGCAAATATTTCTCGAAAATAAATTTAGATTCTGAATCAGACTTGATGGAATGTTTTGGTCAACGATGAAAAGATGTTCCACGCAGGAACTGCAAGATTATCGTCGCTTGTGGAGGTTCTAATAAGGAATTGTTCCAGAAAACCAAATGGGTATCCTAGCTTCGGGCTTTATGAAGTGTACAACCATACTGTGGTAAACACGAGGGCATTAATCAGCCGCCATTTGGAAGCGTTAAAATCGATTTCATTGAAGATATAATTTCAAAAAAATCCTGGAACAACATCTTCTGTGTTTAAAAACTGTGGGATATTATTCCAAGGGATAGGTGGGAAAAACTTTGAGTCAGGCAACCTAATTGACACACTGTATATTCATTCAGTTTACTTGATCTGTAATGAACGAAAGAAGATTTTTCCATCGAAAAACTGTCAGTATTCGCACTGAGAAAAGAAATACCTGAACATATTTACACTGAATGTTTGAAATCTGTGTGTAAATGAAGTGTTATTCGGTGATAATATTGAAAAAAATACTCCAGCTGCGTTAAGAATTCATCTGATCCTATTCAATGATAGTTTGGAGGATCGTATTTCTAATTTGACATTGTTGCTTCTCGACGCAAAAGTAAACAAATCTTCATCGCACATAATATAAAAGGTCACTAGAATTAAATATCACCCACATGGGCTGAAAGTTCATCGCATGTTCTTTGGACTTTGAAGGTTCCTTTTTTCGCACAATGAGTGCTTTTTTCTGTATCAGAACTCATTCTTCACCGCAAATCGACAGAACCGTTTAAATTGATCAGTACTCACTTCCAACTTCTATCACGCATATAACCGCCCCATCCGCGTCCTTCTCGGGCATAAACCAAACCATCCCCGAGTCGAAGACATGTCGCACCGAGGACGGGTTCGGTGTGTTCTTGTAGTACTCTTCGCCTTTGTCCTTCAGCCGATAGGTGGCTTGAATCATTTGAAATGCCTTCTGCGGATCGTAGCAACATGGCCTCAGGTACTTCACCAGGAATGAATCACTTTCTGTTGGCACATAGAGACCCTTCTCTGCTTTCAGCAGCTCGCGCAGCTGGGCGAGTGATCGTTCCACATTTTCCGGCGTCTCGTTTAGCTCCTGCTCGGCTTTGGCCTTCAATTGGGGGTCGGTGTACTCATCTGCTTGGACGTAGATTTTGAAGTCATTTCCCAAATCGATGTACGGATAGTTTTGCTCATTATGTTTTATCGACATGTTGGAACACAGGGCACCTGCACTTGCACTTACACTTGCTTTCAGGTGTGTAACACACAGAAACAACTTATCTCTTGAACTTGAATATCTAGCGCAAGGAGCTGGAATAATAAGCGAAGCTTTTGCTTCTCTCAGTCGCTGCTAGGGAATTCGAACGCGAGATCGTAAAGAAATAAATAAAACGTGTTCCGATCGGTTCGCTGGCCGGTGGCGGACTGAAACTCGCTGCAATTTAGTCGGTCCGATTTATAGATTAGGTGTGGTGTTAATTTTTGCGTCTCTGATCGTTCTTTCGCTTTGTCCATCCCAGGTTTACCCCCGCTCAATCTGCTGAGCTTATTCGGGATGCTGTTTTGTGTGTGAGTGTTCACCATTCTGTTCATCATTCGGTTGGCCTTGTATAAATTTTCACGTCTTTCAACTGTCTTTTGCAGGTTTTGGGTGTGCTTTCCGCGACGTTATGCCGTTGTTGTTTTCTGGAGAGTCTTTGATCATCGGTAAGCTCCCGCATGAGGATGTTCAGTTGGGACCAAGGGATGGATTTCGAAAGTTGGTAAAATTGAATTCAATCTGAAGATTTTAATTCATATTGTTTCGCTACACAACGGTCATTCGTTCACATTGAAATGTGATTCTAAGTATCTAATGGTTCAGAACGCTATAGTCGACTAGAGCTGATAGTCAAATTTGCATCAATGAGAATGAAATGTTTCCCAGTGAAATCATTGTTAGACTTGTTATTTGTGCATCCCTAATATCGACTGGAAGTTCAACGCCATTGACGCAATTCCCTTATTTTATGGTTCTGGCTTTCGATGTATCAAATACCAATCTCAACAACATTTTTTCAAAAATACAATTAATATCAATAAAAATTTACAATACCTCAGATTTTTTTAATTTTATTATTATTCAGCCCAAGTCACATTAGATTCTTGTTTTGGGTTTCCCATTGGGTCCAGTTCTTCGCATTCGCTTGAAGTGACGATTTATGATCGTTTATAAAAAAAGTTTTGTCTCGATTCGTTCATGATTTCAAGAGCTTTTACTCAATTTATACTCATGGCGATTGGATAAATGTTTGCGGAGTGCTCTTTGACCAATTCATCTGGTTGCATGGTACAAATATAGCATAGGAGGTCTTAAATTTCGCGGGCTGTTGAATATCGTTGGACCATTTTTGTGCGTTAATGAACGTGTTTCTAACATACTTGTTTACAGTGTTGTCATCGAAAGGGATATTCCCCTTTTTGTGCACAGCTGATAAGAATAAACGTGTTCTGAATGATCGGGGTTAGTTCACTGGAGAAAAACGATTCAAGGAATTTGCATAAAGAGAAATTCCCCGTCGTTCAGCGACTGCTTTATTAAATATCATATGAATATTTATGCAATATTTATTGATATGGTTGAATGTTTAGCAAGTTTTGTCATGGAATCGTAATCGATTGAAGACCATGTTGGAAATGTTAAGCGATACTATAAGAACACTGAAAAAAAAAAGTTAAATGCGTTTCATGCGTCGATTCGTTGCAGTCCAGGGGATCGTAGTGATCGTTTAGTTTCGAGTTTCGGTAAGTTCATGCGATTTGACACCCTTAGGAAAATTGTATGGTTATTAAAAAGTATGGCCCAGCTTGATTACTTTTTTGAACCGGGTCTACTGGGGTCTTTTTTGTAAAAAATCCCATTGAATTCGAATATCGCGTTTCTACAACATGGTCGACGAACTACTGCCGTAATGACCATATGACAAGTTAGTTGGCGGTTGATCAGTTCTAGGTTCATCATAAATATCAGAGTTTGTCTCTCTCGATTGACCTAAATAACAATCTCAATGAGTCCTGTTTAATTATTATATTTTGAATGTTAGCTGAGTTCCGTCAATATTGCTTGTCAGTAGAGATGAAACGGATATCCGGTAACTATCCGTTATGCGGCTAGATAGTTAATTTTTTGAACAAAAAAATCTTATCAACATTAGGTTAATTATAACACAATAGTACAAAAAATATCATTCACACGTGTTTAAAAATAAGGTGTAACTACAGACATATCAAAAATGTTATTAAAATTGAATTATTATCAACTCATATCATCAACGTTTTATTCAGCTTCATCGCTTTCGTTTCGTTTAACAGGTATTGACGACGGCAATAAACTGTTATTTTCAGAAGATTCGTCTCAAGATATTTTTGTGTGATGATTTTCTGTCTATCTGTTTACGTTTCAAGAACTCCTAAGTGGTCTGACCTAAACCTCGGGTCTAAAAAGGTTTCAATCAGATAATTTTGATCTTCTAAGTAGTTAAAACGACCTCTCCAGCCTTTAAAGACGTTCTCATACGAAGTTCGGTGTTCTTTGTGCAGTCTCGCTCTTATCCAAATACTTTTTTGATGCGGCAACATGCAATATACAGTATCTAGAATGTTTCAAATAAGAACTAGTGCTTTATAATAGTTTTCGTTTATGTCGACCCCTGGTAAACCGATATCTACCCCCTGAACTAAAACTTCTCTTTCTCTAACCTCTCCATATTTTTAGAAAAACGAAAGAGTCGACAATTTGCTTCTAATTCGGGACATTATTTCTCCCGGGGATCTTCCAGTTGTTGGATGTTTGGAGTAAGTACAGTTATAGGCTACAATCATTCCTAAGTTCTTGAGCTATGTGGAGACGTTTAATTGTATCTTTTGACTTGGGGTGGTGATCATTTCCATTTCTTACTACCATCAGATGTTGTTCTTCCGGTAGGGTTCTTAAGAAATCCATGGGATGTCATTGAGACCTAAGTAACTGACTACGTTGGATCTTCATCATCACAATTCCCAGATGTCATTCGTGAGCGGTCTGCGGCACTTTATCTCGGAGGAAACACGGAACAATTATTCGTTCATCTAGGATAAGGACAACTTGAAACTTACAAAGATCATCGCCAAACACACGACGCATGATAGATTTTGTTTCCCCTCTTTTCCAGTAATTTTGTTGGAATTATTCATGTTATGCTTCATGTAATCATTCATATCTGTGCTACAATGTAATTTAACCCAACTCTTGTGTATTTCAACATTAGTGTGTATTCTATTCAATACTCTGATGTACAGTACTTTTACTATTTTCCAAATAAAACTTGTTACTTCATTTGTTCTACTACGCGTTTTCCCTCTATAGGTTGTGGACCTAGACGCGGAAATATTGTCGAAGTGTAAAAAGGGATTTATTTCGTGACGCTGGTAGTATAAACGATTGGAGGCGATTACGAAAACGCGAACTTCAGCTCGAGGAAACGCAGCACCAGCTGGAGGAATTGGTACGGTAGTTCCCAACAATTCGAGTTTTCGGGGAATCGAGCGGCCCTATATGGAAGTTGGTGGTGCAAACATATTTGGAGCTAGAAGATCTTTGGAGTGCTGTTCAACCAGAGAAGAATGAGGACGGAACCAACATGGTAGTTAACGTCGCATCCAAAAAATCCTTCGCTTCAGGTATCCTCCACACTTTAAGTTATCCTCTTTAAGACTATGAGTTAGATGGATTTATCTGTACATCCATTCCATACCAAACTGATATAGTGGTTCTCATATTTTCGTTAAAAGTGGTAGTTTTGTTCTTTATCGCAAAACATTAGAGCCGTATTTTCTTTATATTTTCATTAGGGATACGATTTTCATTTTAGGGTTGTCCGAAAAATCAACTTTTCCTCTTCTGTAAAAAATGACTTTTTCAAAAAATCATAATATTTGAACTACTTGACCCTAGCCTATCTAATTGGCTTCAACTTTATGTGTCGAATGAAACACACAAATGAAACACAAATTTCAGTATAACTCGAGAATTAATCAAGCAAACGAGCTAAAATTCGGCATGTGGAGGTTTTAAGGTACAATAAATATTTCTATGCTGGATAGACACTCCTTTCCCCTCTATAAGGGGGGGCTACCATACAAATGAAACACAAATATCTTTATAACTCGAGAAATAAGCAAGCAAACTAACCCAAATTCAGCGTGTGAGCGTTTTAGGGTGCAATAAATGTTTCTATGTTGGATAGACACTCCTCCCCCTTTCTAAGAGGGGCAACCATCCAAAGATACACAAATTTCAGCATAACTCGAGAATCAATCAACCAAACTATGGTGGTTCGACAAGAGGAAGGGGAGAGGGGTTGCCATACAAATGAAACACAAACTTTTGCATAACTCGAGAACTAATCAAGCAAATTGATCCAAATTTGGGATGTGAGGGCTTTTGGGTACGAGAAATGTTTCTATGATAGTATGACACCCATCCCGCCCCTGGAATGGAGAGGGGGTCCCTTAAAAATATTACAGATATTTCAACCACACATGAGAATTAAAAATTTGCGGAAAACTCTGAAGGGAAGTGGGAAAATTCGGAAAATTCAATTCCCACATATTCTATAATTTCATAGTGACAAGCGTTTAGTCCATTTGATGTTTTCGCCAACGAACTTGATTTTTGTTCGAAAGTGGAAATGGATTTTAATGTGATAAAACGCACTCCTATATCTTTTTCTATCTATATAAATAAAAATGAATCGCTGAATGTGTTGATAAGAGCAAAACTCGAAGAAGGAGTTATCCGATTTAGGGCTATCTTCATTCTATCATATTTTCTATATCAAACATTCATTCGATGTAACGAAGAAACATGTTATTTGCAATGATTGAAAAATCTTGAACGAGAGTTGTGTCTGAAAACAATCTGATATTATAATGACGAGTTTTGGTAAAATTCCAAGGAAATTTATATTAAAAGTAAATTGCAATCGGTCAATTAAAAGATGAATTATGAAACAGTTCTGCGATTGGACCCATGATCGTAAGTAAGAAAACGTGAATGTTTAGTGGTATTGATAACAAAAACTAAATTTTGGGCGGGACGAAGTTTGCCGGGTCAGCTAGTATATATATAAAAATCTCGTATCACGGTATTTGTTTTTGAACTCATCCGAAACGCGTCGACCGATTTTGATAAACAAAAATATACACAAATATACACAAAACTTGGTAGGCACGAGAATATGTCGTAAACAATATATGACACAGCTAGGATATCGGTTACCATATATTTATGCAAAATAAAAAAGTATTTTTAGTATTTTTGTACAAATAATATTCAAATAAAGTCTTTTTGAACAAGCACAATAAAAAAGATAAACACGCCATTGCACAGTGAGGAATCGCTGGCCATCAGGCAAAAAATGAAATTGGCGTCAGCTGTTTATCTAGGATTCACCTTAATCAAAATCGTAATAATTCATTGATGGAAATTTTCGAGTCACAGTAATCTGTAGAGGATGGAATATAAATTTGAGCTAAACATTACAAAATCTATTATTTTAAAGTTGTAAAACAGTTTGTGATTAAAAAAGGAATAAAACAAATTTATGAAATCGAAATCATATCAAACCAGAGCATAATAAAACAAACAATATATCTATTGAAAACATTCAGTCCTTTTCAAATGTTGAATAAGATTTGCTATCACTAAAATTGATTGAAAAATAGCCCGTTTGCAGGTTGGCGTTACTTCGTACTCCTTTGCAAACAGAAGTAAAGCACTCAGTTCGTTGTATGAGAAAAAAACAATGGCAATACCGCATATCTTTAGTTTCATTTGCAACGTTATGTGATTCCAGTGTCAATGTTCTACGATTCGTTCAAAATAGATATCAGCTATATTTAGAATATCAAATCCATAATTTCGTTGAGTTTTGTTATGGAGCCATCAACATCAGCGGTACCATACAATTCAACGTTGAGTAAGTTGTTTATCCATGGTTTTATACATGCATTTTAATATCCTCTTTTAACCAAAGGAACCGGATTAGAAAAACAACAAATCTATAAAACAATGAAGTATTGAAAATCACAAGACGAAAAGAAAATAGCAGCGAAAGGAATTTTTCCTGCTGATAAGTATAATGAATTCCAAATTTTACTAATAAAAATAGTCGAGAAAATACTAATCATGGTATAGTCAATCATCTTCTCACCTCCACAGATCCAATGGAAAACATATATTTTGAAAATGAGAAAAGTAATTGTAAAAAACTTCTAGATTAAGTAATTTTATTGAAGAACACAATCGTTTAATCTGGACATGTTAATTTTGAATCTGCTGGCAGTTATGAAGAAAAAGAAGAAGATTATTGTTATGATTTGTTTTGCTGTATTGTATTAATTTGTAATCCGAAAAAAATCTTTTATATCTATAGTAGAATTCTGTTGATTTGAAGGGTCGTCCATAAACTACGTGATCTTTTCAACGCCCAGTGAGTTAGCCTGTACTCAAGGATAATGGAATTATATAGAAAACTAGCTGACCCGGCAAACTTCGTCCCGCCCAAAATTTGTTTTCTGTTATCAATACCTTCAAACATTGACGTTTTCTTTCTAAGCGCAAGTTCATAAGTTTAATCGCAGAACAGTTCATTGATTGATCTATCTTCTAATCGACCCCATTGAATTTACCTTTTACTAAAAAAATCATAGTTCTTCTACCAAAACTCATCATAATAATATCAGATTATTTTCGGACACAGACCCCTCTCTCTTCTCCCTTTTAGAGAGGGGTGGAGTGTCTAACCACCATAGAATCATTTATTGCACCCTGAAACCTCCAGATGCCTAATTTGGTTGCATTTGCTTGATTAATTCTCGAGTGATGCAGACATTTGTGTTTCATTTGCATGGCAGCACCCCCCCCCCCCCCCCCTTTGAGAGGGGTTGGAGTATCTAACCACCACAGAAACATTTATTGCACCCTAAACCTCCAAATGCCTAATTTGGTTTCATTTGCTTCATTAGGCAGACCAGCTCCGGGAGCTCGGATGGAAGGTTCTTTTGCATCCGCCGTATAGTCCGGACCTTGCACCAAGTGACTACCACCTGTTTTTGTCCATGGCGAACGAGCCAGAAGTTAGCCATAAAATAGGCCTGTGAAAATTGGCTATCCGAGTTTTTTTTGCCAATAAGGAAACGAGCTTCTATAACAGGTGTATTATGAAGTTGGCATCTCGTTGGGAACAAGTCATCGAACAAAACGGCGCATATTTGACTTCAAACAGATGATTGTAACAAATTTCTGAACTGTTTGTTTTTAGACAAACAAACAAAAATATCGCACATCCTATATATATATATATATATATATATATATATATATATATATATATATATATATATATATATATATATATATATATATATATATATATATATATATATATATATATATATATATATATATATATATATATATATATATATATATATATATATATATATATATATATATATATATATAGAATTTACTGCGTAGAAGATGGTGCCATAAAATCCCAATAAAATGGATAATGTGCCTAATGGACGGCCCAAATTAGAAATGGATGCCAGCTTCGTGTTTAGCATCCCGAAATTATGTAAATACCATGTTTTTTTCACATTCAACGATACTTTTTTGCTTGACCAGCCTTCTTTTGGAGTCGCCCCACTGTGCAGTGTTGTTCCCGGTTGGTCTAGGTACCATCGGTGCTCGTTGGTGCACGAACTTCTTCTTCGTGTTGTTTCCCCGCTTGCTTTTTTCGTACTTTCCTGGATCTTCCTGGAGCGTGACTTTGCTCGTCGTCGTTACAAGATCCTTGATCAACGCTTTGAGATCATCTCTTCTGGGGGAGGAAATTTCGCACATCCTTTTCAGCAGTGACATTATGATAAACACAGACTGCGCAGGCTTAATCGGCAGTCTGACTTGCTGAATTTCTCATGCTCTCCTGCTTCAAAATCTACCAGATCACCAAAAAAGACAATACTAAGTGATTTTTCTTGTTAAAAATGCCCCGTCATACCGAACAAGACCGCTCAAGGAAACGTTTGAGCTACTCAATTGGAATTCACTATTGCTTGTGGCTTGTTTACCTCCTTCTGATTACCATTTGATGGGATACGCACTTACTAAGCAGCACTTCAATTCGTACAAAAAATTGTAAAATGGTTCGATGACCGGTTTGTCTAAAAACAAACAGTTTTTCCAACGAGACATCCATTAATTGCCTGAAAGATGGGAAAAATGTGCAACTTTCAATGGCCATTTCTTTGAAAAATTTTGACCAAAAACAAGTATTTTTATGTTAAAATCCGCTTCGATTGACACCTGGTACAATCTTGTTTATTTGTATGTTGGGAAAATAAAACGTTACCATACAATCACAGAGTTAGTGATGTTAATAAAAAAAAGTAGAATCCATATTCAAAACATTCAATTAATCTCAAAAGAATGAAATGGAGTTCATCTGTCCCTTAAGTTTAAAAAAGAGCTATATGTATTATCAGTATTAGCTAACCCACTTAGGAGGTAAAGATCATCGTTGTTTATTTCCTTCCTACTGATAAAATCGTCGAAGACGTTATGTTGCTTTCCCCGTGGAAAAGTAGCGATACTGAAATACCGATTTAGATAAGATTAGGCCACGTTAAAGAAAGTCATCGGTCAATCCTTGCAATGCAATTCATAGCTCGATTCACTCGACGAGGAACATTCATACGGTAAACATGTCCGCCCCATTCGACGTGGAACTCGGTCCTCCAAGCGCAGAGCTGCTAGAGGTGTCCCACCAGGAGCTTCGGGAGATTCCCGAGCTGAGAGCGGCCGCCGTAGCAGAACTTAGAACGTTATTGCAAGCGGCGAGTGATTTGTCTTTTCCCGACGATGAGGAGTTTTTGCTCATCTATCTGAGACCATGTCATTTCTACGCCGAGAGCGCATTAAAACTGGTGAGTTGGATTCTCCCTGATGCGACCGCGGTATTGGTAATGCTTCTTTGTTTTAGATGCGTAATGTTGCCGAGTTCCAGAAGTCCCACCATAGTTTGCTCCACAACCTTGTGCCGACGGATCTAAAAGAAGAAATAACCAACCATGACCTCGTGACGGTTCTAACAAACCGTGATCAGAAGGGCCGCAGGATTGTTGTCGTCCGTGTGGGAGGCGTCTGGGATCCCAAACTTGTCCACGAGGATAAAATATTCGCCATTCTGTACACTTTCCAAAAACTGGCCGTCATGGAACCTGCTACTCAAATTAATGGTATCGTTGTGATTTACGATTTCGATGGGCTGGGCATGAAACAGGTCAAAGGAATGTCGCCTGGAGCTGCGAAGCGACTGCTGACTTTCATTCAGGAGGCCGCCCCAGTTCGAATCAAGGCCGTTCACTTCACCAAGGAACCGCTGCTGTTCAACATGGTTTGGGCCTTGATGAAGCCATTTGTGAAGGAGAAACTCAAAAACCGGGTAAGTGACGATGATTAGAATACGGCGCACGTTTCGTGTTTATGCCCATAATTTACATGTATCGCACACGACAGATGTTCTTCCACGGCGCGGACATGAAAAAGCTTCATAAGCATGTGGATGCGGACTGCTTACCGGCGAACTATGGTGGAACCTTGCCAGTGCTTAACTACGGCTCCAAGGATTGGTATCCGGCTCTTGAGAAGCACATTGATTTTATCAACAAGTTCAATGCGGCGGGATACAAATAGAATCCACTGGTGGGGGTTAGGTTATCTAATCTGGCGTTCATGTAGTCAGTGATTACCGAACGAAATGTTTTTAAAGAAATCCATTTGGATTCATTCTTTTGTAATAGATAACATTGAACAATCACTGAATAAACTCAATTTGTTATACAGGGTTTTCCAACTTTAAATTCCGACAGTAAATTGAAATAAAATACACTTGGAATTCGAATTTCGATGAAACTTTTATTTCAAATTAAAGTTTGGTTTATGCCATTATGTGTGAAATACAAATGTCCACCTAGGGCTTCCTCGCACACCTTGACCCGGAACAGGTAATTTTCGATGACTTTTCGGCACATATGGGGCGGTATCTCGGTCATAACTTCACGAATGTTGTCTTTCAAATGTTCAAGAGTTTGCGGAGAGTTGGCATGGACACGGTCTTTCGTATAACCCCACAAAAAAAAAGTCTAGCGGGTTCAAATCGCATGATCTGGACGGCCAATTGGCATCACCAAAACGCGAAATTATGCGTCCCTCAAATTTCGTTCGCAATATGGCCATGTTCGGTCGTGTTGTGTGGCACGTGGCGCCGTCCTGCTGAAACCACATGTCATCCGTATCCATATCTTCAATTTGTGGCAAAAAAATCGCTTAACATGCGGCCATAGCGCTCCCCATTCACAGTTACCGTCTCCCGTCCTCATTTTCAAAGAAATACGGCCCGATGACACCACCAGACCATAATGCCCACCAAACAGTGACTTTTGGCGGATGCAATGGCCTCTCAACAATCACGTGTGGATTTTCTGAGGCCCATATACGGAAATTTTTGATGTTCACATAGCCTTCTTCTTCTTCAATGGCACTAACGTTCCTAGAGGAACTTCGCCGTCTCAACGTAGTATTACTTGCGTCATTTTTATTAGTACTTAGTTGAGATTTCTATGCCAAATAACATGCCTTGAATGCATTCTGAGTGGCAAGTTCTAGAATACGCGTGATCACAGTGCAAGTCGGAGGAAATTTCTTTGACGAAAAATTCCCCCGACCAGAACGGGAATCGAACCCGAACACCCGGCATGTTAGTTATGACGCTAACCACTCGGCCAAGGGAGCACCCATGACCCATGTTCACATAGCCACCGAGCTCGAAATGTGCCTCATCGCTGAAGAAAATTTGATGCGAAAATTCAGCATTTTGGTGCTGTTGTTCGTTCACCCAATCGACGTATGCCCGACGCATTCCATGGTCACCACGCTCTAATTTTTGTACCAGTTGGACTTTATATGGATGTAGGTGCAAGTCCAAATGCAAAATTCGCCACAATGATGTGTTTGACGAGCCCAATTGCTGAGCACGCCGTGGAATCGAAACATTCGGGTCATCCTCCACACTGGCAGCAACAGCAGCAATATTTTCGGCCGAACGCACATTACGATGATGCACAGGTTTCACAATATCCGCTACGGATCCAGTTTGTTCGAATTTACGCACTACATTAGCGATTGTGTGCTCTGTAGGCCGTCCATGATGACCAAAATCCGTCCATAATGCTCGAAAAACATTTGCCGGTTTTTCATCATTTTTATAGTATAATTTAACAAAATTAACAAGTTGGCGATGCTAAAACGATCCATATTGTAAAATGGCAGACATTCAACTAACGATATGACGCTTTGGTTGACAGCTATGTCAAACGGTTGTCAGCGCAGGGCTGTATACTTTCGGAAGCCCGAAATGGATAACCCTGTATATTCTATGCATGGTCATTATTGAGAATCAGTTGGTGAAAGAGGATCGTATTAAGTGACACATATAAAGTTTATACAAGAATAAAAACGATACAATATAATATCTTAAACACATAATCGATTTGTATCTGCGCTATAAAATAATTCATGTTTGAAATGAAAATTTACCAGAAAAATTCTCTTTGTGTCATTATCTAGAATTATCTAGAACATAGGAAGGTCAAGAAAAAAATCTCGATGTCACCTCTGTCTCTCAACTCAAGCTCTGTTCACGTTTGGCAGGAACTTTGGTCGAGTAATTTCTTTTATTATTCGTTTTCAAACTTTTTCGGTTTATCCAGATGCTTTTTATCTTCAACACTAAAATCAGCACTTTTTAATCGTCTAAACCAGCTATACTCAACCTGCGGCCCACCGAGCTCTCCTGTTCACGTTTGTGCATAAAATTGGAAATATGGATATGAAACTATTGATTACCTATATTTTGAAATAAGACCAGGTTTTTCAGTAATGATACCAAATCAGAAAACAGGTCAAATTTTTTATGAAATAAATGAAATAAATTAATAATTATTTTAGCTCGGAACGGATTTTAATGGTTTACATTCCAATCGAATCGGATATTCTCGAAAATCTTTCGATACGTTATACATTACGGCTCCCTAACCCATAAATGATATCAATTAAGGATCATTGGAAGAATACATATTTTACTATTGTGTTCCCTTGGCTGAATTTGTATCAGGCACAATATTCCAACAACACTGCTAATCAGACGAACATAAATCGATCGCTCGAAATACAAATGCAGCATTCGTTTTACGGAGAATGTGGACAGAGAAAATATTGCAATCCTAGCTCCGCAGTATTCTATTCATAAAGTATAAACAATTCGTCAGCCATCTAACATCTAACTAGCGACTGGGCGACAGCAAGGCTTTCGAAATGACCTTGCTCAAAGCCGAGTGTTTAGTTTTGTTCTCCAATTTGGTCTTTTTCAAGGCTAGAGGCGGATGAACTGATGAGTTTTAAAGCCTTTATAATTTAAAAACAACGTCATTATCATCATTCAACTCGTCTCGCTCCAGCTATCAGACAGCAGTTTATTTCAATGCTGATGGCACCGTGGTTCTAAGGAAGAATGAAAGATAAATATCGCACAGTATGTTGCAATTCTGTTCGGTGGGGCACCACGTCGATCTGCATGCCGTCTGCTGAAGAGTATCTGTATATTTTTGTGGCACATCATATTTGAATCTGTACTAGGGTGTGAGTTTCAAATTTCTGAAACGAGAGCGTTACGTTTGTGGTGAAATACATTTTGTCAGTTGAACAAAGTGGTATGTCAATCACTTCATTCGAAAGATAAAAGGTGATGAGTAATGATAATCAGTAATGCTGGTTACTTATTGACCCAAAACTTGTTTCAATAGCAAACCGCCTCGAAAACAACCTATTCAAATCACAAATGTCTATAAATACCTGTACCTGCTGGAAAGTACCTCTTAGTCAAGATTTGTCGATGTATGCGTTGGCTGTCAGTGAAAGTTCTCTAAATATTGTGCTCGCCCTGACCAACCAGATTTTATTTTGTTACTGTGTTGAACATTTTTCGCCACAGAATTTTCAGAATATGCAAGAAGCAAGCAAAGTGTAGAGCAGAATCAAAGCAGAAGCGAAATGTTAAATAGGACGTAGGTCGTCGGTTTTGATACCGTGAAGATTGCATGAATTGTTGATTTTATACGTTTTCAAATAGATAACGGTAATGGGGGTCAAATATATAATCGCTTGGTGCCACAATGTGTGTAGTACGAGAAGAATGTCGCAATGCATACTGATTGCGTTACATGTATTGTTCTGTGCGCATGTATTTTCTCACGAAAACAAGAATTAATCATGGATTAATCATCTTCAACGGCGTCTACAAAAAAAACGCAAATCCATCGGTCCTTTTCAGCGCCACTAAAACTTTCGACTAAAGAGTTATTTTAGAAATTTAGATGCATTCTAAAAATCTTTTTTTTTTATAATTTATTTTTGGCTGAAGGGAGATTATGAAAATTTAAGTGTGTGTTGTTTTAAGTTTTTTTCAAATTATAGATGCTTTAAGCTTTCTCAGTTCATTCGCTTCTAGCCTTGAAAAAGACCATTTTGCTGCCAGTGTTGCCACATTTTATACTGTACCAGAGGGGTTAAAAATATTTCTCACCTGTACTTTTTTTTCCAAAAAGATGTATCTTCTGAAATATTCGTTGTAGAGAAAAAAACTAATTTATTAGTATGAAAAAATACTCATTTATTTACTACTAATACTACATTTATATTTGCAAGTCATTCGGGTGTTTGATGCTACATACATAGCTTTTTTTCAGAACCTAGATTGCATACAATCATTTATGAAAATTTTGGTGCTGCCGTCACATTGTTTAATAAAATTTATCGATCTCAAAATAGCGTTCATCGTATCGTTGTTGAGCCGATTTCGAAGCCTGTTTTTGTTCTGATTATATTAATAAAAAATCGCTCGATAGTTGTCGAGGAGTGAGGCATAGTGAGAACGTAACAATCAAGACATCGAAGCTCAAAAAATGCAAGTGAATCGTCAATTCCTTTAGATATTCAATTTTTTTACACCAATCCTGCAAATGCACATGATCATCGATCGTGATAGTCTTTTTCGCAGTTGACACACATTAGGTCACAGACAATTATAAATTTGTTTCATCACCGCCATTTTTCCTCACTTCTAATTAACCAAACACAAAACAATGATGTCTTCTATCTACCTTTGGAAATGTATCACAAGAAAAAGGTCGTGTGTGATGCGACAATTGACAAACGCTGCTTCGGAATGACTGCATGAAAACCGACGAGGTGTATAATATCATCGAGTTACACTTTGGATTTTAAATTGCGTACTATCCACCCTCCGAAGTGATTATGCTGTGGCACTTCGTTTCATGCAAAAACGCTGTGTGGGACAACTGTATCGAAGAAGACAGTAGGCTGCTCGCTGGCTGATGCGAGACTGTGTTATAGAAAACGCGAACACACTGCTTCTAAGCGGTGGTCTGAATTTACATTTTGAGCGAGCGATTTAACCAGTTAACTGTGATTGACTAGTATACTCATGATGGAGAGGTCGTAAAATTTTGTGTATTGACGAGTATACTCGTCATACGTATAAATCAGTAACCATTAGCTGTTTAAATTGCAATTTTTGAGAAAAACAAACAATTCCTCAAATTTCAAGATGTATAGAATATCTTGAGGCAATGCCGGAATAAAACAAACAAATAGAAAATATACAAAGCTTGCGATGATGCCATGAGTCTTGGTATGCACTGGTTGAAAAAGTTTACCAGTTCGCAAAATGAATTTATTTATGTGCGATGATAATGTTTTTAGTTGTTCGCTTTGCTAAAAACTTGGGATCAGTAAGGAATTGCGTTACTGGTGTTCGATTTGCAAAGTCTCAATGTATATAATACCCTGTTCCGCTGAATATCACTCCACAGCGAGAATTTGAATTCTTACGTTTGTATGTATAATATTTAATTGAATTCATTGCATTTTTAGTTCGATATGTATATAATATATGCTTATGTTAACCAAAGAAGTAAATATTAATAATAAAATTTACAATTTTTGTAAATTATTTTACCAGCGCGCAGCTTACCTTGTGATTGACAATGTACTCGTCTTGGCTCGATTCTGGCGACACAAAACTGTGCGCACTTTTTAATGAATACGGCACAGTTAACTGGTTAAGCGTGCCTGGTTCATGGTGGTATGTAAACATTTTGATCGCGGTTATACTAGTTGCTCGTTGTTGACAGCACGTATGTACAGAAAAGCCCCAAACCAATGATGAAATAGGAAAATAGAGATGCTTCCGTTTTTTTTCATTTAAAAAAACGAAATCCGTTAGTAGTAAAATTATTTATTAGCCTTAAACAATTTCATAAAATCGTGACACGAGTTTTGATCAGAAATCCCTAATAAAAGGCGTATTCCTACGTCAATTTTTTTTTCAATTTACACGCAATCTTGTTCGTCCGAATTTTGATCGTAACGTCCTTTTGTTTAGAGGTAATTTTCTTTTATAATTTTTACTTTCTGAGTGCTTATTCAACCCAATGCGAATTTCAATTGGACTAACAACAACTAATACTATATGTAGATTGTCACTAATGACTAATATTTCTAATATTTCTTCACTTTTCCAATTTTTCTCGCCGTATAAACTTTTCTTGGGTGAAAATGAACACACATGCATATATTTACAATGCGGATTTCCCCCAGGTAGCTTGGTATTGAAGTCTCTTTTAGGGAATACATTTCGGTAGAAACAAAAGCTCCGCCTACTTTCATGTATTTGCAATGCCGATTTCTCCCAGGCAGCTTGGTTTTGATGTCTCTGTTAGGGACCCGCCGCATGTATCGTCAATTTCGACCAATCAGAAGTGGGTATTTCCGTTAGGATAGGGATTGAGATTTTTCAATTGTTCGATAGTTAATTTCATGACATATATTTTTTTTTAATATAAAAAAAAAATTATGGAGTACCTAAATCGATTGACGCAAAAATTTCATCAATCCATCGTGAAATGACTGAGCAATAGGTGTTTGAAATTGATCAATTTTCACGCTGTGCTCGATTTTCGAATTTCAATTTGTACCCCAATATGTTCCCGAAAGACGTAATCCTACGTCAAAAATCAAAATAGGGTTCGTGTTCTGGGAAATTAGGATCCACTTTATATTTGATTGACTATAGTAGAAAGGATTTCTGTGTCACATCTTAGGAAATATTCAATGAATATGTGTTGTAAATTTGAACAAAATCGGTGTTCGAAGGGATTTTCTTACTTTAGAAAAGGCAAACCACTTTTTCGCAGCTCGCGTATTTTTACTAACGGCTCAAAACTGTAAATTCACCAAATTAGTTGTTTTACAATACAGAAATATACAGAGGTTCACATGAGTAGTTTTCTATTTTCTACACTTTCTGAATCCTTTCCTTCGATTTCAAATCTCTCCTTTATTTCTGTAAATCCTGTAATTTATGATAAAAATACTCTTCAAGCTTACAACTTACTCTCGCTGTTACAATTAGACTTACGCTTCTCTTTATATACGCCTTCAAGTTTCTATCTTATTCTCAAAATTCAATCAACTTTTCTAATTATAAATTAACTTTTCTCCAATAATCGAACTATTCACATCTATTCAAATCAAATTTTCTTGTCTCTTTAACACAATAGTGGTTTGTTGTCAATTTGTTAACAACATTGATAATCATCAAGGTAGTACGATTAGGACAAACAGCTCATCGGTGCCTCAACAATCGGTTTAGTATATCATGAACACTTTGGCTAGTGTAATTTATAAAAAAAAGCCGTTGGCTTTTGAAAAACGGAAAATATTTTAAATCATTTTGAATGTACGTTCCTATAACTGAACTCTATCTGAACTGATGTCTATCATCGTTGTCGTGATATTCTCCGACTTCTTTTTGATCTACTGTTTACTGTATCATTGCTTCTTGATTGCTTTGAGGCCTTTCTTCTTAGAATCAAGTGAGTATCAAAGTTCTCAGAAAATTGTAGCGATCTCAAGTTTGAATTAATCGTCGTAAATATTGTAATATATTAGTAAAACCACACACAATTGTTCAGAATGTATTTCTTTCGTGGATAAATTAAATTTGTGGGAAACTACAGAAATCGTCTTTATTTGTAGTATAATATATTATAGTATATAGTAGTATAACATAAAACAAGTTTATTCGATTCTAACAACGATGCTAACGGAAGCAATTCAGATTTCGACCTACTCTATCAGAATACATCCTTCTTAGAAAGTTATCCTTCTGGTGCGTGAACTGAGGGCACTTTGTATTTCACTACCATTCAATAACATATTTCATAACCTCTAGCCCACGAAATCGAAAAAGAAAATAGCAGCTCAGTGATAAGGAACGGATTTAAAATACTAAGTAGATAACGGCAGCGTGTATGGAGAAACGCACTCGAAATGCTTTTAATGCCTATTCGTTTCGCTCTTAGTCTTATCTCTATCGGCTAATATCACTTAGAATATCTAACACCTATATCATTACGCTTGGTCCACTTCAAGGGCCACTCGCGTAGCCATAAGTGTTCCATTTCAAGACATGGTCAACATGCTTTTCGAGGCAAGGGTACCAGTCGCGAGAGCCATAATCCAAGGCTGGACGTGTTCCCCCGTAGTTCTTTGGCAAGTCACTCGGATCGATGAACTTGTGGAGTTTTTTCATGTCGCTCCCATGGAATTCGAGCTGAAAATATGTCACTTCAGTGAACAAACCACAAAAATATGAAAATTATTTTAAAACTCACCCTATCTCTCAGCTTATCGCCTATGAATGGTTTGAAGAGAGTCCAAACCATGTTGAAAATGTATGGCTGCTTGATGATGTGCACCTCCTTCATCCGCAGTGGGACAGCTTCCTGGATAAAGGTCAGTAGCAGTTTCGAGAACGACGGTGACATTCCTCTCACTTGCTTCAACGAGAGCCCATCAAAGTCCATGATTATGACGACGCCATTAATTTGCGTGGTCGGCTCTAACTGGGCCATCAGGTGGATGAGGAAGAACATACGGAACAACCTGTTGCCATCAATCTGTCGCGGGTCCCACGCTTTGCCACAGTTGATTACCATTATCCGGCGTCCCTTTTGGTCCCGGTTCGTCAGCACATTGACGATTCCGTGCTCCATGAAGGATCGCTTCTCGTCCTCCGGGTAGAGGTTGTGCATGAGGGGGTAGTTGTTTTTCTTGAATTCGGCGATTCGTCGCATCTATGGTGGAAAAAACGTGAACAGAAGGTAAAGAATGATTGAATCATACGGTTACTAATAATCGAGGTGTGAACTTTGGACATACACCGTTTGTTTTCTTATCGACACCGCAAGGTGAGTGGTTTTTAAACGTTTAACTGTGAAAAGATTACTTATCACAACACTCTTCGCGGTGTTTGGCGATGTTAAATCTTATGTTGTAATGTCAATTTCATCGGATTCTTGATGAAGTTTTATGTGAGCGTGTGACTGTTCTTGTGAGTTAGGAATAATTTATCGTACTGGATTATTCATTTTCATCAAGAGTATGACACAGCATGGTCGTAGCATTATGTTTTTATGATTTTAGAGCGTTGAGGAAAAGAACAACGATGATCAGGGAATAATTATTCACGTACAAGGTATAGACAAAAATAACGAGACTAGCAGAAATCTGTTTTGATTTCTGCTGTATATTGAATGGTTTCGATCTGTTTCGAACTAGTTCTTTTTTCACATACTTTCTAATTTTACACGTTACAAGATACCATCATGCTTACAGTGACATTAGCGAAAGAAATTTCTATCTGGCCAAACCGCATGTTCTACATATTTATGAGAAGGCTGTTATCTACGTGAATGAATGAATAAATGAATAAACAAGTATTCTATATCTGATATATACTGATATATACAAGTATTCTATACCTGACTGAATGACGGAAAAAGTTTAAATGCGTCTTTCAAAAATTTTGGTTTTTTTTAAATTGTTCATATTTCTTTAATTTTTTGAATGAGGTTTGATTAGTCAGAACGAATTAAACCTTAGTTGAAACGGTGTCCCTGCAAACATGAACAAACATTCGATGTGTTTCAGATGCGGAGTGGGTGCTTTGAGATGCAAAAAATTCTACTATTTAATTCAATAATTTATAGCAAGATTTTTTAACGGTGTATTTGAAATGTTGTTATACCGAATATCCGTTTGTACTGTATGCCGAAGAGGATACCGAATATCCGTTTCATATCTAGATTAGACTGTTGTTGATTACTTCCCGGTTGGAAAATAACTGCGTGCTCCTCGTTGCTAGGCCTTTCTGCTAGCTGTCAGGAGAATCACAAAGGATGTGATGCAATTTCCGCTTCTCTTCAGGAACTGTACAAAAGATATCAACCCATTAACCTAAGATTTAATTTTCAACACAGTGGATCAAACAAATATGCTTCGGTCGGACACGCATAGTGCCATTTCACTACACTGCTGAGCGTTCAAAAGCGCCCTATGCTATCGCACAGCGTGAAAACGTGAGGTATAATCACAATAGCATAACAACCATAACATAACAACGTACAACCATAATAGGAACAAGGCAGCTTTCGATACTGCGATAAATGAGATGTAAAATTGTAGGGGAAAGCGGTTAAAATGAAGACCCTAAGGAATATGCCCATTTACTGCGTCCACATACCGCTACAATTTACGTTCTTCGAATAATATTTAAGCTTAACTAATTGTTGTTCAAGATATCAAACGGTTTTTATAATAAAAAAAAATAATAGTACGTTTTTTATTAACAAAAAAAAAGATGTAAAATCGAACATTTTATCACATGGTGATGGTAAAATGAATAATTACACATATCATGCTAAATGGGATAGATTTATACGTTGTTCCTTATCTAAATTTGTTCAAATCATTATTGAAATAGTAGGTATATGTGTGAATCAAGGCTGAGCTTATTCACCTAGAGTAGTAATTAGAATTTTCTCATACGTACAAAAAAAGTAGTAAGAAACACATAATGCTTCACATATTGAGGTTTGGGTTCGGTTGAGGTGGCATATTTTTCAGGATCAACGTCACAAAAGGAATCCCTTGAAAAGCAACATGTGATGAGGTAGATCAGCTTTGGAAAACATAGCTTTGTTAGTTGTTACCAGTGGTGGCTCATTTTGACCAAAGTAACAACAAAGTAATTTCGAATGCGAATTGCTCACTGAAACCAAATTAAATATCTGTTTACCTCTCAATGAATATATGAGCAGTTGTCCAAACTGTTGTTTTGTCGAAGATATCAGGTCGAATAATTTAAATTTCACGGGGAATTCCTCAAATACGATACGCGCAAAATTACATCCGAATGGCTATCATGAGAGAAATTTCTATTTTATTTATTATTTTTAACATTTGACAGTTTCATGCATAACAGGGTGCCTTAAAAAGCAGCAAAAGTTCTAAGAATAGGATAATGAAGAAGTGTGAATTGGGTTTTAGTTAAATTATCGAATTTTGAGCACCGGTTCATTTTATCAACCCTGTTCATTTTAACCGCATTTCCCCTACCAATTATGGTAATACAAAAATACATGTTTATTTCGAAAAATCGAATAAATTAGTCAAATCACAAAATCAAGAAGGTTGTAATGTATGCGTTTACACTGTGTTTGATTTTCCTCATGATTTTTCAATGATTATTTGTTAAATCGTTTGATATTTATATTTATTTATATAGGGGGAGGTCGAGAAAAATGGACAGGGCGGATAAGACATACACTCATGTATTATTGATAAATTACATTTTTATTTTAAATTTGAAGGATTTACAAACTTGCAATACTGTGTATCAATACTTTTGACACTTACTGTGCGCACCTAGCTGGTCTTATGTCAAAATTGTAACTGTTCTATGTAAATTTTCGTATGCAGAAAATAAGGTTCTTATTGTGACAGATAATTTTTTGGGTATTTTTAGTTACGTGAGTGTTTTATCATCACTTTCCTTCCTTTTTTGTCGAATCAGTGCTAAACTTTTTTGCTTTAACTCCAGAAAAATTAATGTTAAAAAATACTACGATTGAAAGAGCAACCGGAAGTAATGAACGAATCAGTGGATGGAAGAAATTGTTAAGGAAGGGTTCTCCGTGAACACAGCTGCATTGGATTCAAACATTCCAAGAACAACACTCATACGGCACCTGAAATTCTAATTATTCATTACAGCTAGGACCACTTCCGACAGTTCTCAGTTAGCAGCAGGAACAAGGAAATTCAAATGGAACTGACAGAATCGTTGTAAGTATCGACATTTCCTCGACCTAGAGAGGAGATCCTATCCATGACGGAAGTCAGAAAATTGACTTTCGAATTGACGGAGAAAGACGGACTGAAGCATTTGTTCAATGCATCATCTCAGATGTCTGGAAAGTCTGGCTTAGCGGTTTTCAAAACGTAACCCGAATCTGTCATTCCGGCAACTATTTTAGACATGAAAAAATGAGAAAAATTGCAAGGCCCTTCTAGACAATTTTAGTCAAGCCTTTTTGTCCAATCATTTGCAAGGCCTATTTGAAGACCTCAAAAACCTGTTGAGTACATCAACTTGAATTTCAAAATATAACTTTTCAATTAGCGTTCATCCTTTCCACCCCAAGTGTCCATCATTCCCTACTTTTTCTCATTTTCTCAAAGATGCAGGACAATTTATCGAAATTTTTTTGTCCCCGAAATAATTTTTATTATTAACAGAGACTTAGACTATCGATTCGTAGTGAGATAGCCATATATATTTCTTATGGAATTTAAGAAAAAAAAAACGACTTTTGCTTGAGGTTTCCGTCTTCACCATCCTTCCCCTACATGGATAAGAAGCTTGCAGAATAGGTCAATGCACATCGATTATGTAGTGATCTACCAGATAATTTATCAACTGTGTTGGAAAGTAACAAGTGGAAATCTGAATCATTACTGGAGATTCAAAAGCATATGAATGTACGTGAATTTATCTCGTCAAATACTTCGTTTAAGAAATGAATCTTCTCTAGCAGAAATTAAAAAGAAAGAAAACGACCAAAATGAATCGAGCGTGAAATTGTAACGACGAGCAAACGCGACTTGTTTATGTACTTCGATTGTGTGTGAAATCGATCTGTCCGCGCGGTGTCTTTGTTCCGCGCTTTGTTTCCGCCTGTCTTCCACTTGTCATGACGCATAATTTTTTTCGAATTATTCATCTTTGGACCGACCGAATAGCGGAGGAGTGATAAGAGCGGTGTAGTGAACTCATTTTTCGGTTTTGTTTTGCTACGCGCCACGCGATGTGTACACGAAAAAAGTTTTTTCTGTCAGATAGTAAGGGAAACTAGTAAGAACAATTTTTAATAAAACTCGCCGACGTACTTTTGGGCGACTACTGTTGAATTATTTGTTAATCTCTTTGATTTCTCTCCGCGATTTCGCTAAGATGACAACGTTCACTGTGCAAATTCATTCACTAAGAAAAGTTGTCACATTTATTTATTTTTTCTTTACACAGCAAACTGCGAGGCGCTAAAAGTGTAGATCACTTTGATCCACAAAATGATGACCACCAGAATCCCATGTAGCACTGTCAGGTCGTTTCAAATTTTCTCCGTCCCCCAACACTCACCATTTTTAGCGCACTTTCCGGATAGAAGTGGCACGGTCTAAGAAAGATCAGCAAAAATTCATCACTGTCGTCATAGTGAAGATCGGTTGCATTGTGGAGAAGATTTCTCAGGTGCTCGATGGCAGCTTCACGCACTTCTGGGGTTTCGCGAAGCTCGCGGCGGGAGATTTCCTCATATTCCGGCCGTGGCGGAGACTTGTCGAGATCGAACGGAGCGAGTGTCATTTCCCTTTTTTTCTGTCGATAGATAGCCGATGGTTCCCCGCAAACTAACCACACTCCGATCCAGATTGATTGTAGAGTGCAAATTATTTTCAAACCGTTTCGAGACGCGCTAATTGTAAGACTGACAGCGAGAGCATTACCATTGTATCAATCACGGTTCGTGGGCGCCTTCGGCAAGGCGTTCTTATCAATGGAAGAAACGCAGCTTTTGATAATGGGGTTTCGCCAACGGACGTCACACATAAGCTGGCCGCGAACCAGTTGCTGGAAAGCCCTTCTTTGTTGATGTGTTGATAGGGTTGCTGATTTGATCTATCACTATTTAGTTCAACGTGAAACGTCACTTAATCGCTTCTAGTGTTCTCTGCCTCAAACTCAATTTATATTTTTTTTATTTTCCATGATTTTATTGCTCTAATGTTATTGATGGTACTCGATTACTCGGACTCGATTATATATAGTCGACCATTTTTGTCAACAATTATTTTCAAATTCTATATATAATCGAATCTCAAGAAAACAATTTTTTCATTAATGTATGAATGTCAAACATTAATAGAAAAATAGCTTTTTTGTGATTGATTCGATTATGTATTAGATTTGAAAATTAACATTGAAAGTGAAATTGCGATTATTGTGAAATTGCGATTATAGTACAGGTCGAGTCCGACCTGTACTATAAAAATTTATACCTTGAGTTCGAGAATATCAAAAGATACAGTCACCAAAAAGAAAAAAATATCGAACAAATAGGTAAACGTAAATTGTGTAACAGACACGGTATTATTTTTTTCTATCCAATAATGGATTCTATTATCGCACTCCGTTATGAAACGTATCCTTTTTCTGTTGTCAGCTGCAGCGTTAATCACCAACCGCATCAAAGTCTATGCCCGATGAGGTGATTGCTATCAGTAATCGAATGATCAACTTCTCCATTCATTCACACCGTGCACCGGCCACCTCCCGAATTAAGCTTATCGAAATTCTGCATGCAACGAAAATGCACCTTTCAGTGTTTGAGATGGGATTTTGATAAATTAGAATTTTTGAGAGACGCTCGTTTCAAACTGATCGCTAGTTACGAGTAGGTATTGAATATCGAAGCCTTTTGCCTTGTCGCAACGATAGGTCATCGGGATGATAGTTTTCACAAGCTGCACTCTTCTTATCAGCTCGCGTCGCTCGTGACGGTTCATTGTATTTTATGGGACGATTATATTTCTACAGATGTAAGCATAAATATGTGAGCTTGATATTGATAGTGATTGACGAAGCTCCACACTGTCGATGTAAGTGAAGGGCTTTTGATTTGTTCTAGAGCGTCTAATTACTTGTAGTAGCTATTTCAAAGTTTTTTTGTTTCTATTGGAAAATGGGTTATCCCGAACAGCGTATTCAAATTCATGAGAACGAGAGTTGGTACTCGTCCCGTGTACCGAGGACGAGTTTCTATGGTTACTTTATTGCTTCGGGACCGAGATTGTCGGTAAGAGATTTGTTGGCTAGGTACTTTAATTTCAATCCCCCAATCTATGCTTTCCTGAAAAAAATATTTCATTCTACTAAACTCGCAAGTAAACGGTCTCCTATCCTATAATTATAGCATTAACACGTTCGTTGCCCCGTCACCCAGATATGGGTGACACTTTTCTTGTTCAAATTGAATAGGATTTTTAAAAGAAATTTACTAGAATAGGCACCTGAGTGTAACTATAGCATATGTAGAAAAATAATAAAATTATAACCTTATTATTATAATGTTTATACTATATATTTTATTAATTTATAATACGGATTGTTTGTACTGCAATTTTTCGCGAAAATATTGCTAGATCATGTAAAAGTTGACTACAAACAAAGACCTCGGATCATCATTTAATAATTTATCCGCAAGCTGGGCCCCGCGAGAAACTCAGAAACATCGTTTTGGGCGACGAACGTGTTAAATGAAAACGTGAATATATGTGATCGTCCGGGAAGAAAGGGGGCTCAGGGTAAAAAACAATTTTCCGAGAAAAACGCGTTTAGAGTTTACACTACGAAAACATCTGTTTTCAAGGATTCGTGTTGGATGAAATCTCTTCTGTGGTATGTTGTCACACTAGTGAACTAGTTTGAGCACAAAATACGTTTTAATCTCGCTTATTTCTGTTACTTTGAGTGAATGTATCGACATTTCCATGGTGTATTATTCAGTTGTTTGAAGACGAAACATTCTAATCACTTTGCGGTTTTTGTTTTTCTCGTGTTTTTTGATTTGGCATCGCAAAGACGTGATTTAATTCATTTTATACAATTTAAAATACTTTTCAGTCGTAATTTTGTTTTAAATAATTGTTACCGGTGTGCAAAGTGATGGATTCGTATGCGTCGTTGAAAGAATCGCAAAGTAAATTCGATGAGTATGAAGCAACGTATTTTGCTTCGAATGAGAAAGAACTTGACAATTATATTTATCACCCGATGATAATTGTTCATGAAATGCCGAGAAAACTGAGCAGAAACACAAAATATTAGGCTGTCAAAAAAGTCCTGCGGTATTTTTTTTGAATTTTCATTTGTTCATAAAATTAGTTACAATCATCTGTTTTAAGTCAAATATGCGCCGTTTTGTTCGATGACTTGTTCCCAACGAGATGCCAACTTCATAATACCCCTGTTATAGAAGCTCGCTTCCTTATTGGCAAAAAACTCGGATAGCCAATTTTCACAGGCCTCTTTTGTGGCTAACTTCTGACTACCTAGCTCGTTCGCCCTGGACAAAAACAGGTGGTAGTCACTTGGTGCAAGGTCCGGACTATACGGCGGATGCAAAAGAACCTCCCATCCGAGCTCCCGGAGCTTCTGGCGCGTCACCAAAGAAGTGTGTGGCCTGGCATTGTCCAGATGGAAGACAATGCGGCTTCTGTTTATCAAAGATGGCCTCTTCTTTATGAGTGCTACCTTCAAGCGGTCCAGTTGTTGGCAGTACAGGTCCGCATTGAGCGTTTGGCCATAGGGAAGCAGCTCATAATAGATTATTCCTTGACAATCCCACCAAACACACAGCAGAACCTTCCTGGCCGTTAATGAGGGCTTGGCCACCGTCTGAGCCGCTTCAACGGGCTTCGACCACGACCGTTTGCGCTTCACGTTGTCGTAAGTGACCCACTTTTCATCGCCAGTCACCATCCGCTTCAGAAACGGGTGGATTTTGTTGCGATTCAGCAGCGATTCACATGCGTCGATACGGTCAAAGATGTTTTTTTGCGTCAACGTGTGTGGCACCCATACATCGAGCTTCTTTGTGAATCCAAGCTTCTTCAAATGATTAATAACGGTTTGATGACTTATCCCCAGCTCTTGGCCGATGCTACGGCTGCTACTATGCCGGTCTTTCTCGGTTAATTCATCGATTTTGTCGCAATTTTCGACGACAGGCCTTCCGGAGCGTGGCGCGTCTTTGACGACCTCTACACCAGAACGAAAACGTTGAAACCATCGTTGTGCGGTGGAAATGGAAACTGTATCGGGTTCATAAACTGCACAAATTTTATTGGCAGCTTGAGATGCAGTACTACTATGATACTGTAAAATATGTCGGATTTTCTCTTCATTTTGCTCCATATTTGCGACACTATAACTCACGAACGACTTAACCAAACAAAACACTGTCAAGGACGCGTTATAGCGCGCAAAAATACCTTTCCAACAAGCTATAGTATGACTCGATACAATGAATACAACTAGAACTACGCGCTTACAACGACACCTCGCGGAAATACCGCAGGACTTTTTTGACAGCCTAATATTTTAAATTGTTTTGTTACTTTTTTTTTAAACTTTTGAATTGACCTTGTACAAAAAAAACATCTCACGGGCTGAATTTTCAACTTAGGGACTTAGATTTTCAACGGATGGGTCTCAATCGATTCTTAAGAGTTTTCTGTTTCCGAATGACGAAAAAACTCAAAATGGAATAATTTGCCCTAAGCCCCGTTTTTTTCCCGGTTGTACAATAGAAATTCTCGTCAATGTGACAAAAAAAATGTGTCGATCGCCATTAAGCGAATATTTTACCAGGAAAGGCTTTCACAATCGACAGGAACAGATGGTAATCGCTTGGTGTATGTATCATACTACAAGGTAGAACATAATAACCTCTCAATCAAGCTTTCTGAGCTTCCGACGAGCCTCTATTGGTGTTTAGTGTGGCTTATGTTGTCCCGATGGAACTGAATTGTACTTTCATTGGCCTATGCTGGTCGCTTTTGTGCCATTGAGTCCCTCAGTCCGAATTTATAGTTTGGCTGTAAGGAAATAGTAGATGGTTCCTGCACAATCCCACCAAAAACCCAGCAAAACCTCCCTAGTTTGGGTACCGTTGTGCCGGCTCACCGCTTTTTGACTACGACCGTTTTTGCTTGACGTTGTCGGAAGTGACCAGAGTTGCCAACCATCCAGTTTTTCTTGTATATAGCCAGTTTTTTTAGCATGCCAGCGAAACAGTCAAGGGCAAAAAATCGTGAAAATCCTACTCCGTTACACTCGAATCGAATCGAAGACCTTTCTTGACGATATTCTCTATCTATATCTATATACAGCCCTGTCAAACCGTTAGTGGTTCTCAGATTTTCGTCAAAAGTGGTAGTTTAGTTCTATTTCGCAAAATATTAGACCCCTATTTTTTTATTTTTTTAAAAGTTTTATTTAATGTTGATTTTTTATTTTTTTCCTTTTTCGCATAATTTTTTCACACAATATATCCAAAAATCAGGGATGTGATTTTGTCGTTTTTAAGTTATAAGTTTTCAAAGTCAACCTATGATCCGAAAAATAATGTTATCTCTTTTTTTCCGAAAATTACTTTTTCAAAAAATCATTTCTTTTTAAATACTTGACCGATTGAGATAATCGACGTATCAAATCGAAGCCAATGAGCTATTTCTTCTTGAAACACACTAACTAGAAAATAGGATCCAAGTCGCACAGATTTAGTCTATTCGCATAAGAGTATTGAAAGAAGACTGAAAACAAGTTAATTTTGGAAAATCATAATTCAAAAACCGAAGAGAAACACATCTCTGATTTTTCGATATGTTATGTAAAAAAAACCTTAACTTTCAAGAGAAAATATTTAAAAATTTAGCGCCCTTCATCTTGAACCATGTAAACAATAAAAAACAAATACATTAATTTATTACAAAAATCAAACCCCTTTTTTGCAAACGTGATATTTTTTCAAAGAAGACTAGCTTATTGGCCTAAATTTGATATATCGATCATTCCAAATCGGTCCAGTCTCTAAAAAGTTATAGAAGTTATTTATTAGAAAACACATTTTTAAAATTTATTTTTCGGACCACCCTTAATTGGAAATAGCACCCCAATGAAAAAATAATAAATTATGGTTCTAATATTTCGCGATGAGGAACAAACCTACCACTTTCCATGAAAATCGAAAACTACTATATAGGCTTGGAATAGAATGGCTAATTAGTAAACTTACGATTACCCATTAGCGATCGAGCTGTGATTTTTTTTTATGAAAGCCATTGGTGTAATTTTGTTTATTGGCGCTAATGAAACCAAAGCGTTCAAAGATTATTTTTTTACAATCTTGCATTTTCCGAGAAATGGCTGTTCGAAAAATCGAACCTTGTCCAAAAGATGTATTTTTTTCCAGTAGGAGATCGAATGGTTTTTATCTTACATCACAATGTGTGTTCTTCTATCAAAGTATTACTGTAGAAAAGTTTTTACGTTTTAATAGGTTTTGTTATCAAATGAAAAACACCTTCTGCGCTGTCTGCTTCAAATCGAATTTTCTGCCGAATGAAATTATACAAAATTGAATGAAATTAGAGGTAATATGTAGCTTATAACAGCTATTCCATGGGAGGCGATCTTACGTAGTGGTAACATCCATACCTCGCACGCGTCACGAGTTCAATTCTCACTCCCAACATTGTTTCAAAAATGGAAGTAAAAGTGACATAAAGTATAATAGAGAGAAAAAAACAGTCAATCCATGCCAAAACAAATATAGTGGTTCTCAGATTTCCATAGTTTTGTTCTTCACTGCAAAATATAAGACCCGTACTTTTTTATTTTTTCGTTAGGGTGACCATTTCCATTTTAGGGTGGTCCAAAAAATATTTTATTCAACATTTTCCCAAAAAATGGCTTTTTTCAAAAATTCAAAGCCTTTGAATCACTAAACCGATTTAGATGATCGACAAATAAAATTGAAGCCAATGAGCTAGCCTTTTGTTAATATACTGAACTTACAAAAACAATGAATTTGGTTCTCGTAATTATTGATTGTAGTTGTTTTTTGTTGTTTTCATGGCTTTGGACTAGAGGGCACTATATCTTTTTATATTTTTCTTGAAAGGTGAGGTTTTTTACATAACATATCTCGACATCAGAGATTCATTTGTTTCGTTTTTGAGGTATTATTTTTCAAGGTTAACCGGTGGTCCAAAAAATGATTTTTCCCCTTCTATCCAAAAATGACTTTTTGCAAAAATTCATAACATTTGAATTACTGAACCGATTAAGATGATCAACATATTAAGCCATTCAATCCAATAAGCTAACCTTCTTTGAAAAAATATCACACGTGTGGTAAGACTGGATTCTAATCACATAGGAATATTGAACAAAGACTTAAAACATGTTAAATTTGGGAAATCATATCTCAAAAACGAAAAAAATAGCATCTCTGATGTCGAGATATGTTATGAAAAAATCCTCAGCTTTCCTGAAAAAATATAAAAAAAATATATAGTGCCCTCTATCTTAAACCGTGAAAACTAAGAAAAACTGACTCAATCAATAATCACAAAAACGAAAATCAAAATTTTTCCCAAAAGTAATATTTTTTCAAAGAAAACTAAAACTGAAGCTTATGTTTGATATGTCGGTCATCCGAATTGGTCCAGAAATAATTGATTTTTCGAACCACCCTAAAATGAAAATGGTAACCCTAACGAAATTTTTTTTAAAATACGAGTCTAATGTTTTGTGATAAATAACAAAATCACCACTTTTCACAAAAATCTGAGAACTACTATATCGGTTTGATTGAAATGGCTGATAAATTAAGCTGTCATTTATTGTAAAACATTACTATGATTGCTTTTAAAAAACATGAAAAATTATCAAAGTTTCCGACCGATTCTTCGAACAATTGACCGTTAATGGGCTAAGGCTAAAACCGTTTTCTAAAAACGTTGTATGTTTTCTGATTCGGCACCCTTAATGAAACACGTAGTGCTACGTAAAAAAGACCCAGGGAACACTACGTTGAGACGGCAAGATTCCTTCAGGTATATAAGTGCCATTGAAGAAGAAGTAGATGTTACCTGCAGTGGTCACAGAGTTTCCCTTTCGTTTTGGCCCATAAAACGAGAACGAATGGTTCAGACTGTTTTTTCAAATGGTTGCCATCTCGTCAGTTCGTAATCCAATGATCCCAGTGACGCTAGTAAGAACGACTGTCGTCCGATCTATTGTTGGAAGTTTCACCGTATGTCTGAATTTGTGGTTCCCATAGATTAGTTTTAGTAATCAATGTGATATCTCTGACAAGGTTCAATTATAATGCCCTCGTATTTTGTACTTACGCTGATACACGTCTATCTATGCACTCGACCTTCAGAAATACGATAAAAAGAACGATGAGAAAATGATTAAAAAATGCTTCTTCTTCTTCTTCAATGGCACTAACGTTCCTAGAGGAACTTCGCCGTCTCAACGTAGTATTACTTGCGTAATTTTTATTAGTACTTAGTTGAGATTTCTATGCCAAATAACACGCCTTGAATGCATTCTGAGTGGCAAGCTCTAGAATACGCGTGATCACAGTGCAAGTCGGAGGAAATTTCTTTGACGAAAAATTCCCCCGAACAGAACGGGAATCGAACCCGAACACCCGGCATGTTAGTTATGACGCTAACCACTCGGCCACGGGAGCACATAAAAAAATGCTTATAAAAGGCGAAGGTCCCTAGGTACCACAGTGTCATTGAAGAGAGAAGCAGGGTATGACACAACAGAAATATGTGCAGACCACTTTTTCCGTATTATCACAAACTCAAGTGAAACGATGAAAATATTCTTGCAGAGGGATGGATTAAATTAATTCAAAGTAATAGAGCCAGCAAGAAATACAACCAATTGATACATAATAAAAGTTAATATTTATTATAAAACAGACAATTGTTATCTTCAACTCCATATATATACATATATATATAAGTAATGACCGAAGTGGCGATTACAATATAAAAAATAAATTTATTTTCGCTAAATTTAAAGATTACACATCAACGTTCATACTAAGACTAAATGCTATCTTCTGTTCCCTGCCTTTTTATAATGTCGGTATCTCGCGTCAGCAGATTCCTTGTTATCCGTACGGTCGCGTTGTTTCCAGATCGGGTTCCTTTGAATGATGTCGCGTGGTCAGCCGTTGTCGTCAGTTGTTATGGCTCGCGATTGTCTTGATGGGAGGCCTCTGGGTGCAATCTGATCCTGGTTGCATCGGTTGTTATGATTCTTTGTTGCTCTAAGTGGTCGTGTGGGGTACATCTGGTCGTAACGTCTCCCCCCTAAGTTTCAAGCGTCCTCGATTGAAGTTTCGGCAGCTCGATCCATGGTTTCGGGATGCATTTTTGCTCTGCCTTCTTCCCCGGAAGTAGGGATAATGGAATACTTCCGTTGTTTTCAGTTTCGTCCACCTGAGTAGCCACGAGAGGTTCTGGCGGATTTTTGGTTACTTCATTTCTTTTATTACCTTTTTTGTAGAAATATACAGAAAAGAAACAGATAAATGTTATTATGAGGAGGGTTGTACCTCCAATTGTTACCCGGTGTTGTGTGGTGTTCAAGTAAAGTTGAACTTCATTGAGTTCTTCCAAGTTCTGTATTCGTAGCATGACGTTTTCATCGTCAAGATCTGTAAAATTTCCATTTTGGAGGGGCTTGCTGTATATTGGGATCAGGTATTCTTGCTGGTAGGTTACGTCAGGTTGTCCAAAAAATGTGAAATTTCGTATTTTGACGGTACAGTTTTCGGTTTCGATTATTGTGGCATCGCTAACCATCCTTGAATCTCCGCAAGAGTCTTTTACTTCTACGATTTCTGTTGTGTCGATCAGGATGATTCCTTGCTTGACTTCTTTGATTTGTGTTGTTTGTTTTGATTTTACAAACGAGCATTTGGGTGTTTGGTGAGTTAATATTTTATAGATGCAATCGTCCTCAATTAGGTTATTTCCATCGCAAATATCGCATTCTGTTGGTTGGTAATAAACTGTGTTGCCATATTTCGTTACCAGGTTGATGTTCGTATCGATCCGTGAATTGTTAACTCTCAAAGTATGGATTTCTAACAAATCGTACGTCTTTTTATCAAAAATGGGGGTCTTTATTAATATGACTGCTTGATTGTTGCTGATACCGACACTCGCTGAGGTATATTGGAAAATTTCGTCTAAGTAATTTAGCTTTATTGTTTGTGTCTTAAGCCTGTCTAAAATTAACTGTTTTTCCTCCAATGAGAGTATGTTTTTGTTTATCAAGCCTACTCTAGAAAATTCTACTTGCTCCTCGATGTCCTCTAATATGCTGATAATTTTGTCCATATTCCAGATAAGGTTGACGAATTCTAAATCTGTTTTTATTCCCTGTACTGTGTTGTATTCCTTAGTAATTTTTGATTCAATTTTACTAATAGAGTCTGTAATATTATTCAATTTATTTTGAAAAAGTTCATTGATCTGGATTTGTTTCATCTGATTGTTCACTAATTTGTCTCCTTGTGTTTTTAATATTCCCAAACTTTGATGCATGACTATTAGGTCATCGTTATCAGGGTTTCCCGTGATGAGTTTAATGGCTGTTCCTAATGCGTTCATAAGTCCCCTTTTTATTCTATGTGGTAGGAGGCTCCTGAGTTTATCTTTTGCTAGTTTGGTTTTTTCTAGTAGTGTTTGCTCTAGGTGTTCTATAGTTTCAAACGATTTCATGATTTTTTCTATGTTTTCTATATTGTCATTTAATGTATTTAGGTTGATTCTATGCAACATTCTGTCATATCCGATTCTAATCCTTGCTGTTTTGATCTTGAACGCAACCAATCCATTGCTGTTCGTTATTTCTTTATAGTTGGTGGTGCTTATTGTTTTGATGAGTATTATTCTGCAAGAAAAACAAATGGCTTCTTTAATATGGTGTTCATTTTAGTGGTCTTTGTTAATTTTTTATGCGATTTTTATGGATTTTAATGTTATTTGTGTCCTTGAAGGTTAGATGGTTGTCTTCTTTTATGGTATAAAGTTTATAAATGTCTTTATCTTTATTCAACCTTTGACTAATTTTTATGTATTTCGTGTCGTTAGGGTTGAGTGGCTTGGGTTCTTCACGATTCTCATGCTTCTTTTCGAAGGCTTGTTTACGTTTATCTAGTTCCAATTTTACTGCAGAGTGGATTTTGTTGGATTGTTCAATTATGTCAGCCGCGTTCGTAACATTATTTGTGTTAAATATTAGCTCACGTGGTTTTCGTTTCGTCACGGAGTGAAATGTATTATTATAGATGTCGGTAATTATATTCATCCGATCGTTGATCGGAAGTTCATTATATTTTGTTTTTAGTGTTCTATAAAGCTCGATTATCGTTGAGTGGAATCTCTCAACTATTCCGTTGGAATTAGAACTACTCGCGAAATGAATTTCGATTCCGAGCTCGTTTAAAAAGCCGACGAAATCTATTGATGTAAAAGCGGGCTCTTGATCACAAATTATCGTTTGCGGTCTACCGAAGTGCCTGATGTGTTCGGAAAAAGCGCGTTTTATGTCTATTATCGTTCTTGTTGTCAGTGGTATGGCGTTGGCGAATTTGGAGAAGGAGTCCACGATGGTCAGCCATTTTTGGCCTTTCATGAAAAATATGTCCATGTGAACCCGTTCGAATTGTTTTGAGCCGAAAAATGATTTCTGAATTAATTTTGGGGGCTTCCTGTCGTATTTGCTTCTTTTACAAATATGACAGGAGTTAACAAATATTTTCAGTTTTCGCTCGATTTCGGGGAAAAAATATTTCTGCAGGATTTGCATTTTGTTTTCTTTTGCTCCTCTGTGTGCTGCGTCATGTATTTCCCGTATTATGGCATCTTTTTGCTCGTCTATTCTGACATCTTCTAGAAGCTTTTCTGAAATGAAAACTTTGAATTTATTGTTAGTAAAATGTTTACAGTATGTTTCCTGAACGAGTTGTACTAATGATATTGGAATTTTTAGACAAGATATTCCTCTGGGGTTAAGGTAACTTTTGAGAATTTCGACTATGTCTGCTTCTGTATATTCTGGTTTTACAATAGTGAATCGGTGGTATTTTGGAAATGTTTCTTCGTGTATAGTCGTATCAAAATGATTTATTTTAAAAATTATTTGTGTTCTAAAACTGTTGATTGGTTTTTCGGTACACCATATGAAAAAATCATCACTGGTTTCTGCTGAGTGAACAGTTTCAAGATCAAGTTCATTATTATTTAATTCTTCTGGTTTTATCCTCGATAAAGCGTCTGCTACCACATTTTGGTTGCCAGGCTTATAAATGAGTTCATAATCAAATTCCTCCAATGCTATTTTCCCCCTTATAATTCTTCTGTTAGCGTCTGTCATGGAGTAAGTAAGTGGTTGGTGATCCGTAAGAAGTTTAAATTTTCGTCCATAAAGATATGGTCGGAAATGTTTCACAGCCCAAACGATGGCTAGAAATTCCTTCTCCGTCGTGGAATAGTTTTCTTCGGTGTTGTTAAGGGTCCTAGATGCGTACGCGATTGGTCGATCTTTGCCTATGGGTCCTTGTGAAAGAACTGCCCCTATGGCAAAATCGCTGGCATCGGTGGTTAGTATGAATTCCTTCGTGAAGTCGGGATAAATGAGTATAGGGTCCATTGTAAGAAGTTGTTTACATTTCTCAAAACATTCGACTGTTTCTGGGGATATAACGAATTCGGTGTCTTTACGAAGTAGAGCAGTTAAAGGCTTCACCAATTTCGCGAAATCTTTAATGAATCTGCGGTAGTATCCCAGGGTACCAAGAAATTGACGTATTTCCTTTTCGGTTTTTGGAGTCGGCCATTTCTTAATTATTTCGATTTTGTCGGTGTTTGGTTTAACGCCTTCTTCTGAAACAGTGTGTCCAAGATAGTGAACTTCTTTTTTGAAAAATTCACATTTATCTATCTGGATTTTTAAATTTGCTTCCTTTAGTTTTTTCAATACATTCATGAGATCTTTCTTATGTTCCTCTAGGGAACTTGAGAAGATTATGATATCGTCCATATAGACGAGACAACACTTCCCTAAGAATTCTCTCAAGATGCAGTCCATAACACGCTGAAAAGTTGCTGGAGCATTTTTCAGCCCGAATGGCATGCGTGTAAATTCATATTTTCCGGAGTTAATCGAGAAAGCTGTTTTCTCGATATCTTCGTTTGCAAGTTGAATTTGGTGAAAACCGGACACCAAATCAATTGTAGAAAAATAACAAGTTCGGCCAAGTTTATCAAGTATTTCCGTTATTTCCGGGATGGGATATTTATCACTAATTGTCTTTTCGTTTAGTTTTCGATAGTCGATAACTAAACGAAACTTTTTCTTCCCAGAAGCGTCTGTTTTCTTCGGGACAACCCATATAGGCGATGTATAAGGTGATATTGATTCCCTTATTATCCCGTCTCTAAGCATTTTTTCCACTTGTTGTTGGATTTCTGTTTCGAAAATTTGTGGGTATTTATAGGATTTTGTATGTATTGGTATATTGTCTGAAGTCCTGATATTGTGCTTTATCTTATGGGTGAAAGTTAATTTATCCGAGTCGGTATAAAGTATTTCTCTGTTGGCATCTATAACCCTTTCTAAAGCTTTTTTCTCCTCATCGTTCATGTGTTCACTCCTAAAACAGTATTTTCCTTTTGGTGAAATTTTCGGAATGTCCTTCAATCTAAAACAATCGGTTCCAATTTCAATTTCATTAGAGTTCAGTTGTACTGTTCTATTGGGGTAATGACTTTTTATTGCCACTATAGCTATGCCATTTTTGCTTTGGTATAAACCGGGGAGAATTGAAAAATAATCAAATGGAGTTTCTTCCTCAACAAGAAAGCTACCTTTTTGCTTTATTGGTATTTCTACAAATTGGAACTCTTGTTCCGAAATGTTGATTTTGTGGTTTCCTGGAAATTTCTTTTCGAGGTTAAAAGTTTTTCTACCAATTTTCAATTTATTTCTGCCGATGTCCAACTGAGCATTGAGGTCTCTCAGTGTTTCGTACCCTATTAATCCATCGAAAAAATCGTGGAAATCGAATACATAAAATTTTACTTTCTTCCTAATTTGGAAGATGTCAAATGAAGCTGATTTATTGATGTCATGTTTGCCATTGATATTCGTGACGTGAATTCCTGTTTCATCTTTGCAATTTTCGAGTTTAACATGTTTGGGCGAAATATAATTTTTATTGGCACCTGTGTCCATTAAAAATTTTAAATTGCCCTTAGTTGTTTGGATAGTCAGATAAGGAATAAAATTATTATTCTTTATGTTTTTTGCTTTTCCTTTCTTACCATCTGAAAATTTAATTCGTCGCCTTCAAAATAGTCGTCGTCTTCTGATTCTAAAATTGAATCGTTCGACGTCAAATCCGCTTTAGGTTCCGGTTCGCGCACTTCATTATTATGAACCTGCATTTTCGACTGGTACGTCCTCATAGAAACGTCCTCGTCATTATTTACTTTTTGAGATCTGAATCTCTCAGATACGGGTTTATTATTCTGATTGGTTTTTGGATTATATGATTTTTGATTTTGTGAAATTGTCTGAGCCTTCTGCTCGGGAATTCTGTAGGTCGAAGGACCTTGTTTGTTTTCCAATTTTTGCCTGAATGCGGCATTGGAATGTTGCATAGTTATGTCATGGGCCTCTTCTAACGAATTCGGCCTATAGCTACGCACGTACATAGCCAGCTGATCCCCATTCAGTCCGTCTATGTATCTTGTAAGTGACATTAAACTTATTAATTTTATGACTGCTTCCATGGAATTTTTATAGTCTTCCATGTGTGCAGCAGACGATTTGATTGCTGTATCAATCGTCTTAACTTTGTTATAGTATTCTGTGAGAGATGCTTTCCCTTGTTTTACATAAAAAAGAGATTGGATATGTGAGGTGATATCTCTCTTGTCTCCAAACGAGTTTAAGAGAACCTCTTTAATTTCGTCCCATTCCGTAGGGTTACCGGAGGAAATCAAAACCTCTCTTGCTTCCCCGATAATTTTTGACCTAACAACACGTATGATTTGCTTGTAGGTTGGCTCGAATTTATAGTCACTGAATAAATCTAGTGTTTGCTGCGTGTCTTCCACCCACGCGAGCGTTTCTTTTCTATTTCCGCTAAAGTGCGGAATATTTTTCACGGGATCCGGCGTGACGAAATTTAAAAATGGATCCTTCGCTTTGTTTTCTAACTTAGTTATAGTATGAATAAGAGCGGCCTGGTTTTTCGTTAACTCTTGTATTTGAGCGATTAATTGCTCCGCTGTAATTTCCACTGGTAATTCAGCTTGCGCTGTTTCTTGCATTGTTTGGTTCTCTTGCGTGGACATTATGCTGTCTCTATGCTGTTGAAACCGTTCGTGTTTAGAATTTTTTCTTCTTGAAGCAATGGTTGCACTTGTTAGTTGCACTTGATCACTTTTTGGTTAATTAATAACGAGAGTGAAAATTACTTACAGTATCAGTAACCTCATTCCCGGAGTCTGTTAACGTTATCGATGAGCGTGGTTCCGTGAGTTGTTCGGCAGCTCCCGTAACTCCAGCGATGTCCTTTCGCGGATGGTTTCCCAGGAAGCAGCACTACACAACACTTTCACAAAGACTGCGCCAGTAATGACCGAAGTGGCGATTACAATATAAAAAATAAATTTATTTTCGCTAAATTTAAAGATTACACATCAACGTTCATACTAAGACTAAATGCTATCTTCTGTTCCCTGCCTTTTTATAATGTCGGTATCTCGCGTCAGCAGATTCCTTGTTATCCGTACGGTCGCGTTGTTTCCAGATCGGGTTCCTTTGAATGATGTCGCGTGGTCAGCCGTTGTCGTCAGTTGTTATGGCTCGCGATTGTCTTGATGGGAGGCCTCTGGGTGCAATCTGATCCTGGTTGCATCGGTTGTTATGATTCGTTGTTGCTCTAAGTGGTCGTGTGGGGTACATCTGGTCGTAACGTATATATATATATATGTATATATATATATATATATATATATATATATATATATATATATATATATATATATATATATATATATATATATATATATATATATATATATATATATATATATATATATATATATATATATATATATATATATATATATATATATATATATATATATATATATATATATATACAGTTTTGGCAATGATTGATATTTTTTTAGTTTTTGTACGATTATCGAATCGAATGAATAATAAGATTCCTCGAAAACCGTTCTCAAAAGTTAACCTGGAGGTAGAATGAGATGAAGGTTTATTCTTTATAATATACAAGATGTGTCAATCATGTTTCATGACTGGTAGTGAAAGCGAACTTTTGAACTAGTCATTTTGATATTAGTTTATTAAATTATTCAAACTTGTCTTCTCCAGCTCCAATTTATGTTAGAAATGTAAGTTCCCAGGACTCATGGAAGGTAAATATTCAATAATGTTTATTCTTAATGCGGATAGATTCGGAAAAATAAGATTCATACAGCATTTCGCAACACAGGTTAATGTTTATTTATAAAAATAAAAACACACGATTAAATCAACGAAGAATTCTTTTCATGGTGAAAATCCCGAATATAAAAAACATGTATCGTCATGAAGTTTTGAGCAACGTAAATAAACAACAGCCTCTGATCTCGAACGATGGATGCATCTTTGGAGCTAGCTCTCATCATTTCTCACTCTTCTCGGCAAACCCGCACTCGTTGTATTTGCGAATGTGGTCAATGTACTTATCCACACAGGGATACCAATCCTTTCCCGAGTAGTCGATGGCAGGCAGATTTCCGCCGTAATTCTCCGGCAGCACGTCCGCGCTAAGGTACTGGTGGAACTTCTTCATATCGCTTCCGTGGAAAAACATCTGTGGAATCGAACAAAAACAGAACAATTGAGATTAGATTAAATGGAACTAGCTCACGGCACTGCACGAGGCTTAAACAGTAACGAGATTGTATTGGGTTAGCTGCTTGTTTACTTGCTTTCCCCCCAACGGAGAGAACTGCGACACATTTGAATGAATCTTTGCAGGGATGATGTGCCGCGTTTTCTACGGTTGATGGGGCATAACGAAATGCGTGCATCCACGTCAATCACTTGAAATGCGATTGTCGGTGAAGTGTGAGAATCAGTTTACGTGAATTATGGTGTATAATATTTTTCCATGATATTTCGCCTTCGGTTCTAGGTCGAATGGCTTTGGAACTCGTGATGATGTTCTTCCTGTTCGTCCTTCAATAGTTCATAACACTTATTGCGAAATCTGATAGGACGCTCCGAGATAAGATCAATGTCTTTGGTACTACTAATTTTTCGAAACATCGATATTATCAGCCTATAAACTGCTTTCCATGTATTCCTTGACCTATTTCGATTTTTTTTCAACCGATGACAAATAATTCACGTCATCACAGTTTGGACTTTAATCTAAAATTTTTGCGCTTTACACAATAACGAGGCCTCGAAGGGATTAACGCCCAAGTTCGATTTGATAACACTATCTTTTGAAGGATTAGATTTAGATTTAGATTTAGCTAATTGTCGCCAAACTTGAAATATGATAAACAAAATTCACGGTTTTCGATTAATTGATAAGTAGAGAAACTCACCCGTTTATTGAGCTTCTCCTTGATGAATGGTGTGAATAGCTTCCACACCATCTTAAAGATGAATGGCTGCTTAACGATGTGCACTTCCTTCAGTCGTAGTGGCAGAGCTTCTTGGATGAAAGTCAGCAGAAGTTTGGAGAAGGAAGGCGAGAGCGCTGTGGCTTGTTTCAACGAGAGACCGTCAAAATCCATAATCACCACAACTCCATTGATTTGTGACGACGGTTCCAGCTGGGCAACCACGTGAATAAGGTAGAACATTCGGAACAGCTGGTTGGAGCTGATCTGTTTGGGATCCCACAGACTGCCACAGTTGACGACAAGCACTCGGCGTCCTTTTTGGTCCAAATTCGTTAACACATTGACCACTTTGTGGTCGCAAAACGCTACCTTCTCGTCCTCTGGCATCAGGTTGTGTAACAGATCGTGGTAGTACTTCTTGAACTCTGCAATGCGACGCATCTGGAAGTATTTGTAATAAAAAGTGGTTGTGTATTTAGTTTTAGAATTTTTAAGATAATTAGTTTATTATTATTATTAGATTATAGCTTCATTTTGATTGGTAGGATGTTTCTATTCTTTAAATATTGACATCATTTAATCATTTTGTTCGTGATTAACATTCGAACAGTGCTGTACTAAATTTACAAAAAGTTTTCCCATACTAATTTTATCATACACTTTTTTTTTATTTGGATTTATATTATACTAGCTGAACCGGCAAACTTCGTCCCGTCCAAAATTTATTTTTCGTTATCACATTCACGTTTTCTTACTAAGCGCACGTTCATGGGTCCAATCGAAGAACTGTTCATTGATTGATCTTCTAATCTACCCTTTAAAATTGCCTTTTACTATAAAATTCCTAGTACTTCTACCAAAACTCGTCATTATTAAATTATTATTAGGAGAGTATTTTCAGACACAATTCTCGTTCAAGATTTTTCAACCACTTGCAAATAACATGCTTCTCCGTTACATAGAATAAATGTTTGATACAGAAAATACGATAGAATAAAGACAGCCCTAAATCGGACTATTCCTTCCTCGAGTTTGGCTCTTATCAACACATTCGGCGATCCATTTTTATATAGATAGAAGAAGCTATAGGAGTAAGTTTTATCACATTAAAATCAATTTCCACTTTTGAACAAAGATTAATTTCGTTAGAGCAAACATCAAATGGACTAACAACGCTTGTCACTATGAAATCGTAGAACATATTGGAATTGGATTTTCGCAAATTTTCCCATTTTGTACAGAGTTTTCCGAAAATTTTCAATTGTCATGTTTGGTTGGAATACATTTGCTTGATTGGTTTTCGAGGTATGCAGAAATTTGTGTTTCATTAATCTAATGCAATCAATAACTTGAAATTTCCATTTTTGCGAATTGGTCCCCTTTGACTTAACACCGGCCATTTATCCATGTATCAAGAAATACATGATATTCCAGGACATATATATTTTGTGGCGATCCGGATTAGTTGGAATAAGTGCCATATAGAGCACCATCGTGCATCGTGTAATCGCTAAGGAATTAACCGCAGAGAATTATAAAATTTATCAAACAGAGTATTCCTGATTGGCACCTATCTCGCTATAGCTTTCAGTCTACTTCTTCATCAATAAGCAGTAGGTAAGCTTGAAGCGGAGTACAAAAAAATGGGATATACCACAATAGTTCAGAACAATGGACGCAGTGGTTCACATCCAACAGGGAAAAAAAACCGCAGAGAAAGATGCGCAATGTCACAAAAGCATACTCAAAATATACAGTCATTCTATGCCACACCGATATTTTCATAAAAATTGGTAGTTTTGTTCCTTATCGCAAAATATTAGACTCTTGATTTTATTTGTTCATTAGGGTTCAAATGGAAATTTTAGGGTGGTCCGAAAAATACTCAATTTTCCTAAAAATGATTTTTTTTTTTTCAAAAATTCATAACTTCTGAACTACTGGACCGTTTCAGATGATCGACATATCAAACTAAAGCCAATAAGTCGATCAGACTTTGGAAAATCGTATCTAAATAACAGACAAACATTTCTGATTTTCTGTAAGTTTTCGGGAAAAATATAAAAATATACAGCGCAATCTGTCTCTAAACCGTGTGAACTATTGAAAATCAAATACAAACAATAGTTGTGGAGGTAAAATCTTTTTTTTGCAAATGTAATATTTTTACCAAGAACACTAGCCAATTTTCTTTAATATGATATGTCAATAAACTTAATCGGTCCAGTAGTTCAAAGATTATGAAAAATGTCATTTTTGGAAAAAAAGAGAACATTTTTTGAAACACCCTAATGAGAAATATATAAATGCGGGTCTTTCATTTTGCGATAAGGAACAAAACTACCAATTTTCACGAAAATCTGATAGCCACTATATTGGTTTGACATGGAATGACTGTATACATGGAAACGCAGAAAATAAATTGCGGACATGGAATAAAGCGCAATTTTTTATTTTTATTGTTAATTTATTTTAAGTGAAAACAAATGTAATGTTGGTTCGGAAATTTCCATTTTGGAAAAAATCTTTTTACCGCGTAATCTCAATGTTCGAATCTCAGAAGCGGCGGCCTCTCTCAAGCAAGCCTGTGTGAAATATAGGAGACGATATTTTTGCCTGGTGCATAACGTTTGCATAGGTAAATTTTCAAAATATATATACCGTAGGGTGCCAATGAATGTATGGGAAAAAATCGACCCTAAAATTTCAAAAAGTTACCCTATACAAAATGTTCTCCACCTCTAAAAAACACCCTATGCCGAATTTCAGCTTAATCCGACTTAAGGGAGAGTGGCGCAAAGCGGTCAAAGTTGGAGTTTTTTGAAAATCGAAAAATCACCCAAGGGGGGAGTAAAGTAAATCGGGGTTTTGGAATTTTTTTTATGCCAACTTGCATGAAACGTCGAGATCTAGTGTCATCTCAAAATATCGGGCTTTATTTACTGGTGTCACAAACGTTAATTTTTTTGTAAACCGAAAAATCACCGGAAATCAGGGTTTAAAAAAAATTTGTGCCAAATGTCTTAAAAATCCATGACACGTCGAAAATATATTAGGCTGTCAAAAAAGTCCTGCGGTATTTTTTAAATTTTCATTTGTTCATAAAATTATTTACAATCATCTTTTTTAAGTCAAATATGCGCCGTTTTGTTCGATGATTTGTTCCCAACGAGATGCCAACTTCATAATACCCCTGTTATAGAAGCTCGCTTCCTTATTGGCAAAAAACTCGGATAGCCAATTTTCACAGGCCTCTTTGTGGCTAACTTCTGACTACCTAGCTCGTTCGCCATGGACAAAAACAGGTGGTAGTCACTTGGTGCAAGGTCCGGACTATACGGCGGATGCAAAAGAACCTCCCATCCGAGCTCCCGGAGCTCCTGCGCGTCACCAAAGAAGTGTGTGGCCTGGCGTTGTCCTGATGGAAGACAATGCGGCCTCTGTTTATCAAAGATGGCCTCTTCTTCATGAGTGCTACCTTCAAGCGGTCCAGTTGTTGGCAGTACAGGTCCGAATTGAGCGTTTGGCCATAGGGAAGCAGCTCATAATAGATTATTCCTTGACAATCCCACCAAACAAACAGCAGAACCTTCCTGGTCGTTAATAAGGGCTTGGCCACCGTCTGAGCCGCTTCAGCGGGCTTCGACCACGACCGTTTGCGCTTCACGTTGTCGTAAGTGACCCACTTTTCATCGCCAGTCACCATCCGCTTCAGAAACGGGTCGATTTTGTTGCGATTCAGCAGCGATTCACATGCGTCGATACGGTCAAAGATGTTTTTTTGCGTCAACGTGTGTGGCACCCATACATCGAGCTTCTTTGTGAATCCAAGCTTCTTCAAATGGTTAATAACGGTTTGATGACTTATCCCCAGCTCTTGGCCGATGCTACGGCTGCTACTATGCCGGTCTTTCTCGGCTAATTCAGTGATTTTGTCGCAATTTTCGACGACAGGCCTTCCGGAGCGTGGCGCATCTTCGACGACCTCTACACCAGAACGAAAACGTTGAACCATCGTTGTGCGGTGGAAATGGAAACTGTATCGGGTCCATAAACTGCACAAATTTTATTGGCAGTTTGAGATGCATTTTTGCCTTTGTCATAGTAGTACTGTAAAATATGTCGGATTTCCTCTTTATTTTGCTCCATATTTGCGACACTATAACTCACGAACGACTTAACCAAACAAAACACTATCAAGGACTATATTATAGCGCGCAAAAATACCTTTCCAACAAGCTATAGTATGACTCGATACAATGAATACAACTAGAACTACGCGCTTACAACGACACCTCGCGGAAATACCGCAGGACTTTTTTGACAGCCTAATATAAAAGTTATATAAAAAAAATGTTTTCGTTAAAAATCGATTTTTCAGGCAAAAAACGAACAAGTGCCGAAAAAACATTTTTTTTGAAAAAAAAAATCGAGATAACTGTAAATCTCGACGAGTAATGCATTTTTAAGACATTGGGCATAAATTTTTGTTGAAAACCTCGATTTTCGGTGATTTTTCGTTTTTTCAAAACAATTCAATTTTAACGTTTATGACACCAGTAAATGAAGTCCGAATGAGCTAATATTTTGCATAGAAAAAAATGTGGGCCCTCAAGCTGGGTATCAAATTCTCTACGGAGAAAACTGAAATGGTCGTTTTTTCTAGGAAGCACGAACCCGCCCAATTCCAGCTTCACCTATCCGGCAAAACGATCCAACACTCTATGTTTTTCAAATACCTGGGTGTATATTTTGATTCTAAGTGTACCTGGGGGAGACACATTGCGTATTTGAAACAGAAATGCCAGCAAAGAATCAATTTTCTCCAAACAATTACCGGAACATGGTGGGGTGCCCATCCAGGAGACCTCATTCAGTTGTACAAAACAACGATATTGTCAGTGTTAGAATATGGCAGTTTTTGCTTCCGATCAGCTGCCAGGATTCATATTCTCAAGCTGGAGAGAATACAATATCGTTGCTTGCGTATAGCCATGGGGTGTTTGCATTCGACACATACGATGAGTCTCGAAGTTTTGGCAGGAGTACCCCCGCTTACTCTTCGGTTCACAGAATTATCCTACAGATTTCTCATCCGTTGCAAGATCATGAATCCATTGGTGATTGATAACTTCGAAAATCTACTCCAACTGACTCCTCAGTCAAGTTTTGTCTTTATACCATGAGTACCTTACCCACGACGTGCACCCTTCACCAGGCATCTCCAACCAAGTTTGCTTCCCATACTTTTGCAATTCCTCTGTCATTTTTGATCTGTCCATGCGACAAAAAATCCATGGAATACCAGATCACCTACGCTCCAATGTTATTCCGTCGATATTTTCGGAAAAATATGGGAAAGTTGGATCTGATAAAATGTTCTTTACTGACGGTTCATACATAAATAGGTCCACTGGCTTCGGCATCTTCAATGAAAATTCCAGTGCCTCTTTCAAACTCAAAGATCTTTGTTCCGTGTATGTCGCTGAACTGGGTGCGATATACTACGCATTAGGGATCATTGAAACATTGCCCATCGACCACTATTTTATTTTTTCAGACAGTCTCAGCTCAATAGAGGCAATCCGCTCAATGAAAGTTGATAAATGCTCATCTTATTTCCTAACAAGAATAAGACAACTATTGAGTGTTTTGGTCGAAAAATTATTCAAGATTACCTTAGCATGGGTTCCCTCTCATTGCGCGATTCCGGGGAATGAGAAAGCGGACTCGCTAGCTAAGGTGGGGGCTTTAGAAGGCACACTTTTTGAAAGGCAAATTGCTTATAATGAATTTTTCCACATTCCTCGTCAGGACACACTCGTTAGTTGGCAGCGCATGTGGAGTGAAGATGAGTTCGGCCGTTGGTTACACACGATTATCCCTAAGGTCTCGACGAGTGCATGGTTCAAGGGATTGAATGTTGGTCGTGATTTCATTCGCGTGATATCTCGGCTTATGTCCAATCACTACAACCTAAACGCGCATCTCTATCGCATTGGGCTCGCAGCAAACAATCTTTGTGATTGTGGCGATGGCTACCACGACATCGAGCATGTTGTCTGGTCGTGTATCTGGTTCCATGCTGCTCGCTCTCAGCTCTCTAGAGCACTGAGAGCACAAGGCAGACAATCGGATACCCCCGTCCGGGATATCTTAGGTAGCCGTGATCTTGATCTTCTGCTTCATCTATACCTGTTCCTCAGAAACGCCAATGTCAACGTTGAATGATGTTTCCTTCGTTGTGTCCCTGTTTCATATCCCTCCTATCCGATCTATAAACTTTTACTTAGTCGCGGCAATACATACACACACTCTTTACAGATGCACGGGCCAAAGGTTGTGCAGTCCACTGATCATTCAACAAGAGCCAAAGGTTGTACCGATCATGACAACTCTACACGAGCTGATGTTTGCGCCGGCTAGTGACCATTCTATCCTGGATTCCTCGAGTCGAGAAAGACGCAACACGCTAGATATGGGGTACAGACTAGGGAGCGTTGCTGATTAATGGTCAGCTGCATCCCAATAGGAAGTAGCCCGTGTCGGGCACACGTACAGAACATCGAAGACTGTGACATACCAATTATGAGAACACTTGTAATACTAACCTCGAGTCAACCGCGAGTAATCGGTTACATATTACTAACATAGTCTAAGCAAACATTGTCAAAATATTGACCTCCCGGCCCCGTTAGGCTGACGCCATATGAGCCTTAATAAAATATATATTTTGGATAAAAAAAAGGGTATATTATAGTGCAAATCAAAATTTCGTAGCAAGTTCCGAAAGAAAAAGCGAGATAACTATTTTTATTGGCACCCAAAACCATACTTTTCGTTTCGTACTCCGAAAAAAACCAGTCCCAGAATGTTGATTTTTGACAAAAAAATTTTTTCGAAATGACACTAGATCTCGTTTCATGCAAGTTGGCATAAAAAATTCGAAAACCCGGAATTTACTTACCACACCAATTCCAACCCCCCCCCTCCCCCTTTGGGTGATTTTCGATTTTCAAAAACTCAAACTTTGATCGCTTTGCGCCACTCTCTCTTAAGTCCGATAAAGCTGAAATTCGGCATAGGGTGTTTTTTCGAGGTGGTGAACATTTTTCATGAGGTAACTTTTTGAAATTAGATATGACCATTTTCATTGGCACCCTAATATACAGCCATTCCATATCAATGCGATATAGTGATTCCACATTCCACATTTTCGTGAAAAGTGGTAGTTTTGTTCCTTACCGCAAGATTTACCGGGTATTTTTTTATTTTTTCATTAGGGTGCCCATTTCCATTATAGGGTGGTACGAAAAATCAATTTTCCCCTTTTCCCCAAAAATGGCTTTTGTCTTCTTTGAAAAAAAAATAATTTTGTTTCTGGAATTATTGATTGCATTTCTTTTTATAGTTTACATGGTCTCGGGACCAAGGGTGCTCTATTTTTGAAATATTTTTTCTGGAAAGCTGAGGATTTTTTACATAACATATCCAAAAAACAGAGAGGCTTTATTTTTTGTTCTCGAGTTATGATTTTTTCTAAATTAACCGAAAAATTAATGTTTACCCCACATGGAATGACTGTATATATAAATATACTAGCTGACCCGGCAAACTTCGTCCCGCCCAAAATTTGTTTTTTGTTATCAATACCTTCAAACATTCACGTTTTCTTACTATGAGCATGTTCATTGGTCAATCGCAGAACTGTTCATTGATTGATCTTTTAATCGACCCCGTCGAATTCACCTTTTACTGTAAAATTCCTGGTATTTCTAACATTATAATATCAGATTATTTTCAGACACAATTCTCGTTCAAGATTTTCCAACCACTTGCAAATAACATGTTTCTCCGTTACATGGAATAAATGTTTTATACATAAAATATGACAGAATAAAGACAGCCCTAAATCGGACAATTCCTTCCTCGAGCTCTGCTCTTATCACCACATCCGGCGATCCTTTTTTGGTGAAGATAGAAGTAGGTATAGGAGTGCGTTTCATCACATTAAAATCCATTTCCATTTTCGAACAAAGATCAATTTCGCTAGCGCAAACATCAAATAGACTAACATTACTTGTTACTATGTACTTGTAGAACATATGGGATTTTAATTTTCCGAATTTTCCCTTTTTCCATCAGAGTTTTCGGAGAATTTTCAATTGTCATGTTTGGTGGGATGTCATACCATCATAGAAACATTTCTCATACCGTAAAATTGATTAGTTCTCGAGTTATGCAGAAGTTTGTGTTTCGTTTGTATGGCAGCCACTCTTAGAGAGGGGGAGGAGTGTATTCACCATAGAAATGTTTCGTACCCCGTAAAACCTTCACATGCAAAATTTGGTTTCATTTTCTTGATTAGTTCTCGAGTTGTGCAGAAATTTGTTTTTCATTTGTATGGCAGCGCACCCCCCCCCCCCTTAGAGAGAGGAGTGGAGAGTTTAACCACCATAGAAATATTTATTGCACCCTAATACATAAATATTCCCAGTTTGGTTTCATTTGCTTGATTAATTCCCGAGTAATGCAGAAATTATGTGTTTCATTTGTATGGTAGCCCCCCCTTAGAGAGGTGGGAGGGGTCTCAAACTATCACGAAAACCTTCCCCGGCCTCAAAAACCCCTACATACCAATTTTCATGTACATCAGACAGACAGACAGAAATCCATTTTTATATACATAGATAGATTACAATTCATTACTATTGTATGATTCAAGGAAATGTTCAAACCTATAGGTATTTCGGTTTTGTAATTTCTAAAAAAAATTTAGGGCAATAAAAAAACATTGCGCTTTTTTTCGCTAGCGTTCTATTCCATGTTTGTAATTTCCCGCGTGCGTATATTTGCAGTAGACTTTCGTCACCTTGCTCTTATTTCCTTTGCGATTTTTTCCGGAAATCATCACAAATAGTTCTATACACCTCTTTGGCACGCACTCACCAATTGGTAACACAATTGAACCAAAGATATCATGGGTCCCTAAGCTATCCACAAATGCATGGTTCAAGGGATTGAATGGACTTTATTCGTGTGATGGTCAGACTTTTGTATAATCATCATTTGTCTATATCTGTATCTAATGAAAATAATATCTGCGTTTGTGGTAATAGCTGTCATGTGGTCTGATTCCATTCAAGTTTTCATATTACCAGGGAAAGAAAAATTGCAGTTGGAGACTAGCCGACTAGCCGTCATCGTAACTATATGTTTTCTCTTTATCTACTCCTTAAAAGAACTGATATCACTATTTAATTCCTCTCTTCTAATCGTCAACTACGCAAACAACTTTTCTCGATACATATTAGTTACAGAACCTAGTCACGACCAAGTAAGCTCTTATTAGCTTCAGCTATTATAAAGTTATTAAGCCCAATAATATAGCAAAATGCTTTATTTCTTGGGTGAAAGAACCTAGTTACGACGATTGAAATGTCGACGAAATTACAAAACTATAATGTCATATGTGGAATTACTGAAATGGTTAGTTCAGACACTATCAACTTTTCAATACTGTTATGTTAGTTAATATGCCATCATAATTATTATTTTTTCTGGCAAGATTATTTTTGTTGGTAATATAATTCATTTATTAATACTTTTATCAAGTTATATTCAGCGGAGGGCGATAACTACAGTCATTTCTTTTCTGATCTGGCCACATTCAGAACGTAAGCAAATGTCATCGTCATCGGAATAATCTTCGGAACAGAACAAACGAACTCTTGTTACAAAACCATATGAATCATTTGAGGAAGGTCAAAGTTTGATACAGAATAATTGTCGCCTGTATTCGCGTTGAAATGCGTTGCACGCTAACAATCCTTCACTTTCAAGCCAATCTTTGTTGTTGTTGTTTGGCTCGGATCTAGAATTCATCTGATTGCATTCGTATGGCAACAAAACAGGTGGCGGTTTCGTTTCGAAAAAAAAACAGACAGTTTCAGAAAATGGCCGCATCGCAGCGCCACTCGCTTATTGATGCGCGCGGATTATACGATGGCGCATGCTGATAATGGTTGAACTTGTAAACTCACGTCAATCAACACATGCGCAAATCGGTTTGTCGCAACACTCACCAATTTGATTGCACTCTCCGGATAGAAATGGCATGGCCGCAAAAATATCAGCAGAAAGTCGTCGTCATCTTTGTAGCACAGATCGGTTGCCTCTGCCAGCAATCGACGAAGTTCCTTGATGGCGGCCTCACGGACTTCCGGCGTTTCGCGCAGTTCGTTCCGAGCGATCTCCAACAATTCGGGAGTCGGTGGACTAGCGTCAATGTCGAACTTCCGATCCATTTCAGTACGTGCACACGTTACACTTGCTAAACTGATTAAATCTTGCGGGATTTCCTACGTCGACACGCTCTCGCTACCTACTTCCTACTCAGTGAAGATCCGTCCAGAGACGCGTTCGATTGGCAACTGATGAACAAGGCTCCACCGCTAATCGCTTGCGAGCCGAATACTCTATGAATTCATATCGCCACTGAATCCGAAAAAAAAGAAAACATTCTCACTTAGGAAAGTAAGTAAACTTGTAGAATAAAGTGTACAGAAACTACACACCACCAATCGCATCTCGGGCCAACACACGAACTGTCCGCCGTTTATCAGTTCCAAATACTGGACAGTGTTTGTGATGGCCACAGTCCACCGAATCCAGCGAAGAAATTATGCTTCTCCGGTTGTTATCAAAGTCCGCTATTGGAAGCTTCGATGGGCATTTCTTATCTCGCTTTTCGCTCCCCCCTAACGTCTTCGTACAGCAGGTCCCCCCAAAAAGTGATAACTGAACCCGACGCGGAATCAAATTGTATCGCTACTGCATGACAAACGTTGGATGGTTCTGGGTCTGGAACAAAGAACCCAGCAAGGCTCATCGATCCGTCCGGTTGCACTTTGTTGTCGATTGTCAAACATAAGCTCAGCCGACGGTCAGAATCGTATTACTTTCTTTCCGTACCATCGATCAAATGGTGGATTATCATTAGCGCTTTCTGATTACGCATGTAAGTCTACGCGACCGACAGTTCAGAGCGGCGACCATAACAATAACAATTGCGGACGGTCGGCTGATAATCACTTGCGCATATTTAACTATTGACGTGTTATTGTTCTTTCAGCTGCAGCGAGTCGCTGCAAGGAAAGGTGGATAATTTATTTGATTCGGCGCGGTGGTTGTAATCGAACTAATATGCGGACGAAACTGCATTTAGTTCACTTAGACAATGTGATAAGCTTTCGATTTCGAACGGACGATGACACGGCGTAACTTCGGAGGGGATTTAAACCGTCCATTACAAAGCACACGAGCACTTCGTATCCTGCGATTACTTACAAGACACCGATAAGTTGATATGAGTAATTTCGCATTCGTCAGGACAGCACGTGGATCCGTTGGCGCGCTTCAAAGTCCATTGGAGCTGATTCAGTTGAAAAAATAAAACTAATTAGGCACTGGTATCAGTTATTGTTTGGGATGATACAGGACAGCGTATGCAAGTCGATGTAAATGAAATTCGTCACACATTTATTTGAGTTCAGTTACGATAATATTGATAAAATTTTTAGTTAAGCGTTCATTATTTTGACGTAAGACTATGACTAATTTTGAGAATCCCAAATCAGAATACATGTCATGTTTTTATTGAATTGATTCCACATTGATATCTCTCTTTTCGGAAAGGATTTCGATGATTTGATATGAAAGAGATATCAGTCGCACCAACTCCCACGACTTGGACAACTAAGATAAAAAACAACACATCAATTTATTTCACAACACTTTTTCATTCCTTTTTCAGGATACACAACAAAGTATAAATCAAATCACATAAGGGGGTATTCTAGTCTAGAAATAAAAAAACAAGTACGGCCTTGACACTAAACCTTAAACGCGTTTTTCTCGAAACTAGTTTTGGTTAGAATTGTTTTTTGGCTTGTCCGAGCGATATCTCCACAAACACAGGAAGATTGTAAAACATATAAAATTTATTATTGGGGGTAAAAAGTTAATCCTCGCCATTAATTTTTTAAATCATAAACAATTTGAGTAACTTTTTCGATCATATCGGCTGGTATCTTACCGATAACACATGTGATGTTGTCAGCAATTTTGTCTTATGTTGTCGACAATTTTGTTTATTAACGTCTTCATAGCAAAAGAAAATTTTACGATAACAGAAAAAAATGCATTTTTAACAGAGCATTGTTTTTGGTAATATAAATCACTGATTTGTAAGCGTTTTTCCTTTGTAAGTCTTTCCACAATCAAATGGCAACGAAACCTACATAACTTCTATTTCGACACATGGAACGACAATATTGACTTGGCATCTTTGACGTAGGAATTCGTCTTCTAGGAACATATTAGAGGTACAAATTGAATAAACCTAGATCCTATCGCTTGATGCTCATACATTTGTCGATGGATTTAAGAGATTTTTGAAAAGCACTTAAAAGGTTCCAGGGCGAAATGTAAGGCGATGTGTAAAATTATGTAATAAAAAGGAGGACGGAAAAGTAAAAAGATAAAATCTAATTTGCTCAATTTGTAAAAAAGGACTTCACTCACTATGTTCAGCAAACCATAATTGTGAATGAAATTGCGCAATTATAACTTTTTCATTGTTTAAAACCATCTTTATATAGAGCCATTCCATGTCAAACCGTTATCGTGACTTCTCAGATTTAAAATTGGTAGTTTGATCCTTATCACTAGATATTAGACCCGTATTCTTTTATTTTTTCAAAAGGGTTCCCATTTCCTTTTTAGGGTGGTCCGAGAAATCAATTTTCTTTTTTTTTGCTGAAGAGACTTTATGAAGGAGATTATGACTTCTGGAATTCTTTTCTCTATATATCTATATTAGGGTGGCAGCGAAAATGGTCATGTCAAATTTCAAAAACCGACCACTTACATTTTGTTTATTGGGCCAAAAAAATGATCTGTGCTAAGTTTCTGCTCAGTCGGACATGATTTAGGGGTGTCTCGAAGCGTTCAAATTTTTTTTTTGATCCACGAAAATCTTCCAAGGGGGGGGGGAGTAAAGGAAATTTGGAAAATCGATTTTTTTTCGATGCCAAATGACTTAAAAATACATGAAACATGAAAATTTGCACAGGTCATTTTTTTGGCCAATAAACCAAATGGTCGGTTCTTTAAAACCGATTTTTTTACCTTCATTGCCTCTCAGGCTAAGTACGAAATGGTCGATTTTCAACCAAAAATTTTTTTTTTGAGATTACAACAGATCTCGACGTTTCATTGGACCAATAAACAAAATGTATATATGATCGGTTTTTGAAATTCGATGATGAGATTTTTTCCATACATCCATTGCCACCCTAATCTATGTATATATATATAAAAATCTCGTGTCACGGTGTTTGTTACCGAACTCCTCCGAAACGGCTCGACCGATTTTGATGAAATTATGCACAAAAAACTTGGTAAGCATGAGAATAGGTTGTAAACTATATACGATACCGCTAGGATACCGATTACTAAATATTTAATACCGATTAGAGTACCTCTGATTTAAATTTTCAATTCGCAAGCGTTACTAAAATCATAGAAGGTGTCTGCACAATAACGCGAGAAATTGTGATTCGAAGAAAAAACAATAATCTTGAACCCATCGTTAACGCTCATCTTTCATACGACTTTCACCATGTTCTTCTTCAATAGCACTAACGTTCTCAACGTTCGCCTTCTCATCGTAGTATTACTTGCATCATTTTTAGTAGTACTTAGTTGAGATTCCTGTACCAAACAACAAGCCTTGCTCTAGAATGTGTGTGACCAGAATGCAAGTCAGAAGAAATATCTTTGACGACCGTCTTGAAAGAACAAGATGAATATTGCACAAACATTAGACAACATGAGACTGCTACAGGTACTACATTCATTATGAACATCATTACTCATTTTGAAATAATATTTATGAATAGCTTTATCAGATGAAAAAAATAAAGGAGTGCGATCGATGGATTTTATGTATATCGTATGATGTCATTATATGATGTCGTGAGCTGTACCAACAATTCATGGCCATGTAAGGGAAGGTAGAGAGCGAACGAGTGCGATTCCTACGATCTAATCAACATAAGTGGCTAGATGAAGAATAAATTCACTTGAAAAACGCTATCGTGAGCAACGCCGTAACATCGTCAGAGTCAATTGCAATCCGTACGGATTGCAATTTTGCATTCTGAAATCCGTTCGACTCAAGTCCAATCAAGTTATGGAAATGTGTCAAACTTGCGACATAGACAACATTGAGTTCCGTGTTCCATTTCTGTGGAGCAAATATGCAAAATGGATATTCGGGTGGAAAAAACGCTTTTAAAACAAAAATTTCAAACTAAAATTAGCTTTGTATCAGCTCCATTGAAGTTGCCTGGCGTATCTTTGGTTTCCCAATTCATGAACATGACCCAGCAGCTATAAATTTAGCCGTTTATCTTGAAAATGACAAGGGCGTATTTTCCATCAACGAGACAGAATTTGAACTCCAATGTTCAAGAATTATTTTTTTTCCCAACTTCCATTTTGCGGGAAATCGAGTACTGGCCGAAGCCTGCACTTTTTCTTGCAATTACAAACATACTGTGAACTGAAGGTCACACTTCAGTGAGCTAATATACGGCATTAATAAATGCATTAATTTTACATTTCGGGACTAACAAGCACAGAGGAATGAATGCTTCCAAGTATAAACCTGAATTGATCCACCTATGGTGAGATGTGACCTTTCTTCTTTCATGTAGTTTTAATTTATTACCGGCCGACTTTTTTTTCAAACGAATGCTATTGCTTTCATTTAGATTGTTGTGAAAATGTTAATGCTCAACAAGTATTTGCTTCCGATTATCCATTTCCCGAAAAATCGAACATTTTTCAAAATCTGCAAAGTACAAATACGCTGCGAAAAAATAATGGCTAGAGGGTTGGGAGGTTATTATCCTGTTGGATAGAATCATCATTTAGGTTTTCTTCATCGATGAGTTCACCCACCCAATCCGGCGGGAGAATATTCACCCAGCAATCTCATTAGAACCATTCTTCCACGCACTGATTTCCTCCAACTCATCCACACACGAAATTCTACGGACTGCCATTACCTAAGGTTATCACGGATAGAAATGCAATTTTTCGATAATATTTGCTGAGTTAATTGATACTAACAAATATTCACAATTGAAATTTCTGAAAAAAATGAAAAAACCTTCCGTCTTCCAAAGTAAACAAACTAGAATGCGCTGCGGAGGTCAGATGTATTGGTATTGATTCAGTAGAACAGAAATGTCCGTTATGGTTAACGTTCGAATTTTTGAACACTCAATTTCCCCGGCTGTTATGTATGTTCTTCTATCGCAGTTATACTGTAGAAAAGTTCACGTATTTTTGTATTTTATCGGTTTTTTTAATTGAAATTGAAAACACCTTCCAAACATACTTGCTATAAATCAAAGTTACTGCCCAATAAAGTTATGCAAAATTGAACGAAATTGATGGTAAATGGTAGCTAATAAATTAAACTTCCTTTTGGTGCAAAAACATTATCATTTGGTTGCTTCTCAAAGGCATTAAAATTTATCAAAGTTCGATTCTTCGAACGCTTGGCACAAAATGGGTTAAAGAAATACATTGAACATATAAACATCCGTTCAAATCGTTTCATTCGTTCTTATTTATCGATCACATTCGATTAATTTCATAGACCGTTAAATCATTCAAACACACTTACACCCAACATATTCGTTAGGAACAATTTATATGGCAGAACAACGTTTGCCGGGTCAGCTAGTCTATATATATAAAAATCTCGTGTCACGGTGTTTGTTACCGAACTCCTCCGGAACGGCTCGACCGATTTTGATGAAATTATGCACAAAAAACTTGGTAAGCATGAGAATAGGTTGTAAACTATATACGATACCGCTAGGATACCGATTACTAAATATTTAATACCGATTAGAGTGCCTCTATGCAAAAAAAAATTAAATATATTTTTTTAAATTTTGCTCCAAACAATACATATAACCACAAATTTAAACCCCCATACCCTATTTTAATAGCGATTTTAGTAGTTTTTTATAAACAATATTGAAATAATTTAACCGTCTCGATCGTTTTTCAAACAGAACGAATTTATTTATGTTGTTAAATGACAGATGGCGCTAGATCGAACTTTCATTCTCCCATTCGCAAGTAACCTCACTTCGTCTAAAGCCCGGCGAGCTGGAAGTATTTTTGAATGAGCATAACGAATTATTGAAATACTTCAAATCACACTTGCTCAGTTTACAAAATGACAATCACGTCATTGTCATCAATTCTGATAAAACATCTGCTGGAGAGCACTTGTCTAGATTCAGTACGCAATCGTTACTAAAATCATAAAAGGTGTGTGCACAGTGGCACGAGAAATTGTGATTCGAAGAAAAAACAATAATCTGGAATTCATCGTTAACGCACATTGCTCATACGCAAAATCGACTCTCTCCATGTTCTTCTTCAATAGCACCAACATTCCTAACGTTCGCCTTCTCATCGTAGTATTACTTGCATCATTTATAGTGGTACTTAGTTGAGATTGCTATATCAAACAACACGCTTTGGATGTTTTCTGAGTGGCAAGCTCTAGAATGTGTGACCACAATGCAAGTCAGAAAAAAAATTGACGAAAAATGCCCGACCGTTCTGAAAGAACAAGATGAATATTGCACAAACATTAGACAACGTGATCCTGCCACAGATACTCCATTAATTATGAACATCATTACTCATTTTGAAATAATATTTATGAATAGCTATATCAGGCGAATAAAATAAAGGAATGCGCTCGATGGATTTCATGTGTATCGTATGTTGTCATTATTTGATTTCGTGAGCTGTACCAACAATTCATAGTCGATATGTACTCGAAGGTAGAGAGCGAACTACGATTCCTATGACTTAATCAACATAAGTGGATTGAGGAAGAATACATTCACTTGGAAAACGCTATCATGAGCAACGCCGTAACAGCTTCAGAGTCAAAATTATCCGAATGGATTACAATTTTGCATTCTGAAATCCGTTTGACTCAAGTCCGAACGAGTTGTGCAAATATGTCAACATTGCGACGCAATTAGACATAGACAACATTGAGCTCCGTGTTCCATTTCTGTGAAGCAAAATTCAAATGATGTATTCGGGAGGAATAAACATGCTTTTAAAACATTTTTTTTAATGAATATTAATTCCACATATCAAATATTCGTTCGATGTGAAAAACCAACACATTCTCTGCAATTCAGGGAAAAATCTTGAACGAAACATGTGTCTGACGATGATTTTATGTTAAGGATAAAGTTTAGGTGGAAATACGAGGAAACTTATAGGCAAAAAAGTTAAGTTAAGGTCAGGACTGTGTTTTTAATGTTGTTACGGCCCAGGCCGAACACATAAAAAGAAACACAAAATTTTGATTTAAACACTTTATTCAACTATACAAAAAAAAACCTTAATCACTATAAAAACACATCCAGACGGTAATCCAGGACCTGAATACGCGCCTGTGAAAGAGGTTTATTGGAGAAGAAACATAAGAGAATATTGTTCACTTACGTTTTCATTCAACAACCTGCAAAAGAATTAGTAATTATATCAATCACAACAAATGCTACTTACCGCTCTACAAATACAACACGATAGCACAACAAAACAACATCTAAACAATCATAGCAATCACAACAACTAGCGAATTGTCACGGAATAGGGAACGCAACGAAACGAACTCGCTATACAAAGCGTATTGTTTATAGCGAACATTCGAGAAGGAACACGACCAAAGAATCAATCGCAATTATATGCTTTTCAGATGATTATGGGACCAATCATAAAAATAAGGCATGAAAGAAAAGAGTTCAGTCGCAATAAATCCTTCGATCAGTATATATATATATAATATTCGATCATATCTCATCACTTCTACATCGGGTAGCCAGTCTACTCTACTACTCTGTTCAGATACCTCCCGGGGCGGAGACAAATGTATTTAAACGACATCGAGTGATAATTTCCATTCAAATTTCTAAAATTGCTTCCGGGTCTTCCAATCTGATAAAAAGTAAATTGCTCCAAAAATACGGATGAATTATTTTGACGTTTATTTTGCGACAAGGTAAGGTTGCCAAATTTGATTGAATTTGAGTCGAATGGATTCAAGAATGCAAGAGTTGATTTCAATCGAATCGCGTTAAAATATTATATATATATATATATATATATATATATATATATATATATATATATATATATATATATATATATATATATATATCCATTCCATGACATGACTTTTTTTTTAAATTCATAACATTTGGACCACTATACCAATTTCAGATGTACGACATATCAAATTAAAGCTAATTCGCTGGTCTTTTTTGGAGAAATACTACAGTTGCAGAAAATTTGAATTATGTTTTCGTTATTATTGATTGTATTTGTTTTTTTTTATAGTTTTCATGGCCTCGGGACCAAAAGCGCTATATATTATAAATTTTTTACTGGAAAGCTGAGAATTTTTCACATAGCATATCTCGAAACCAGGAAGGCGTTTTTTTTCGTTTTTGAGTTATTATTTTTTGAACATAACCGATGGTCCGAAAAATCCTTTTTTTTCAATTTTTTCCACTACAAAAAATCAATTCAGATGATCGACATATCAAATTAAAGTCAATAAGCATCCCTTTCTTTACATTTAACATCAAATGAAGCATCATGTGTATTTTTGTGTTCATGAACATGCATCTCCATAAGAAATTTTCGTGGAGAAGCATTATATTTAATCGCAAGCGCAACGAAAAGGAGGAAAAAACCGATTGATTTATCTGTATTAGTTTTACACGATTTGATGGCAAAACGTTGGTCAATAACCTGATTTGGATCAACCATACGACAACTAGTTCGTTATTCAGCCGTAAAGAAAATACCTAGAACTTTGAACAGATGTAGTGAAAAATTGAACTTTTTGTAGCTGATCTATGTATAGGAGAAGTGTGTAATACGCACCCCCTAAGCGAGAATGGATTTTTCTTGACCGTGCTCTTAAAAATTAAGGTTACAACTATCAGTACGTAGATTAGTAAACCCTCAGTCATCTGTAATCGTTCCGTATTTTAGATACAAAAGTAACAAAAGTGCTACGAATTTTATTTTGTGAGGCGCCCATATGTTATATTTTCCAATCATACGGCGTTAAATGGCCCAGTAGAAGTATAATATGCTCATAAGCTGGTTCTCACAGAGACTATAAAGCTCAGAGAAACAGCTTCTATCAATGAGAGATTCAATCAATCTATTCACTTCATGCCCACCAGCGAAGAGAAGAAACCGTTTCTCCGGTAAGCGTGTTCTCCCAGTATTCGTGCGTTAATTCTCCAGTCTGCGCTCTTTTTTCCTACTTTCTCTGAGCACATAATATAGAAGCCAGATGTGAAGACAAGTTTTCGTTTTGAAGACATTAAATTTTGTGAAAATATACTGAGGTTACTTCAAAGTATGTGAATAAATTGTTTGTGTGATTTATCGTGCATGATTTAGAAATATCGTGATGGTTTGCTCATTTTTGTTCATTATGAACACATTTAAATGTCTTCAAATATAATCAAAATGAACAAAAATGAGCAAACCATCACGATAAAAAATCGAAAAAATCATTTGGCATCCCTCGCATGCAAGCTATTTCTCTCGTGAGAACGTTATCCGGCCGAAAGCGAGCAAATTGCCCCGACCGAGGGTAAGTCGTACTGCCCGATGGTAATCTGATGCGGAAAATATCAAATCGAGAAGAAGAAGTTCTTCATCTGATATATAAATCAAATGAACCGGTCCAGTAGTTCAAAAGCTATGATTTTTTTTAAATGCATTACACTGTTCGGAATATGAGACAAATGTGATTAAACTTTTTTTTTAGTTTTTCACCATGCATATTTATTCGAAAATCAATTTTATTGCAGCCAAATGTAAAACAAGGCTCTATTGTATCCAAAAATCAAACGAATTTTAGGAAAACGTACCATTTCGACTAATGAGACACTTTTCAATTGCCATCAAAGCTTAAGTGTTCGGAATTTGTTCGGAATAAAATTTTATAAAAGCAAGACTACTTCCATAGGAACAGAAGTACTGCTCTGTGAGTTCAACAATCGGTATCTTATCCAAATATTAATTTGCGTCGCGTTTAGAATAACTTCTGATACGGGTGCGATTACGAAAACGGCACACCAAGGGTCAATAGCAGAGCAGGATAAAGTGCACCTCAGCAAGTGCAAGGGCAAAGTCCAGTTGATTAGTCTTCATTTGTTGCTGGTGGGTATCATGTGAATGCACCTCGTTGTCTTATCGTTTTGCGGATTTGATTTCTGCGGCTATGACGTTTATTTTCATATCGAAAGATTAGGTTAAGTCATAACAGGTGTTATTTTGAACCACATTTATATATTTCTAATTATCCTTCGTTCGTAGACTCGACAGCATTTCAACATTCAATTAGGCTAACATAAACTATTGGTGAACGATCGCAGCAATGATTGAACAAGCCGTCATAATTATAGGCCCTGAGTGTCCAATTCCTTCGAACGTCCATTAATTATTGGCCAGTTCAATAACCGACCTACATTGGACGACGGACCGAGACGGACTTCGAGAAGTCTGCACACATCCTAAATTAAGTGTCGATGACCTATCGCACACTTCGCCCTATCATCTTCATCCGCCGAAAAATCGTTCAATCAGATCCCGCAACACAACGACGAAATCTCAATACGCCATAAATTTTCATCCACACGACACTTACCCCAATAAGAAGATGCATTTCTGTTCGCATCGCACCAATGCATGGTGGCTGCCAAGGCTTTTGAACTGCATCAATGCCATTTTGATTGATTCAATCAAGCCGTCGGCTGGACGTCGGGGGCTGTGATACATTGTTTTGATTGGCAATTGATGATCGTTCGTGTCTTAGCATCTTAGCTTATTTTGTTTTATTGTTCAGTCCACTCGCGATCATACAGGGAAAAACCTTTGAAACGGTGCCAACGCTAACACTTCGTTGGCAACAAACTGCAGCCGGGAGCTAAGCTGTACTCGTAGATCTTTTTCTATTAATCTAATAAAGTCAACCCGTGGTATGCTGTTGAAGTGCCGATTCACTTGGGGAATGTGGGTGGTATGGTCCAGGTCGTTGATAACGTAAGGACCCATCGCCAGGTCGGATTCTGTTAGATTAAGCTGAAGGTGTTCAACGCCGGTAGGAGTTTTTTTGATTTCGCCCTTCGCCAAGAACTTTACTGTCGAGCTTCCTGGGGGTGGATGCAGAAAATTAGGATCAACTATGGGATATTCGTGGGCAATACTCACTGATAGAGATCGTTAGAATTGAGTTCTCAGATTCTTCGTGTTGCTCGAGTGATTCCGCTGAGTACATACCAAGCAGTTCCAATGCGGGCATCAACAGGGTAAGAGTAAGTTCCATTTTGTCCAAATCGAGACTAGGATAAAAAAGTTAAATTTTCATTGTTGAACATATAATCAATTTTTCCATGAAAACTTACCTGGTATCTTGGACAAAACTATTCTTCAAGCCTATCAAATACCGGTTGTTGTAAACTGCCCTAAATCCCTTTGCCTCTTGACTAATTGTCATGTTTGGCAGCAACAGAGGATCGAATGGTGTGACGGAAATCTTTGGCGTTATCTTCCCACTAGCCATGAAGTTGAAGAAATGCTGAATAGAGTTTGTAACGCAGTCATCCAAATCCGGTGAACTTCGTGAACATCCAAGAACATCGGAGTCTTGTTTCCGCCCTGGCAATATAAAAACCGTTAGCATTCACACGAATTGAACAAAACTCAAACTCTCACGGGTCGGTGCAGTTAGCGCGAGTTGAAGACTCGCAAGCAGCAGCAGTATACAAACACCCGAGGAGACCATCTTGTTTTCCGTAACGTCAGATCGTACAAACCGAGAACTGAAACTCCGCACAGCACCAACGATCGTTCACAACTGTAGCGGCCGCAATCGAACGCTCGGGTTTAGATTGTGTCGCTCCGATATGTTGCGAAAATTATCGTCGTGCCAAAAATCGATTCCCTAATGATACAGTATCGGCCTGTGCCAAAATGGGTCGCTGGGAGGGAAGTCACGTCAGCGCTTGGACATTCCACCACATTGTTGTCCGCGATCAATTGAAATTCGCGCTGATTCAATTAAACGGTGGCGCTACGTCGGATGTAGGCCATCTCTGTCGTTCTCCCGTTTCCAGTGCCGGTCCCGAATTGCAACCGGTTCGATGCAAAAATGGATCGATCGAGCAGCATTGTTACTTTGTGCGCTTCATTCTGATGGCGGGAGAATGCTCTCAATTTATGAGGCTGATCAACTTGACCGGTCTGCGATCTGCGCGCTTACGGATTCTTCAACCGAAATGCAAATTCTATTTCCATGTGCGCACGCAGCAAAGGCTCAGTGGTTTCAATTCAAGCTGTGTAGATACAGACGACGTTAATTTAGAACAGAGCACACGAGCGCGAACCTATGGACCGTTATTTTCGGCAAACAATCAATATTCATTGAGACGGAGACGCGACCCGTCGCGAAAAATCTGCAGCGTCAATGAACTGATCACATCTCCTCGCGCACGATGGGATCAAACCCGACAAAACGATTGTGGCGCGGCGAGCCGTCAGAAGTTCGGCGTCTCGTGGAACAACAGACGGACCGTTGCCAAGACACGGCGTCTTGATAAAACATGTTTGCGTTTTGAGAGTTCTCTTCGTTGCTTGGCTCCTTTATTCACAATTCTCGGGCGGATTGATCGGTTCAACGAGGGAAAGCAAACGAGCGCTGACGCAATGACGATGCTCGTGCGGAAATAGCTCAACCACAAGTCTATTGGCGTAGGTCAGGGAGGGTGGCACTTGCACACGAAATAGAAGAAGCAGTTGCTTGAATGGAAGTAGAGGATTGTACGATGTCTTGAATACAAGTATCGCATGCTCGTCTTGCGTGCAACCGGTTTGAAATGAACATAGGGTTGTAAAATATTGTAAATATCAGATGTTTTCGATTGAAAATTCGTAATTGGTAGATGTTCACAGGTAGAGTACCGTATGCGTGATAACGTGATTGCGCCATTAAGCAATGTCAAAATTGAAATAGTTTCCTAAAATTTCGGTTTCGACTTTTTTATTTCTTCAAAAAGGGGATGTTTCTGAGTGTCTTAAAATATGTTAATCATCGATCGAGTTCCCGCTTGCTGCAATTACGGCCTCCACACGCAGTGGCGTAGTGTGGGGGCGGCAAACCCGGAATTTTGAATAGCATTTTTTCCTCCAATTATTATTTCCCAATTATTATATTTCATCTTTCAATTGAGGAAAAAAACACCCATTATGAGTAGTTGCTTCTGTCCGTACATTAGTAAAACCACAACCTCTCTCTGATTTTCGCAAAATTGAAACACCCAACATAACATTACATTAATACCCTTTTGATTATTCGCTACACATACCTGGGCTCCTCTCCATGCAATGCAAAACAGATGCATGGAGCCAATACAGAGGGCGGAGAGGCGCCGAAATAGGCCGTGAATGGCCGCGCGATGTTATACAGTAAAAGCCTGTTTCAGTTAGAATTTGGTCGCATAAAGTAGGACATTTCTCAGCATAGAAATAACGTACAAAAGAGGGAAGGATGTTATTTTGTAGGTTTATCAACTTTAAGTTAAAAAACATGAAAATTATTCGTCATCTGTTCGGATGAATTTTCGAATTTTTCGTGTGATACCACCCATAATTTTCTGCACAGTACTGCTGGTAACTGTTTTTGCTATCTTCTTGGAAAAGTGGTGCATTTGAATTGTTTTTTATGGTTCTGCCACATTTCTTCAATTTGCCTTTGATATTGTCCAATATCTCTCGAAAATCCGAACAATTTGGTGGATTGATAGTTTTTTCAATGAAGTCGATTTTGTTCTCCATATAACACTTGATACCATCCCGGCTGTAATGGCAGCTTGTCAAGCCAGGCCAGAACTTCACTGGACTATTGTGTGATAGAATGAATGGCAAAATCCTGTTCTGAAGACACTCCTCCTTGTAATTTTTTCCCCAGTGATGACAACCATTGTCTTCGTTCCACCACTACAGATCCCTTGCCAAATCATCAACTTACGTGCAAATTTATCTGCGTTTGCGACGTACAGCATCTCTCAAACGCTTCAAAACGGATAAACAATATTCTTTGTTGGCTGTCTAGCCCGGTGGAAGGTACTCATAGTGTACTACGCGTTGACAATCGAAGAAAATAGTCAGCATCACCTACATTTTTGAGTGGATTTCACGCAATTTTTTCTCGTCTTCGAAGCGCTACTCGGACGATTCTTGCTTTATTTCTATGTCAAATTCATAGATCTATGTCTCGTCGCCCGTAATTATCCGTTTCACGAAGGTTGGATCGTTTTGGGCTTGAGAAATCATCTCTTCCGCAACTGTCTGTTGATGGTGTTTTTGCACGAAATTCAGGTCCTTCAGAACGAGAACGAGCTACCACGCGTCTCATACCCAAAACAATATGCTGTGCCGTTCCATATGTAATGCCACATTCACTAGATATATCTCTTATGGCGGGTTTACACTAAGGAGATCTATAGCTATAGATGGATTTATTCACCTGAAAATAGGTGTAAACGGGTGAGAATAAATATGATACACTTATTCGAGGTATATATAACTTGAATAAATTCAGCATATGTAAACGCTTGTGAATTTCTCACTGGTGAGAAATTACTAAAGTTGGATGCAGTTCTACTTCAGGTGAATAAATTCACCGAAAATATGAATATATTCATTATAGAAGTTCACGCTAGTGTAAACGATTGATGCGATTTCTATAAATCTCATCATATTTCTTCACATGAATTCCCTAGTCTAAACCCACCCTTAAGCTGGTATGGCGATTTTCAAGCACCATTTCTTTCACTTTGTTCAAGTTTTTATCGGTGTTCGACGTCTCCTGGTAACGTTTGAGTACGGTATTTACAGTCGATTTTGGAAATTTGAAGAAATTTGCAATCTTTCCTCCAGACCACGTTGGGTTCTCACTGTGATTGTGCGAATTTTTTTTCGCCTTTCGCGTTCCATCGTCGATAACTTTTGGGTGTATCCTTTAACCTTGACGAATTCTGTACTACTGAATAAACAAACCACCGCTGAAGTGAATAAAAATAAGCGATCAAATTCTAACTGGAACACACTTTATTTCTTAAGCTGCATTATAAGAACGCATACTTCTAAATAATGTCTATGTTATTGAAAGGCAATTTTTGTGCTGGAATGAAAGAGCTTGCTAATCTGGTTTACACTAACGAAAAATGGCACAGACCGCGCATCGTACGAGCACAGTTTCAGCAATCGTAAATTGTTTGAAAATTATCTGCGTTATAAAATGAACCAAGACCGACTCAATGGCTCGGCAATTTTTTCGATCGAAAATAAATCGCTAGCAGATCTTGATTCAAATGCAATTGAGGATCATTTTGCTTCAGTTAAAGCACGCAAGGCAAAGATTTGACTAGAGAATAAGCGAAGCTGGTAATGATTTTCCCTAACCTTCTAAATACGAATAAACTTCTCAAAGTGAACTTTGGTATAAGGGAGCTTTCTCAAAATATCAGAAACTCAAAGTTTGTGAAAAAATCGAATAAAGTGGTATTTTTTCGGGGCAACATTTTCATAGTTTGCCGGGGGCGCTGTCTACCCTCACTACGTGGCTGTCCACACGCATACGAAACGCACGGCAGGTACAAATAATTAAGCATGGATCTCTCCAGGTACTGGACACTTATCACGGTGTTTTTGATTCAAAAACAGAAATAAACGATTCTGAAATACTTCATTGTACTTCTGACTCTACATTGGTGTTGATGAAAAGCTACCTAAACCAGGTCTTTTTCAAAAAAATTCTCCCCAAACCATTAAAATCTCATCTCCAAAGCAACAGCCCCAAAAACTAATGTGGAAGCTAATCCCATGGGTTTCACTATATCAGAAGAACTTCTCTGATAAAAAGTAATATAACTTGAATAGAATTTCTTCATACTGGAAGGACTTACGGAACGTGTCATGTAATTATTCAACTCGTAACTTTGCAGGCGGCAGTTTGATGGTTTGAGGAAAATATTTTCAAAACGGCCTGGTTCAGATAGCTTTTCATCAACACCAATGTACAGTCAAAAGTGTAATGGAGTATTTCAGATTCATTTAATTCTGTTTTTGGATCAAAAACACCGTGATAATTAGGCAATTTGGCATCAATTCGAAATCAATCCGGAAAGTCAGGCATGGTTTATTGAATAGGGGCTTCAGATTCTAGACTGGTCAGCCTGTTTACCAGATCAAACCCCTATCAAGAACTTGTGAGGAGTGATCGTACGAATAGTAGTTGCAGCTTATAAGCAGTATGAGTGATTTGAAGAGCTTTTATTTATTTCTTAGGCTCATTAGCATTTTATCTGTAACAAAGCATTTTATCTGTAACACAACAATTAAGTTCAAATGGCCTGATAGATAGTTGTAATGTCCTACACTATATACTTCCAATCATCCGACTTCTTACATATCTCTGGAAACTCGGAAAAAATGAGTGGTTATATAGTTGTGAAACGCAGTGTAGGAGGAAGCTGCTGGTGAAAAATTATCAGCCCTTATTATTTTAAAGGATCAAACGTATAGAATAGTTGGATGGCCAGAAAATTTGATGAATTTCCTGGAGTGGTCTACGCTGCGAGCAAAAACGACTGATGGAGATGGATGTTTTCGCCAACTATTCGAACGGTCCTAGCCGAGCGCTACCACTGATGGACAATTGGTCCTATTTCACGATGGTCAAGCATGTTTCTCTTGCTCTAAATCAAAAATCGATCGAGAATAAAGGGCGAACACGAAATTATTGCGACACCGAAAATGTCATGCCAATTTTCTTATAATGTTTAGAATCAAACCAAAATTTTAGGGTAGTTTTATACATATATTTACTTCAAAAATCAAAAGAAAAGTTAATCGATGGAGCCTTGAGTGTAAAATTGAACGCATTTTCGCTTGATGTCCTCCGTCAAAGTCTCAAAGTCCGGTACCAGTTTCTCAGTTTTTTCCATTTTCTTAACTTGTCCTTCTCGTCTTTGACTGTCTTCTTGCTCTTCCGAAGTTCCCGTTTCATTATTGCCCAGTACTGCTCCACCGGGCGCAGCTCCGGACAGTTTGGCGGGTTCACGTCCTTCGGATCAAAGTGGACAGAATTGGCCTCATACCACTTCAGGACACTTTTAGAATAGTGACATGATGCCAAATCTGGCCAAAATAGCGGAGCTTCGTCGTACTGCTGCAAGAACGGCAAAAGGCGCTTCTCGAGGCACTCAGATTTGTAGATCTCGCCATTTACTGTGCCCTTTGTCACGAAAGGCTCACTCCTCAGTCCGCAAGAGCAGATGGCCTACCAAACGAGATATTTGGAGGCGAACTTCGACATTTTCTTCTTCTCAAATTTTTCGTCTACATCGAACTTGCTCTTGCCGGTGAAAAACTCCAACCCCGGAATTTGCTTAAAATCGGCTTTTATATACGTTTCGTCGTCCATCACACAGCAGCCATATTTTTTCAGCATCTTCTCGTAGAGATTCCGTGCCCGAGTTTTAGCCGTCGATTGTTGCCGCTCATCGCGGTTTGGGAAGTTCTGTACCTTGTATGTATGTAGTCCAGCTCTCTTCTTTGCATTCTGGACGTAGCTCTGCGACATGCCGATCTTTTTAGCCAAATCACGGCTTGAGACGTTGGGATTTGCTTTAATCATCCGCTTCACCTTTCCCTCCGTCTTTTTGTTCTCCGGTCCCGGTTTTATTCCAGCTCCTTTGCCGTGGTCCAACGTTAACCGCTCCTGGAACCGCTTCAACACTCTGGAAACGGTTCAACATTTTTCCCAACTGCCGGTGCGACAGGTCAGGAAATTCCAGGTGTTTGGAAAGAATTTGTTCTCTCGACTCGCGTTGGTTCAGCTCCATTTTCGTTGAATCGAAAAACACGACTTCGAGTTTGACTGCATATAGACAATACACATCAATGAGAAAGTGTGCAAAATTTGGTTAATTTTTACTCAATGGTAAAAAAGTTATGCCCTTATGTGTTGCAATAATTTCGTGTTCGCCCTTTAATGTTGTGATACTCAAACTTCTGCCTCGCACAAGTCATCTCTTGCACCCCGTACCCGTACCCGCATGGGAACGTTTCATCTCATCACAGCAAGCAGCCTAAACGTTAGATGACAACACTGTTGAGATCGTCGAAGGATCAAATAAGGCGCTCCCAAGTATGACAAACACCACAGCTGCAGCGACAGAAACTTGCAATTGCATTGCCTCCTCCTCAACAGTTAATAATCAACGCGAAAAAATTAAAATCCGCAGAATAATTCTTTTGAAGTGATTCTGCTCGATCATATGAAAAAAAAATATTCCAGATTCCAAAGTTTGTTCAGGAGCAGAAGTTAAAACTGATGCCGTTGTTAACCTCTTGCCGTACGATTTAATTTTCAACAACAGGGCCCAAACTATTCCTATATTTTGATCTGATTTTGAAGACTTTTTCTGTTGATTTTCTTAACTGAATTGATTTTTTTTTGTGTTATCAAAGAATGGAAGAAATTGAATACTAACAGTTTGTTTTAAACATGTTGTAAACCAAAATTTTCAGGTTTCCACTTTTCCTCGTACCAAGGGGTAAGAGGACTTTCTAGGCCAAAAAATAATTTTTGGTTAAGCTCGAGATCCAGTTGATTTTTTTCTTGGTTTAATATTATATATAGATAGCTAATTGACTATAGTAGAGATGTGTGATTCGATTCGAAATTCGAAAAAATAATCAACAACGGAAAAAATAGGAAACTTTATTTTTGAAATAATGATTTTTGAAGTTCCACTTACACCAGTGTGCCTTATATGTTATAATATAAATTTATCCTGATTTCATTTACCGGAAATAAGTAATTAACATACACGCGAATTTAAAGGTTTTTTTTATCCCATTTATTTATTTATTAGGCTCATTAGCATTTTAACTGTAACAGAGCCGGGTTTTAATCGTGTACATGTACATATGTTTTTATGTTTCTATAAACTGTAAATTACACAGTAGTTAGTAGTAGCCATTTAGGCGTTATGTTTTCTGTTCCATTACATTATGGTTACACAGTAGTAGCCATTTCGGCGTAAGGGTATTCTTTCTGTTCTTCCATTGTTCAGCAGATCGGACAGCGGAGACAGTTGATATTGATCATTGTTGGGTTATTTATAGAACAGCAGCCCGATGTTTCTTGCAGAGCAGAGCAGTTGTATGGATGAATCGATCTAATTTCGACCGTGGATCGATCTTCATCGCTGATGATGTTTGGGTGGACGTAGTTATTCTATAACAACACAAAGATGGTCAATTGAGGGTCCTGAGTTTGAACTCACGACCGATCGCTTAGTAAGCGAACGCGTAACCAAGTGGCTACGAAGACCCCCAAATTTAAACGTTGAACACAATCAATTTATTTAGAGACTCTGACTATCGGCAGGAAACCCGTAAATGAAACATGAAATAAAGAGTGGTATGTTCAAGACACAATCGTATTATTGACATAGACCTACAAAACTTTTTCATTGAATTTGCTTGTTTATCACTTCGGATTTTATTTTAAATGATACAAATTTTGGAATTATTATTTAGTAGAAAACTTCAGTGACCCTGAAAACTTTTTAATATTGACGTGGTTCTATACAAGCAGCTAAAGATGGTTCATGATTCATTTTTACCCTCTCGCATAAGTTTATATGTCGTCTTCTTCTTCTTGGATGGCTCTAACGTTCCAGTGGAACTTTTGCCTTCTCAACGTAGTATTACTTGCGTCATTATTATCAGTAATACTTGGTTGAGATTTCTATGCCGAATAACACGCGTTAAATGTACTCTGGAGTGGCAAGCTCTAGAATACGCGTGACCAGTGCAAGTGCAAGCTGGAAGAATTTTCTTTGACGAAAAATCCCCCGGCCAGAACGGGAATCGAACCCGAACCCCCGGCATGATAGTGTGGGACGCTAACAACTCGGCCACGGGAGCACAAATATTATATTATGTGTCGTAATTTATTAAATTTGTTTAATTTTACTATTGTATAACGTTTAATGGAAAGGTATACTGCCGTTCTACGCATAGTTGTCTCGTGTTACTTTTTGACAATTTGCACTTTTCTTCATAAAACGATGTTTGCCTATTGTCTAGTCTTCCGGAAAAACACAAAAAAGCTACTGTCTGCTTTAAAAAAACATCAAGCTCAATTGTCCCATGTTGGTATTATAGGCATAACTGTCTCACCATGTATTTTTTATAGATCCATAATAAATGATTCGGATCAAGTACAAGCATTTTATTTCACGCCTTCAGCAGGGCTCATGCACTGAATTCTGGTTTGGACGAACGAACTAATTCTCAAATAAATAAAAAAAAAAACATATCATGTGAACACCTTGTTAGCGAATGCCTGTTAACCCTTTGCGGTAATAAATGTCCGTTGAAAGAGATCGTCATATTTTTCCACGCTAATATTTTTTTTTGTTTATACCGAGTACCGTTATCTATTAATCAGTATCAACCGTATTAATTCGTGAACAAGTTCACTAGACATTAAAACTTGTTTAAAAAAGTGTACACTGTTACATGGCTGAAGAAAGTATTCAATATAATTCGTAGCTGTGGTAACTGAGAGCAGACAAACGACCGCAAAGGGTTAGTAATTAGATTTATATTCTGATGAGGTGTTGCAGATCACTCCCTTCTTCATAAATCGATGTTTTATGCATAATCTTTCGAACAAAAAAAACATCAATTTCAATCGCCCCATGTTGATATTTCAGGCATAACAGTCCCACCCAGGGTTGCCAAAATGTGTTTTTGGTCTAAAAAAACCATTTTATTTTAGTTTTTGCTCAAAAAAACTGTATTAAAAACTGCATTCAATTTATAAGTTCAATTTCGAAGCATAATTTAAGCTCTAGTATCATTGATTGTCATATTTATTTTTGATTAGACGATTCTGATGGTATCCACGAAAAGCCCGTAAGCATATACACTGTAGTAAAAATACAATGCTTCATTGATGTGCAAGGGAAGTTTATTCAGTTACCAGTGCATGCTTGTTCACATTGCACAACATACATACTTTGATTATAATATATTTCAAGTACAAACCAAAATGTAATGGTTTTAACGAATTAAAAGGTAGCATTATAAGACAACAATTCGAAAACTGGAGAACAGTCAACGCTTGAAAAGAGGGCTTAAAGTTACTGTGAAGCTTATGCTTAGAATACGAATAGGAAAGGAATTTTTGATTTTAAATAAATTAATCGAGTATGTTTTTATTTAATGTTTCTTTTTTTTACTCAAATTTTCGTCGAAATTTATTGTTTTAGTTCTGTTTAGTAACTTCTGTTTCTACAGCTTCAATAGCGACGTAGATATCTTCAGATGCTATTAAAAATATCTAATGTCTGGTCTTGTTACATCAGATTTTATGTATTATACTTGGCATATATTGCTCAAGTGAGTTTTTTACTTTTCCAATTTTTCTCGCTGTATAAACTTTCCTTGGGTGAAAATGAACACAACAAAACAGACAGCGTAAACCAAACGACCCGTTCTCGAGCGGGAACACACCTTGCTTTTTATTTATGAAAATTGAAATAAATCGTTTCATATATCAAGTCATTTTTGACACAACTGCTACTATATACAATTTAACACTTACACTTGTGCTAAATGTTTCTCAATAAACGATCTGTCATTGATATGAAATTAAAATATTAAATAAAGTTTCCGAATGAATCTGAGTGAATTCGGGTGTTTCAGTTTTTTTTTGCAATTCAACAATCAATAGCAAAACGTAGTTCTAAAAACAATAAAATAACATTCAAAGGCTTTATGAGTAGATGGCAGAAAGGAGGTGAGACGGGAAAAAATATTATTAACATCAAGCCATGACTGTTATTGGAACGTTTTTTTTTAAATCTTTATATTCTGTATCTGGTTTCAAAAAATCTAAAAAATCTGTAGAACTACAAATCATTTTGTAGATATGGTAACTCTGGTCCCACAATGAATTTTTAATCCAAGCTTTATTGATTCAAGTGAGGGAAACACATTTCATTAGACAATAGTTCACTGCTTATAAAAAACCCCGGTGTATTGCTGAAATGCTTAAAGCTTCTGGTTGACAGATATGGCAGAAAACTTTGATTGCGTTTTTCTCAGTTGTTGATTTCGGAACATGAGATGCGTAGAATGCGTAGAACTGCAGTGTAGGGCATCAAACGAAGATTTAAAAGCAAGCATGTAATGAAACAATGGAAGAATTCTAATGATTATAACTTGACCATTTCTAGATAAATGTATCAATCGATCGAGAATAAATTTTCGCACCTATTAGGAATAAATAAATGATGAAAATTATATTTTTTTTGAACGATAATTCCACATTCTGATTGGTTCATTGGTCCGAACAATCTGGGCTCCCCCAGTCTTAAAGTCAAAAGGTGGAATTTCTGTTTTATGACAGCAAAACAGCTGGAACTCGTCGAGTTTTTTTGTAATAATACATAAATAAACAGCCCATTTTATCATGCGTTATCTATATAAACAGTGCAATATATCTTCTTCAGTCTAAATGGTATCCAGCCAATAATTTACGATTTGGATACAGCTGTTGAATAGAAATTTTATTGCAAATTCAGCTGTTCAATTTATTTTATATATTATATATTTGAAATATATGCCGAAATTTTTGAAGCAATTCAAACTCGACAAATGTTATCAACAACTGACAGCGAGCTGGAAACGTCGATTCTCATATTGACAAATTTTAACGACGATGTTTCGGAAAACCACTAGTTGCTTGTACCAAGATTCCTTGGACATTTGGAGGCCACTAAAATTAACCTGGACGTTGTCAATCAATATACTGTATGGGAGGTGCTACAGTTCATTGTGAAGCGGGACTTCTAAGAAATGCTTCTTTGAAACTGTTTCTAATAGTTTGCATATTTGTGGTACCTTGTAAAGGAAGCTTTGATGAGCAGGTTAACTAATTTTAATTATTTTAAACTTTAATAAGTTTAAAATAATTAAAAACTATTAGCGTTCATCAATATAACGGCAGGTATTTTTAGATGGGTTGCCTTCGTTGACAATTGAAACTAACTGTACCAGCTCTATTAACTCTGACGATGTGTTCAAATAATTTGTTGCTGTTGTTTGTGATTCAGTAATTGACTTTGTGATATTTGCTCGTTTTTCCTTATTTTCCAATAAATATGTTTCTTTGTTCGGTAAAATTAAATTTTCATTAGAGAACGCAAACAACAATTTCTTAACAAGGTTTGATTGGAGGGGTGACATCCGAAATATCCGCCTCGGGTGTCATCCGATCACGCTACACCACTGCATCGTCGTTTAAACTAGTACAGTCTCAGTCGCCAAATTAGTCGGGAATGAATGCAATGCCAACAACAGATTGATCAGGCTAATGTATCATCACAATCGCCAAACAACACGTACAAAAATAAATACAGTTTATTATTACAAATAAATCTCTATTTACATTCCACTCTCGTCGTCTCACTGCTGATAACAACCGACCAACGGTCTCTCATCAGTACAACACACAAACACACATCCTACTGTTGACTTGGGAAGAATCTTTCGAACGGTGCTAATCGCAAAATCTCATTCAACAACATTTGAAATAGCTCCCGAAAACTCTGCGTAAACTCAGCCTCCACGATCGACAGCACATTCCGGCCTCGTTCGAGATCGAACATCTGGCCGTATTCGGTATAGTTTCCACTCATTGTGAACCAACCAAAGCCAACCGTGTGATCACCGATGGTTAGATCAAAGTCGGTGATGTTCACCCGCACGTAAATTCGATCGTCACTTTCGTATGTCGTTCCCTTGAGATGCATCCGAAGTGTGGAATTTCCTGCGGAATGATGTGCAAAATATAGACTCTAGATATTCACAGTTGTCTTACACTCAGTCAGATGATCTTACGGATCGAAGAGAACATTCGCGCCCACTCGGCGATTTGTTTATCGTTTGCGAGTTCCGCCCTGTAGGATCCATGCACATCTACCGCTGGCATTTGGAATTGCAGCAGGAACTCAAGTTTGTTAAGATCTGCCCTAGAAGTAAACGAAAAAACATATTGCCCATGTTATATTCCGTTAAAAAATGACACCTATTTGTTCCGAAGAGTGCTTACTTGACATCGGTCACAAATGAGTTTTTGAATCCTCGCATTTCCCTGGTCAGGAAGTAAGTGTGAATGTTTCTATTCCGTACTAAGGTTGCATTCGGGAAGGCTAACGGGTCAATCGACATCACGTAGTAACGGTCCGAAATTTTCCCGTTGGACATGTACGACACATAATACTGGACGGCACGTTCGATGCATTTGTTAAGTGAGGGTGAATGTCTGAGGCAGCCATTCGCTTCGTTACCTGAAACGTGGGAAGGCAAAAATCTAAATTTAGTACCACAAAAGAAAACTGAATGTTATTGATTGTTTTGAAAATTATGTTTGTTGAGAATATAATTTAATATTCGGCTGGTAGATGAATATGAACTAAATTACTTAATACGATTTCCTAATTATTCATTTGCATCTTCTTAGGTATCTTATTCCGTCACTATATGTATTCTTTCAACTAACAATGTATTTAAAAAAAATATTTTCTTAACTAGGGAAACACTGGGTTAATACCGGGAAGAAAAATTCATTAAATATTCCACTGTCGCTATTAAATGTAAATTGACATTATGGAAAAAGTACGGCCCATTAATACCACCATAGTACAACAAACCGTTGGATTCATAAAACGGTTCATAAAATGAAAAGCCTGGCTGAAAACAAAGTCAGATTTTCAAAATCAAAGATAACCGCTATGAGCTATCAAATCATATACCTTTTTGTCTCAAATTCCGAACAATTCATTTTGAAATCTAAATTTACTGAACTTTAATGTTATAAATAATTGCTTAATAAAAACCCTAACTTTCTTTGTGGTATAGGGTTCATTTTAACATCATTTACAGGCAGAGATGCCGACCTTCCTGATGTTTCAGGATTTTCCAGATTTTTGGACACGTTCCCTGATATCCTAACGAACACTCAATGTTGCCTGATTTTTCTGAAATGATCCGGATTTTTCCTGATTTTTGTACATTTACCTTTTTCAAAATTATCCTTCAAAAATATACTGGGATTCTTGTCAAAGTTATCTTGCATCATTGCCTGGTTGGAATTAAGAGCTATTATAATTCATAGTTCTTCGATCCGCACATGTATCGGGTTTTTCAATAAGAGCGCTACAAAAGTTTTTTTAAATAAAACAAAAACGGTTTTGGATATCAATGAAAGTACAATTGATGCCATTGTGTATGGAACTCGATTTCTTTTGCATGGCCACCACGGGCACGCTTGCAGAAGTCCAGACGATGAACCCAATTTTCGACGGTTTTCAAGCACAAATCGGCCGATACTGCTGCAATTTCACGTTCGATATTCGTACGAAGTTCATCAATCGTCGCAAGCTTGTTGGCATAGACATAACCTTGACGTAGCCCCACAGGAAATAGTCTAACGGTGTCAAATCGCACGACCGAGGCGGCCAATTGACTGGGCCATTTCGTAATATAGCACCCTCACCAAACTTCGTTTTCAATAAATCAATTGAGGGGCTCAGAATGCAAGGGGTGTAAGTGACTTGATCGATTTCTCTTCATCAACTTTTTATTTAGTTAATAACTCAACGTTCCAATTTAAGTTTGCTATACAATCCGATAGATGAGGTTCTGACCTATCTCCCACATTGTCAAATACAGCTGGGAATGTATTTGCAGCAAAGTTATGACCAAATGAGAGAGTCGATGTAGAGAAATCGATCAAATCACTTACACCCCTTTCATTCTAAGCCCCTCAATTGTTAAATTCGCTGTGTGGCTTGTGGCGCCGTCCTGTTGAAACCACATATTGTCCAAGTCCAATTCGGGCCAAAAATGCAGTGACGATATTGAACATATGAATTATTTCAATATCTGTAATTTTATATTAAATTATTGAAAAATGTCATGTTTTAGACATGTGTGATTTTTTTCAGACTTTTTTCAGTGTTGCGCGGTACAAAAAAAAATTTGTATTTCCAAAGATTCTGGCCGGGTAAGGGAGTAAAAAGTCCCCCAAACCAAATCACCAGCTGTATGGCAAATATTGTATAGGATATTAAATAAGAAACTTTGGAGGGTTATTTGAACCCCTATGTGCTTTAACATAGGATCTATAATGAAAAACGTACTTTTCGTTTTGTTCACGCCATCCTCAAAAGCTTCGAGACAAAATTTTGAAAAAAATACTGAATGTGCTTACCACGGTGTATCAAGAAAAAAATTCATAAAAAATAGAAGTACAAAAAATATTGAGATTTAGATTTTTTTTTGTGATTTAGGGATTCAATATTACTCTAATTCATATTTAAATGTGTTCCTACGGCTTTTCTAGATATGTGTGATATTTTTCAGTATTGCGCGGTTCAAAAAAATATTTTTTTTTATATTTCCAAAGGGTCTGGCTGGGTAAGGGAGTAAAAAGTCCCCCAAACCAAATCACCAGCTGGAGGCGATCTGGCGTAGTGGTAACATCCATACCTCTCACGCAGAGATCACGAGTTCAATTCTAACTCCCGACATTCTTCCAAAAATGGAAGTAAAAGTGATGATCCAGCCGAAATGTGTTGAAAGTCACTATAATAGAGAAAAAAAAATCACCAGCTGTATGAAAAATATTGTATATGGTACTAAATGAAACATTTTGGCAGTAGTACCATATATTTGAGTCCTTATATGGTACACCATAGGATCTATAGTGAAAATTGCAAGCCACATGTGACTCTTTGGAAATACAAAAAAAATATGTTTTTGTAGCGCGCAACACTGAAAAAAATCTGAAAAAATCACACATGCCTAAAAAAGCCGTAGAAACACATTTAAATATGAATTAGTACTGAATCTCTAAATCCTAAAAAAAATCAAAATTTCAATATTTTTTTTAATACTACAATTTTTGATCAATTTTTTTTTTTTGATAACCGTAGTGAAATGCACATTCAGTATTTTTTTCAATTTTTTATCTCGAAGCTTTTGAGGATGGCGTGAAATAAACGAAAAAGTACGTTTTTCACTATAGATCCCATGTCAAACCACATAGGAGTTCAAATAAACCGCCAAAATTTCTTATTTAATATCCTTAACAATATTTGTCATACGGCTGGTGATTTGGTTTAGAGGCACTTTTTACTCCCTTACCCGGCCAGGTCCTTTCAAAAGAAAATCCCAAATAGACGATTCCAACTGATGGAATATGCGATTTGATATTAAACAATATAGCTACTACAATTATTTATTCTAAGTTCATTCAAGTTTGCAATTGAATCCTGTTTTTGTCTGATATTCAATCACATTGTTTGTCAAAAACTGATGAAACTTGAAGTGTCTTTCTGAGAATAAGTCAACACAAACATTTCTGTTCTCACAAAAACCTGATGGGGGTTTCTATCGATCTTTTCATTGAATGCTCTAACGCCTTCAAGCTCGCAGACACAGAATAATTGACGAAGGAGTAAATTGAGCATCATTTTTCACAATGTCAACCCTTTCGATGTCATTAATCTTCTCATATTACAATTAACGAAAATATCATTCGGAACACCTCAAACTTGTTTTATTCTACGAATAATGACTCGTCCTCCCACACATGACATCTATTCTTACAAGCGTTGACCTTCGCAGAATTTGCACTATTCGAAGCACTCAATTGTTTGAAAAATCCTTCGAGATGCAACCCCATACCCTGCAAGCACTTCAAGTATACCATACGCAGGATTCTTATTGCGTTCAACTCACACTTTCAGTGGCTTACACAGATCACTCTCAGAGCATTGAACTTTTGCAAGCGATACGCATCAGTTTCGCAGATTCTTGGATGCTTTTATTGTTTTCACGGGTAGTAAATGTGGTAGGGTGGTTAACCAGTTAGCCAGTTAACCATATTCTTGATTATGGTATCTTACGCATCCAATCACAGCGAGGATCAACCTCTTTACTCGGTTTGTATACTAAATGGTGGCTATCACTCCGCTGACGGCATTCCATCATAAGAGATTTCATACAAAATTTGTAGGAATGCTCCATTCTGGAACTGAGAAAGGCCGTTCACGTAGGCAACTTGACCGATGTTTTTATCACTCAAGGAATACCATATCCGTCCCACGTCTGCTAACTTTAGCGACTCTCTGTTCCAAGCCGGCTGCGATAAACGTCTCAATCACGTACTCTCGAACCATCGGTGTGTTTTATAATGCATACATGTATGTACATACAAGTAGTAATGTTTCAAGGCCAATGTCGAGTGCTAATAACCCGTTTCGTTTGTACTTCCTGCATTTGTTCACCTTACTGCGCGAACTGTAACCAATCCAACTACTCGAGAGGTCATAACTATAGAGCAATTGCAGGGGCGATTCCATCTCATGGCATGAGGCAAATATCGCTAGCCCCTGCTCTCGTTCACACATACCCACACACACGCACAGAAAGCGCACACAAATCACGCATTTGTTTCGCTTTTCTTTCATTTGCATTGATCGCCGGGAACGCGGAACAATTTTGTTTTTTTTTTTTCTTTCGTGCCGGTGTGGGGGAGACACTGCAGTCTGTGACACCGTGCTTCACGGTCACCGCATTATAGAACTCGATCAGATATGGTACACATCAACAACTTACGGGGAAATCCTTCCACTGCGATTGCGAATCCTGTCAGAAGTGCCGCCACCACTGTAACCGCAAACCTCAACCTGCTCGTCATCGTCGTCATGGCATTCATTCCTGGAATTCGCCGGCACACGCTTATCACTGACACTTAACACTCCCTTCGGCTGCGAAAGTAAATTCACGAATGAAATTCTTGACGCCTAGACTCTGTGAACCGTCGTCAGCCAAACGGACGGACCAACAACGGAGCCAACGGAGAAAGAGAGCATCATGATGTGTAATCAGCCGACCCGATGATATGGTCACTGCGCTGACGATGATGACGACGACCATCATCGGCCGGCGCAATCATCCTCAGGAGAGAAGAAGCATCAGAGGCAGTTTCCAGAGCCGAGTCGGGCAAGAAAAACGGAACCTTTCCGTGAACACAGGCTAATTTTAGGTAAATCATCGTCGGATGTTGACTGAGCTACCGCAGAGGGAGCTATTTCTGGATTGTCTGCAGTGCAGAGTTTGTTTATAATGTGGGAGAAACCGATCATAATATCAGCAAGATCATACGCATACAAAAAAGATAATAACAAACACTAATAATGGCTTAGACAGAATATGTACTCCTTTGCCGGCGTAGAATTTATTCATAGAAAGTAGATCATACTCTTATGACTCATGAATAAGTGATAAGTAAACGTTATGTATACCTTTAGTATCTCGTCAAGGTAAGCAGGTAGAAAATCCGCTCTACTTTATGCTTCATCCTACAAAACTTGATATCTACAGATTCCTCTCTTGAAGTTAAATGAATCATAGGATTGATCTAACAGATCAGTTAAGTGGCTATGAAGTTCTAATATATTAGCAAAATATTCAGCTGTTTTCGGTTGCAGCGCGGCTTTGTATCAGAAAGGCTGGATGACGATGACGTTGTGTTAGCAGCTTCTGCTGAAATTATAATTGGATTTGCTGCTTTTCATCATCGACGCCGTCGCCCTTGGCGACTTTGGGTTCGCCCCAGCATCATTAACGGTCGTATGAAATGTAGGGCTAGCGATTTTATGTATGATCAAGAAGTATGCTGCAAGAAGAGGCTCACGAGCTAAATTTGGAGTAACGGAATGACATGAAATTCGCAAATTTCTTCAGAATTAAGAGGAATTGAGATTTTAAGTTGCATTAGAATGAAAATGTTGATATAAATTTCCTGTTTTTTTTTTCTGCTAAAACACATCATTATAACATAAAATCATTATCAGACACCATTTTTGTTCACGATTTTTCCACCGCTTACAGGAAACCCGTTACTCTAGGCTTATTTTCATTCATAAATTCTGTTTTAAAATATGTGTTCATTCTACCTGACAATCTGTTATTATTTTCGCTTCACAAATTGAACACATGAAGCACAATTCCGTCGATGCGAATGTATTTCTTGTTCAACTTGTTTTGAGTTGGGTTCGGCATATCTTATGTTAAAAAACTCAGCTTTCAAGAAAATATATTAAAAAATTGATTTTAGCTGCATCGGTTAAATTTGAAAAATCATAGCTTTAAAACGAAAACAACACCCCTATGATTTTGGATATGTTGTGTAAAAAAACCTCAGCTTTCAAGAAAAAAAATTAAAAAATTTGCTGCGCTTGGTTCCGAGACCATGTGAACTATAAAAAAACAAATACAATCAATACAAATGAAAACATTACATTTTTTGCGAATGCAATATTTTCTTAAAAAAATAATTGCCATTAATTTGATATGTCGATCATTTGAATCGGTCCAGTAGTTCGAATGTTATAATTTTTTGAAAAAATTTTTTTTGAAGAAAATCATTTTTGGAAAAAAGTGTAAAAAATTGATTTTTCGGACCACTTCAAAATCGAAATGGTTACCCTAACGAAAAAAACGGGTCTAATGTTTGCGATAAATGTTTTGCGATAAAGAACAACATTACCACTTTTCACGAAAATATGAGAACCAATATATACCGGCTTGGAATGGCTGAATATATATATGATTTATTTTAATTACTGGGTAAAAAAAGGTGCTTCTTCTTTCAAAGTCGTAAACTTATATTTATCACCCGACAATGCTGTATTAATAATTTGATTCGCCAAATTTTTCATAATTTATGTTGGGAATCAACCTTAGTTCCGTCAAAAATCATATTTAATAATAGTTCAATCAGAGACGAAATCTCGACAAAACATTTTTCAATTTTAACAAACATTCCAGTAATGGTTACCACGATAAGACGTAACCACAATTGGATTGAAAGCAACGAGAAAATATTTTTTTAGTTTGCTTTCCCGCTGGACAAGTATTTGTATAACCAATTTATGAATATTTTTCTAATTTTCAATTAATATTCTTTCTGTTTAGAATATTAATTGAAAATTCACAGCTTTGCCGAGAATCAAATTTAATTAAAAGGAGGGTTGAGGGTTGTGTCCGAAACACGACCGAATAGATGACGTAGGAAAAAAATCACACAATGATGTCTCTGTACTGCTCAGTGGTATGAAGTATATTGGAACATATGCCACATGCTTCCGGTTTCTATATTACTCATAATAGCAAGCCATGAAGTCGCCGACCAAGAATAGTGCTTCGGGTCTTGGTCCCTGTCCCTGTCGTAAGATGCGACTAATCGGGTGAAAACGCGAGTGAGGGCGCGGTAAAGCCTATCGAAACTGCACGGGGGAAATACCGTGTACATGAGTAACGAAAGGAGTGCCAGGCACATCAGGATCGACGCCAGTAACATCCTGATTACAACATTCTAGTATGACATGGAAAACGGACATGATAAGGAAACGATTTCAATTTGACGCTAAAGGCTGACAGTCGTTCTATCCTGCTCCCTGAGTAAGTCAGGGTGACACCTTCCCAAAACGGTGCATGGGTTAATGAAGTGGTTGTCCCCGTCCCGGTAATAACTTGGCAGGTCGACGGGTACGTTCGATGCTCGTTTAACCTTTGGTGCTAGGTACTAGATTCCTGATTTACGCTGATCTGGCTCTGAACACGGTCCCCATGAAGGACCGTGTCAACCTTTGCATGGACTTACTGCTTGCAAAGATAACTATGGGATGATACTATGGGATGATTGATATTGTACATAGTTACAACGAGCGGTGATAGCGACCCAGAGTTGAGACCCCAAAAAACAATGAATTCAAACGAGAAAATTAATAAAATAAACGAGGTGAATGACGACACACCACTCGGAGACGCAAACGTGTTCACAAGGAGCGGTAAGTTACAGGGATCGCCAATTCTCAACCAGACGACCACAACGAACCATGTTGAAAATAATTCTCTAGAACAGCAACAAGATCCGAAAGAAGAAAGAAGAAGAAAGTAATGCAGGACAAGAACCCCCCTAAGCCCCGCCGCGAAAGAAGTGAAGTAAAGGATATCCTGATCGTCAAGGTGAAGGAAGGAGTGACTTATGCATCACTCCTTCGAAAAGTGCAAACCGATCCGGATTTGAAGGAACTGGGATAGAATGTGGTGAAAACCAGTCGCACACAGAAAGGAGATATGCTTTTCGAGCTGAAGAGGGGTCCGGCAGTTATGAGTTTAGCTTTCAAGGAACTTATCGAGAAGCCACTTGGAGAGGAGGGAAAGCTGAGGGCTCTATCTCAGGAGTCAGTGGTCGAGTGCAGGTGTCTAGATGAAATCACTACAGACGACTAGCTTAGGTGTGAAATACAAATGCAATGTAAGCCTGTGAAACACCGATGATGATCTGTATGAGAAAGGCGTACGGTAGCGCGTAGACGGCGTCGATACGGCTTTCGACGGATGCAGCCAATAAAATGGTAGAGAAGACCAAGATAAAAGTCGGATTGTCGGTGTGCTCACTGAAGATTGTGCCAAGGGCGATCAAGTTGATGGAGAGATGCTTCAAGTACATGGGCTTCGGACATCAGGCAAGAGACTGCTCAGGCACCGACAGATCTGGTCTGTGCAGGAAATGCGGCGAGAAAGGCCATGTTGCAAGAGATTGCACGAAACAACCGAAGTGCATGCTCTGTAAAACAAAGGAAGGGGAATGACGATGCGACAGGACGCTTCAAGTGTCCCTCGTACAAGAAGGTGTTAGCAGAGTCGCGGTAATGGAGGTAACTCAGATCAATCTGAACCTTTGCAACAACAGAAACAAAATGCTATGTTGCAATCCTAGCTGAGCCGTATCGAGTACATCGCGATGAAGGATAGATCAGAGATGGCTGAGATGGGCAGATATCCTATCCAGGAAATGGTTGGAGATTTAAATGAAGGTTTCAAGGCTCTATCCTGGGTCCAACGCTTTGGAACGTTATGTACAACGGAGTACCGACATTGAAGCTTCCCAAAGGTGTGGACTAACAGTGACAGGCGGAATGCTGAAGAAAGTGAAGATGCTAGCAACCGTGTCTGGCGTCACAGTAGATAACTGGATGATCGATGTCCGGCTGAATTTCAACAACACGTGAAGCACATCAGCGCGATAGCGAGATTTGTGCTGAACAACGCTGGGCCCTGCAGTAGTAAAAAGCATCTTCTAGCTACTGTATCCTCTTCAGTACTGCTGTCTGGAGCGCCAGTCTGGTCCGCGTACGGACGTACTAACGAAATTCAAATGTGCCTGATAATTTATCTTCCAAATAGAATGGCGGTCTACATCAGCACCCACGACGGTAGAAAGTGCAATAAATAAACATACCGAGAAATGAGAGAAGAATAAGGGAGAACATGTATTCTTATTTCTCATCATCTTGAGTACAGAAAGTAAGCGAGAAATGATGATAATAGCAGCGAGATATGTGTGTACACATTTATTGCCGTTGTTATGTTCCCTATTTGTGGTGAGCATATCCATTGATGCTCTCACTTGTCTTGGAGTCGCACCGAAGCCGGTGATGTTGGAACTGGGAAGCGGAAAAACAGCAACAAGTGCCTCCGTGTGAGCATATCGGGAGAGGGATATGTCGCTTTCGGATCGGGACGGATATGTGCACCATAATACCAACGCAACTGCCAAGTTCGACTGCATGAGGGAAATGAGTCATGCAAGGCCACACGGAGAGATAAGGATTGATGGGACAGCATACATGTGAAGGCGCATAAGAGGAGAGTGGTCTGTTCTGAGAAAGTCATGATCGAAGGCACTCGGAAGCTGAGTGTGGACGCTCGCTAGATTGAAATTGACGTACAAATTGGTATGATTTGATAAAGTTCAAGTAGCAGTAACTAACACCCTACAAGTGCCTGCTCACATGTTCAGTGATAGAGCTGTGATTTGGTGTAAATATAATAGCAATTCACTGGATTTGATGGTTCAAATTATAATAGGTTCTATAACATCAGCGAAATATTGTAGAACAAAAACTCGTATTACAAACGACGCAAAAGTTTGTGACTTCGTGATCGAGTGTTTTTTTTTATAAACAATCTCACAACTATTGGTAACCCGTCACTTATCAGGTTTTTTTTTGTTTTCATCACAGAAATTGCGATATGCCGACAGAAGATAATTGCTACCGGTATAAGAGTCATATAATTTGTGTTGTTATGCGAAGAGCAAAAGATGCATTAAAGTTATCTAGAGGACGCGTATCGTCAATCATAGTTCTGAGACGTGATTGTACTTGACAATATGTTTGATTGCGCATATATGATCGCAGTCGACGGTGACACGAGTTGTCTATCACAGATATGGCGGGTAATCGCGAATCAGCTCACCTATAGAAGAAATATTGTAGACATGTCCCGATGTTTGAGTCAGTACCTGACGCTTATTCTGTTCCCAAAATTGTTCTGAGCTGAAAATATATGAATGTATCAAATGCATTGAAGAACTACTTATAGTCAGTATTAACTACTTAAAACATATACACTAGGGTGCCAATGAATGTATGGGTAAAAATTGACCCTCAAATTTGAAATAGTTACCCTATAAAAAATGTTCACCATCTTGAAAAAACCCTACGCAAAATTTCAACTCAATCGAACTTTAGAGAGAGTGGCATAAAGCGGTCAAAGTTTGAGCTTTTTAAAGATCTAAAAATCACCCTTTTTTTTTCAATCGACTCTTCAGATGAAAATACGTCGGAGTCCGAAAAAAAATTTTTTTGGCGAAATTTTTTTTTTTTGGATAACAGTGAATCTCGACGTTTCGTGCAATTATAAGATCATCAAAATCATTTAAAAAAATTTGTTTTTTAAACCCCGATTTTCGGTGATTTTCAAAAAACTTTAATTTTTACGTCTGTGACACTAGTAAATGAAGTCCGATAGAGCCAATATCTTGCATTGAGCATATTATCGTACCACTGAACATTTCGCAGTAAGTTCCGAATGAAAATCGAGATAACTATTTTTATTGGCACCCAAAACCATACGTTTTGACTCATATTCCGAAAAAAAACCCAGAGTGCCGATTTTTAACAATTTTTTGTCAGTATGACAGTGACAGATGGCAGCATTTCACGCAATATTAAGACTTTTGGCATACCATTTTTTTCAAAAAACCCCGATTCTCTTTACTCCACCCTGGGTGATTTTCCGTTTCTCAAAAAACTCAAATTTTGACCGCTTTGCACCACTCTTCCTTAAGTCCAATTGAGCGGAAATTTTGCATAGGGTGTTCTTTCGAGGTGGTGAATATTTTGTATGGGCTAACTTTTTGAAATCCGAGATGACCATTTTCATTGGCCCCCTAATATACACACATTCATTTTCGAACATTTTTCAATTTTTTGAATTTTTTTTTAAGTTGGTACTGCTGTCTTGGTCTTAATGTCAATTTTGAGCGCGATTTGTCGTTTAGTTTGTTCACAGTGTCATCAAGAACAAGTTAACTTTATGTTGTTCGGCGATTTTTTTATATAATGTTGTCCATTCGGTATGGCTTCCGGTGGGTCAAACGGTTAATAAAGAGTATTACCATGGTATTATTCAGCGTTTGAGAGAAAATTCGTCGCAAAAGGCCAGATTTGTGGAAGGATAACACTTGGATTTGGACCATAATATTGCACCAGCTCATTGATTGATCAATGTGAACGAATTGTTGACCAAAAATGGCATGTATGTGATTGACCACGCACTGTACTCTTCTGGCATGACCCCGTGGGACATTTTCCTATTTCCGACACTTAAATTACCGTGGGACCCGTTTTGACAGCATTGAAGACATAAAAACTAATTCGTTGGGTGAACTGAAGGCAATTCCTGAATACAACTATGAAAAATGTTCCGATGGTTGAATTGTTCGTTGGAAAAGCGTATTGCTTCAGAAGGAGTCTATTTGTAGGGCTATAATATTGGGTTGGGGAGAAACAAATGTCGTAGATTGTCAATACATGGCAACACTTAAACATATCTTGTGTTGAACTTATCGCATCGGGTCATACTATACGGCTATTTAAAGATCTGCGCTACAAGTGTCGTTTTGACACTGTTGTGATTGTCCTTTTCAGTCTCAAGATATAGCGCGTCAAAGATGGAGTCCACCAAGCAAGAAATTCGCCATATTTTACGTTTTTACTACCTGCGAGGTAAAACTGTAACGAAGGCGGCCGAAAAAATCGTGTAGTTTATGGACCTGATACTGTAACGATTCGCACAGCGTTGGTTTGATTGATTTCGTTCTGATGTAGTGGCTGTCGAAGATACACCTCGTACTGGTAGGCCAAACATCGTGAAAACCTATAAACTCGTTGAAATCATCCAGGTAGACCGGCATGTGAGCACTCGCTCGATTGGCCAGTAACTGGGTATAGACCATAAAACCGTTTGGAACCATTTGCAGAAGATTGAATTCCAAAAAAAGCTGGATGTATGGGTGCCACACGAGTTGACGCAAAAATATCTTTTAGACCGAATCAACTCCTGCGATGCACTGCTGAAACGGAACGAACTCGACCCATTTTTGAAGAAGATGGTGACTGATGATAAAAAGTGGATCACGTACGACAACCTAAAGCGAAAAAAGTCGTGGTCGAAGCACGGTGAGCCGGCCCAAACCATCGCCAAGCCTGGATTGACGGCCAGGAAGGTTTTGCTGTGTGTTTGGTGGGATTGGAATAGAATCATCCACTATGAGCTGCTCAAATATGGCCAGACCCTCAACACGGTTCTACTGTGACCGTTTGAAGCAGGCGATTGACCAGAAGCGGTCAGAAATGATCAATAGGAATGGTGTTGTTTTCCACCAGGACAATGCTCGGCTTCACACATCTTTGATGACCCGCCAGTAGCTACGGGAGCTCGGATGGGATGTCCTATTGCATCCACCGTATAGTCCAGACCTGGCTCTAAGTGATTATCATCTATTCCGGTCTATGCAAAACGCTCTTGGTGATACTAAGTTGGCCTCAAAAAAGGCTTGCGAAAACTGGCTGTCTGATGTTTTTTGCAAATAAGGGGAGGGAGGTGTGGTTTTAAGGGGGGGATTATGAAGTTGCCTTCTAAATGGCAACAAGTTTGTGAACAAAACGGCGCATATTTAACTTAAATTGGATAATTTTAAGTATGTTAATTAAAGCATCAAATTTCGATCAGAAATACGACATTTCTTTTTCCCCAACCCTATATAAATTTAGATGATGAATAAGCATTTTCTTCGAAAACACAAATACCCGGTATATATTTAACAGAATGTATAACCGATACGGTTCGGTTTTCTGTTGCCGATCTGTTAAAGATGGTGCATAGTATAACCTATGAATTATTTCTTTGAAAATGCTAAAAAAACTGGGAGCGTTGAAGATGTAATTCTGCTACCAAGACGAATGTGATCGGTGAGCCTCACGGAGATTTATATTAGAATGCCTGCAATGGATGTCAGTCGGTCAGCGAATAAAATATTGCACGATTACGCTTATATTGTATGACACCAAATTATTGGAAGTTGTATGACACCTATAACGTATGAAAGAGATATACATACACCAATACATTACTAGACAGGCAAGTATCCTCAGAACCAGGGCCTGAAATTTTCGAAGGTGAAAAACGGAGACCGACTCTACTCTCAGTAGTTTCGCTTCGACTAGGACTGCTTTGGCAGTCCCCATCAACAAAAACTGAACTGACTAGCGTTGAAAGCGAGGATGACTGAGGAACTAGTCCAATCAGTGATTATTCTAACCTTGTGAAGCAGAGATAACTTCAACAAACCTCAAGATATTCCAAAATATTTGCAAGGAGTTTTTAAAGAATGATTTGGAATTGTGACCTGTTCGATCGTCAGTGTCGTTGTGTAGATTGACGAAGTAATGACGGATATATTCTTACTTTTGTGTTTGTTTGTGCATGTGTTTTTGTCTTACTGTTGTCTGATTAAAATAATGATGATATTCAGTTTATTTTTAATTTTTTAGCTGTTAGTTAATTTAAAAAAAAATATTGTGAAATCTACAACAGTTTGAGTATCGCGCGCGTTGACAGGCATAGAACATTGAGATTGAACATATGAAAGAAAAGTATTTTCCAAAAGTAATGAACATCATTTCGAAGGGTTCAATGTGGAAACTGGAATGAAGCTGGTGATAGCCCAAACGAAATACTCATAACGCGATTGTTTTAACTGACCGTTATCGGGAATCTAGTAAAGCGGGAATACTCTTGTACTTTTCGGTATTGTATTGTAGGCAGGGCTCGGCATAGTCATAGTTAACTGAGGATAGTCGGCTGACTAACCGACTGACTATATCCGTAGTCAGTTAGTAATGGCTTTTGGCTTCTTCACGCAGTTTTTCCGCCAAAACGACTGAACAGTCAGTCGGGTGTTTAGTGGCTATCTCCCTCTACCGACTCGACTATATATCATTTCATTCTTCCCAGTCAAATTGTCCTCATTGCATTTTGAAGTGACTTCCCCCAAAACGAATTCGTTCCTCTCTCTCTTTCCCATGTATCTTTATGCATGCATCGATGTTTGAGTTCACCGTGGTTCGACAAACGCTACAGGTGAGCTAGATTTTTTTGTATCGTACACGAAAATTACTCACGCGTATAAAATAGCGTGCCGTGTGTGCGCTATTTTGCACGCCTAATACTAACTAATACTAACGCGAGGACCTTTATAGCATACTTGATAAATGTCTAAGTTCATTGGTTTGAGTTCACGATGGGTAGAAAATAAACCGTCCATTGATGGGGTAACTACTTTTTTGCATCAGGAATCAAGTTTTCGTTCCTCTTTATGTGGACGTACATTAAGATTGCATACGGGGGTATAAAATTGATGTAAGGGGGAAATGGAAATGTGGATTGAAGTCAGTTGAATGAAGAGGCAGATTTGTATTCATTAGTCGAGTCAGTTAAAATAACCACTGACTGGACTAGTTCACCAGTCATCCTCGCAAGTCAACGCTAGTCAATTCATTTTCTAGTCAAGTCATTTTTTTTGTTGGCGGTGACTGCCGACGCAGCTCTAGTCGAAGCGGAGCTACTGGGAGTAGAGTCGGTCTTCATTTTTTACCGTCGATGATTTCAGGCCCTGATTGTAGGTATTGGGTTCAATTCCCGATCGGTCAAGGATTTTTTCGGGTTGGAAATTTTCTTGACATACCATGGACGAAATGCAATCATGTGATGCTTCAATATGTTCGTTTAGTAATATTTCTATGTTTTTGACAAAACCAGTCTTTTTTCAATTGTTATTACCTTGCTTACTGATTCAGTTTGATGCTATAACAGAAAGCCTTAATATTTCAAGATAACTCGTCAAGCTCAAACCTTTGTAAAGTAATGTTGTTGGTCCCTCTTCCTTCCATTCGTCGGAGTCTGTCGCGTGAGTTGTGAAGATTGCCTGAATAACCCTGGTGAGGTTGTTGGCAATGGATTTTATCTCAGGTCACCAGTTCTCTGACATAACCTCTGGTACATGTTCTGCAACCTAAGGAGATGATTGGTGGTGCCATCTAGATAGATAGATAGATAACCATATCCTCTATAAATTTTGATTGGGGTTTCCAGCGTCCCACCATACGGTAAATCAATAGTTTGCTGAAAATAAAGCCAAAAGGAAAAGAAAGAAAAGGATGGGGGATGTGGTGTAAGAAATCGCTAGACTGCTGAAACATAGGTCTGCTTGCGTTTGTCGAAGGATTCAGGGCCTCTGCAGTTATGCAAAAAAATAGCCCACAACATTTGCTAGGAAATTGCTGATGGTCTGACGGAACCAACGAATTCCGCCAACATATATAAAAGACCATTGGATCGTATTCAGTGGCCTCTTCATTCCCTTTGGTGTTTTGACCGATGGAGACCGATTGCTGAAAGTAAAACATTAGTTAGATTGTTTATTTTTTATTTATAATAACATTTTTGTATTACCATTTGTTTATGGAAAAAAAAATTAGAACGTTGAATATTTCGAGAAATATTGAATCGAAATGGAAATAAAGAAAAGAGTACTATACTCACATGTTTTAACGAGATAACAAATAGAATGTACTTACCTGAAATCATAGAAACATGTACTTACCTGAAATCATAGAAACATATACTTATCATAGAAACATATACTTACCTTTCTGGGACGTCGCCGTCCAAGAAAGTCTTGCATGTAAGGAAACCCATTATATTCATCGTATATTTACCATAATAGACGAACTCCGTTGATTCGGCATATCTATTGCTATTGGAATCTTAACCCCTTAACTACACCAATCATCGCACGAACTCTTTAGTGTGCAAACAATTACCGTCAAATTACTTTTGACGGTGCAAAGAACAGCATTCAGCGCCAACAATTATTCCGTAGTATGAAATTTGCAGCTGGAACACTACCAGACCACCAAACAACCAAAGAAGTCGTACATTGACTCGCTTTCGAATTTCCCACAATCAAACGGGAATCCGCTTCGGAGTTGCATTCACTGGTAGATAGGTTCGAAACTAATGAGAAATTGGCAAACAACTCGGCTAGAAAACCGAAAATTGTAACATTTTCTCATCAGAATCTCGACCATCTACCGAGATCACTCAACGAGGAGAAATTGGAAGTCCTTCCAACCGTTTTTGAGGAGTGACTTACTAAACGTGTCCTCTCTCTCTCCCTCTCTCTCTCTCTCTCTCTCCCTCTCTCTCTCTCTCTCTCTCTCTCTCTTTCTTTCTTTCTTTCTCTCTCTTTTTTTCTGTTTTTTCTCTCTCTCAGATTGCTGCCTATTCCCACTTTGCCAAGTGGAACTGATCATTACCACCGCTAAACTATTTATGCAGGCTCTATGAACACATAAAGACAGCACTAACTAGGTTTTATGTTGGCATCACTTTCTGTTCAAACTTGATATGGAGCAATTCCACCCCAAATCAGCCGGTCGCTGACCCGACCCTCTCCGATTTCTTCGAAATTACTACTTATGATGGAAACTACTTAAAATCACAATATTGATTATCATATGCCAATTTTAATTGCGACTGATTTTTGAAAAGGGCGTATTCAAAAACATTGATCTTTCTTCACAAAAATCGTAACTCAAAATTTAGATTTCTCGTTAAAATATGATGTTTGGCAAAGTCGTTGAAGGGGGTCTCCGTAGCCACATTGGTTGCACGTTCGCTTAGTAAGCGATCGATCGTGAGTTCAAAACTCAGGACCCTCATTGACCATCTTTGTGTTGTTACAGAATAGCTACGTCCACGCAACAATCATCAGCGATGGAGATCGATCCACGGTCGAAATAAGATCGATTCATCCATACAACTGCTCTGCTCTGCAAGACACATCGGACTGCTGTTCTTATAAATAACTCAACAATGATCATTCAACTGTCTCCGCTGTCCGTTGGTCCAACTGGATAATGGAAGAACAGAAAGAATACGTTTACGCCTAAATGGCTACTGTGTGAATGTACCATATGTAATGGTATAGAAGGAATACTGGCGAATGGCAACTGTGTAATGTGCTAATTATAGATATATGATAACCATGTGACATGTACACGATTCAAATTCGGCTCTGTTACAGCTAAAATGCTAGTGAGCCTTAAATAAATAAATGGGATAAAAGAAAAAAGTCGTTGAAAAATAAATGAACCATTTGGAAAAAATAACATTCAAAAAATACTGTTGAAAAATCTTACTCAAAAATTGAATTTATATAAAAAAGCTTTATATATCAAATCATGGTATTTTTTCCAAATGGTTCGTATATTTTTCAACTTCAACTTCGTCAAACATCATAACTTTATCAGGAATGTAGATATTGAGTTACGATTTTTCAAAATAAAAATCAATGGTTTTGAATACGCCCTTCTCAAAAATTTGTCGTAATTTAAATTGGTCATATGATAATGAAATCTACGATTTTAGGGAGCTTCTATCATGTTTACCAAGTTTCAACAAAATCAAAGAGGGTCGCGTCAAAATTTGCTGTTTTTCGGCTGATTTGGGGTGGAATTGCTCTATGTTTAAACTTCTATTTTATGGTCGAAGATGCAATTGAACTATCCATGAAATAGTATCGATCTTTCCCGGGATTTGCGTCTATGAGAAGTAATTTTCGTCGTCTAAAACGAAACATTTTCCGGATTTGTTTTTTATCAGAAATCTGTTTCTCAGTGTATTCCGGGGCTCTTGTTTTATTTCGGCACTTTATTCAGTCTCTTTTCAATGTTGGTGTAGGGTAACCGGGACGAGTTGAACATACGGGGTGATTTGGACCACCCCTTTATCTCAAAAAGTACGGCTCAACTTGGATTTTTTATAATGTCATCTCCGGTTGTTGAACCGTTTGTACCTTACGTAAAAAAAAATTTGGTAAAATTCGACAGGTGGAAAGAAGGAAACGGTAGCATGAACACGGCAAGCACTTTGATTGTCAAAAAATTTGAGTTCTCCGATCTTGGTTTTAAGGTTTTTTCCGTTGATCAAACAAACTTTTCGTGTATTGTGCAGTAAAGTTCTGTTCGCCTATAGAAGAGAAACAATTTGATGCAGTGAAACTGTAAGTTTGATAACCATAAAAAAATTAATTGCATGTTGATTTTTGCATTAATTTGACAGGTGACATGGAAGCGTTTCTGTGGGGTGAATTGGTCCTACAGGTTTGAGGCTTTTCTTTGGTCTAATTGATTGCAAATGCTGCTGAATTACAGAAAGAGAATGGGCAGACAACGTTGGAAGAAGGAGGAGCTTGAAAGAGCAACGCAGGCCATCAAGAACGGATTTTCTTTGACCAAGCATCGAAAGTGTTTGAAAATGCTCGAACAACAGTGAAAAGATCCATGCAGAATACGAGATGGTCTCAAATAATTTTTTCTGGTCTGGAATCTGGCCAAGACACCTGGTATCGACCCCAGAACACTGTTATTGATTGTAACATAATCCCAAAATACTTTAAATAAACATAAGAATGTTTTTTTTTCGATGAAACATACACTGGACCAAATCACCCCGCATCAAATTTTAATGTACAAAAATCATCTCTTTTATTTTATGATATGTTTGGTAATTTGAAGCTTGATATAATGGTTAAACTTTATTGATTGAGAGAAAACAAGTGTAGCTCAGTATACAATGTGACATTGTTTATTTAAACCCTATTGGTTTGAAAATATTAGGCGATTCGATTTGGGGGGTCCAAATTCCCCCAATTTCCCCTACTGGTGAGAACAGTTATACATTTTTTGCGGCATCCCGTTGGTTCTGTGAATCCTGGTTGTTGGATATGGTGAACAGTCGAAGCCGTGAAATTTCCGCTTTTAAAATGTTTTTTAATTCTTTTATTTTTACAGGTTCAGTTACTTAAGTTTCAAGGAGCCGAATTCTTATAGTATATATCAACATGTTACCTCAATTCTAGGGTTAATAAAGTAGGAAACTGATTACTAGCGATCGACTGGAGTTTAGAAGGGTGACATATTTTCTTTAGGAAAAGGATGGGATATAAGGATATTGTAACAATTTTCACACTCATATTCACACTCACACTCATCACACTCAATTCTTAAACCTATTATTATATCTGTTATGTATTTACATTTCAACTTATTCTATAGTTAGTCATTATATAGTCAATAGATTTGGGACATGTAATCAAGATCTAACCGAGCCAACACATCTCTCACCAGCACATTAGACTATCTTTCTCGGGCCCGAAGGGAGTTTTCTAAATTCGATCTGGCGACAAGATACACCGCGGACGACGAAACAACGTGCTCGATGCCTTGACCACAAACGCAGAGATTGTTGCTGGCAAGATTGAAACGAAATATTAGTGTGTCGCGACTTATTTTCAAAATGTTGTAGCGTATACTTTTTGTCGAGATTTCTGTGCAGTTCGTAGAAGTGTATAACGCACTCGCTAAATGCTCATTTCTTCGACGGCATTTTGGGCAAAACTGAGCAAGCATAAACAAAACAATGAATATTAGCATAAAGAACAGAGAGAGAGAGAGAGAGAGAGAGAGAAAGAGAGAAGGCTTATGATTTTCGAAAATGAGGGCCTTAGAATGCAAGGGGTGTAAGCAGCGTTGCCAATGTTCCAGTTTAAACTGGATTCTTCCAGTTTTTTTCTCTCGATCCAGTCAAACAGTTAAATCCTGAAATCTTCCAGTTTTTTGAAATATATTCCAGTTTTATCCAGTTTTTTATATGTGTGTTTCAGTTTTACCTGTTTTATGAAAAATAAATTCACAATGTATACATAATATCCCTCACTCACCCTTCCTATCCCTTGACCAATTTGTTTTTATGACATTCATCGTTCGATCGATCCAATGTGTATTTACCTTGGACTGACCTTTTTTTTGAATTCAGTGTTTTTTCTCTCGCTTACACTTCCGAATTCAATACGGTTAGCGCACAGTGTGTGCTACACTGTCTTTGAATTTATATAAATATCAGATGTTCTAGGTTCTCCAAAATTGGTATTCCAAATCATTCTAAATTTCAGAAGAGCATAGAGTCAATGTGTTCCATTGACTTTGATTGATGTGAACATAAAACCCAAGAAATCTTGTTTCCGTTTACATCAATGGGATATTCGTTTCTTATGGTCCCCCAAAGGATTTTCAGTTCTAAATAGCATTAACATTACGCATGATCCAAACTCTGCTATTTGATGCATGATAGAACCGCTTTCAAATGTTAACGAGTGGGAGCTGAAACCAACCACGCAAAAGCGACAAACCGAAGATCGATTTTTCTTGCTCTACATTATTCGTGAGATAGCAACGAATATGGTCAAAAGGAACACTACAGAAATCAAAATTCGCGTTAGAAGAAAAAGAACAGAAGGGTGAAGTTAGATTCTGTGACCCCATGCACCTCAATTAATCAGGGCATGACATGACATGAAGACACGAAGCAATAACAACGATATTTTTGAAGTTTTACCCAAAAAAAAAACGTATTTACTAGATGTTCTAGAAGAAAAGATCCTCAAATATTGTCTGACGGTAATGTTAGAGTAGTGGGAAACGGCATTTGGATCTACTCGAATGATATGATTAATTAATTGTTCATTTCGCCGTTTGATGAACTACATATGAATGCTACACGACGCTTCGAAGGAAATTCTATTTCTCAATAATTGGAATGGGCAAAGAATCATTTTAAAGCCGATCTTTTTAAAATAATACGGTTTTACATGATCCAGTTTCCTTCCAGTTTTTTAAAGAGTAATCTTCCAGTTTTTTGAAAAATATTATTGGCAACCCTGGGTGTAAGTGTCTTGATCGATTTCTCTTCATCAACTTTTTCTTTAGTTAATAACTCAACTGCATAAAAGTTCCAATGTAAGTTCGCTATAGAATCCGATAGATGAGGTTCTGACCTATCTTCCACATTGTCAAATACAACTGGGAATGTATTTGCAGCTAAGTTATGACCAGAAGAGAGAGTCGATGTAGAGAAATCGATCAAATCACTTACACCCCTTTCATTCTAAGCCCGTCAAATAATATTTCGATTTTTTTCAAAACTGCCATTCGATTTGCAAGATTTGTTCGTAAAATATTCCAAAACAGGAGAGTTTAAACTTTAAAATGATGTACTCATTTCATCGTTATGCGTTCATTCTATATAGGGGAAGAGGTGATAAAATGGACATGCTAAGAAATATCCCCTTGTACTATGTCCACACACCGCTAAAATACATGATTTTCGAAGAATATTCTAGCCTAACTAATTGTTGTTCAAGATATCGAACGATTTGTACTATGAAAAATAGAAATAGTTTAGTGTGCGGTTAAAATGATCACATGAACGAGGTAGAATGAACAATTACACATATCATGCTAATTGAGATAGATTAATGCGTTGTTTCTTATCAATATTTGTTTAAATCCATATTGAAATGGTAGGTACATGTATCAAATAAGCTGGGTCTATTCACCTAGATTCGCAATCGAAATTTTCGGATACGTACAAAAACGTAATAAGAAATACAAGAGGCTGGTTGGGGTGGCATATTTTTCCAGGGTTAAAACCACAAAAGAAACCCCTTGAAGAGTAATATATGATAAGGTAGATCAGCTTCAGATAACATAACATTGTAAGTCGTTATCCGGGGATAGCTCATTTTGCCCCCAAACAACAGAGTAATATCGAATGCAAATCAACCACTGAAATCAAACAAATTATCTGTTTACCTCTTCTGGAATATGTTAACAGTCGATCAAACTGCTGATTTGTCGAAAATAAAATAAATGTCAAGAAAAATTCTTCAAATACTATACGCGTAAAATTACGCCCGGATGGCTATCGAGAGAGCAATTTCCGTTTTTGTTTATTATTTTCAACATTTAACAGATTCATACATAACAGGGTGTCTCGAATAGCTTTATTTGTTCTAAGAATAGGGTGGTCAATAAGTATCAATTGGTTTTTAGTTAAATTATTGAAATTCAAGCACTGGTTTATGTTACCACCTCTGTCCATTATACCTGCATTTCCCCTATAAAAAATGTATTTTATTTGTAATGAAAAAACGGCGATTACTTTTCGGGCAACCCAATATATTTAAAATAATGGAAAAATACAGCGTATTAGAATAGTTATCGTTGGATTGGAGTATAATGTTGATTCTTTTTTATCTGATCGGAGATAATCATCAGCGCAACTCATCGAAATGAATGTCTCATGCCAATGACGATACAATTAGTGGGTTGATTGAATGGTCTTTATAAGCACCGCGTTCATGTCGTTGACTTATTCACATATAAATGTCAAATCAATTAAACGACACGTCTAGAGTGAGGATAAAAGTTTTAAGAAAAACCACGATCGTTCAGGAAATCAAGCACAATTATTGCGTTGTTCATCTCAAATCGCCCCCACAGGATTCAGTTTGCATTCTCAGTATGACAGAATAATGCACCCCGTCTATGAATGTTTTGCAAACAAAGCGACAGAGCTAACAAACGCTACGGGTGTGAAGTGCAATTGACACCGTGATGTAAACCCATTGGTACTGCTTCCCGGTAGAGAGAGGTGTCAATTATTTGCGAATTCTTTCGCTTCAAGGTCATCTTCCGGGCGGTCGTCATACAAAGATGTTAAGCCAGTGAATGCCGGGGAAAATAAAATTTTCTTTCTTTATTTTTGGTTTCATTTATATAGGGATTTTTCACTTACAATCTAATTCAGTTGGAAATTGATTATACACAAAGCAATCTCATCACAGACAGTAGTTTTCCTTGTACACAACACCAGTAAAGTCTAAAGTAATACAGAATTTGGTGATCCTACCGATTACAATACGATCGAGAGTCTAAATATGTTTTCCAGTTTATGTCCATCAACTTTTTTCAATTTAGGCTTCTACGCTGGGAAAATCTCATCGATGGTAGCCAGCTGTAGAATTTCGTTAGCGGTGTTCTTGAACGTGTCCGAAAGGCTTCGCTCCAAGCCGGGCGTGAGTTCGTCCAGGAAGAGACGCGAGTTTTCATTGATGAATTGATTACCGACCTGACTCAGCACCGGATCGCCGTTGAACAAATCCTTCATATCGAACTGCCCCTTCTCGATCTGTATTTTGACGGCCAGCCGCTTGACTCGCATATATTTCTGATCACCTTTCTCGTACTGCTCGCAGTACAGCTTGACGCGGGCTCGAGAGTTTTCTAATGGCAGAGGGAGAAATCGTGAGATGATATGCACACACAACAAAGGGGGGAACTGATGAACTTACCTAATGCGCCTTTTAAATCGCCGGTACCGGCGATATTCAGCAGGAGAAGTTTGATCTTGAGGTCATACTTTCCGCGGAAGGAAAGTTTTGGCAGATAAATGTTGAAATCGAAGGTTAATTTATCGAGGTTGATTCTAGAAAATTAGACAACATTCAGTGATTTATGTTTATTCAAACGGTCCAATTGTACTCACTTCAGATTATCGATTTGGAATTTACTCGGTCCATTCACGAGGACATCGGTGAACGTGGCCTTGAACTCCGAACCGCGATCCATGTTGATGGTAGCTAAGGCCAGTGGTTCCAGTGGCGGGATTGAGAAATCATCGGAGATTTTTCCAGTTGCCAATTGGGGCTTCAGCGCGTTCACCGAATCGATAACGCACTTGCTGAGATTGGGATCATTCCGCGAGCACACGCGAATGGTGGACGCTAAAGAAGAAAGGGAGCGAAATTAAGCAATTATTCATATAGAAATGATGAACCATTTCGTTATGCCCGATAGTAGAGTGCCAAAAAATGTGACCCTCGATTTTTTTCAAAGCAAACTTGATTAAAAATGTTGATTCCCATGAAAAACTACCCTATGAAAAATATCAACTCAATCGGACTTCATTTATTAGTGTCGCACAGCGGTCAAAGTTTGAGTTTTTTGAAAACCGAAAAATCACCTTTAAACTGTCTTTAAATTGCATGAAACGTCGATATTTACTGTCATCTCGAAAACAAAATTGTCAAAAATCGACGCTCTGGGACATTGTCGTTTTTGGAATACGAGGCAAAACGTATTGTTTATGGTGCCAATGAAAATCGTCATATCGATTTTTCATAAGGGACTCCCTGCGAAATGTTGATTTACACGATAAAATATCCTCTGCAAAATAGTAACTCATTCGGACTTCATTTACTATTGTCGCGTTATCATACGTTGTGCCTCGTATTCCGAAAAAACGACAAAGTCCCAGAGCGTCAATTTTTGACAAAAAAATAATTTCGAGATGGCAGTTAATCTTCGCTTTGAAAATTCGAGATGGCCTTTTTCATTGGCACTCTACCCGATAGTGATCGGCTCGGACCCTATTAACTAATGCTCACGCCATTATATAGAACTAAATAGTCATTCCAGCCAGGGATGGTGCTCTGTGGTGCTGTTGGTGAATGTCAATGGTAAGGCTATTGTCGGCTCATCCCATGTATCATTTACACCGTTTCCAATGAATCGTGAATTATAAAACACGAACCACGAGTATATCGGTTCTGCATACTGATTCGAAGCTGCACCCCGGACGGCGTACGTGACAGTGCTGTGGGACAGGCCGCACGTGGATGGAATCCGTAAAAAGGAGTTCAATTCATATCGCGTCACTTTCGCGAAGGTCAAATTCATTTGGATCATTCTTCCTGCGTTGAGTGATTCAATCGTTTCGGTGATCATTCATAGCAAAATCAGAAGTAATGATAACTGATTATGGGCCTCTTGGTGATTTAATTACATCCAGCGTGAATATTATGCATACAAAAGCACTCAGCAGGAACGTTGTAATGTTTATGGCTCTCTCATTCAGATTCGAGATACCAGTTTTCTGTGATTAGTAGCAGTGAAGAGCGAATATCTTATGATAATCCGACCACCAAAATGAACAGTCGACAGCTTATGGTTCGCTGCTTCTCCACGAATCATCCCGGCAACAAAAAAGCTGGTTATGTTGTTCTTCGGTTCTTTTGTAATATGCCCGTTTAGCCGATTTGAACCGGAGAACCAGCAGGCTTCATTTGAATTTTGTTTATTTAAGAACGGATCTAACAGAGTATTTCGGGAACATTTTGTTTTTTGTGTATGTTATTGATTTGAGTACTTAAAATTTTACGATTCTCTAGTTCATAGGCCTGTGAAACGCCTTCGTCTTGAATATGGATATAGCACAAACGACCTACACTGCGTTTCACAACTATAGAACCACTAATTTTTTCTGAGTTTCCAGAGATATGTGAGAAATCGGTTGAGTTCAAGTATATAGTGTAGGACATAATAACTATCTTCATTTATAAGACTGGTCATTTGAACTTTATTGTTCTATCCAGGCGCTAAACATTAAAAAAACTAAAATTCTAGTATTTCATGTCTATAGAACCAGATCGAAAAACTCTCACTTCTACACAAAATTAACGTCAATTTCACATGAATTACAATAAGTTTCTAATTCGTAGGACATCCTTAGTTCTCAATCAGTCCAAAAAACCCGTTCGGAGTGGTTTGACCAAGCTGCCCCGTGTTATAGTGTGTATTTCGTTCTATGCAGAGGATACTGCTCGTTTAAGCTCTCCAAATCATTCATACTGCTTGTAAGCTGCATCTACTATTCGTACGATCACTCCTCATAAGATCTTGATAGGGTTTTGAAGCTTCAGATAGCTTTCCATCAACACGAATGCACAGTCAGAAGTGCAATGAAGAATTTTAGAATCGTTTACTTCTGTTTTTTCATCGAAAACACCGTGATAATTGGATAATTTGGCATCAGTTCATAAAATCTGAAAAGGTATAGCATGGTTTAATGAATAGGGGCTTCAGATTCTGGACTGGTCAGCTTGTTTACCAGATCAAAACCCTATCAAAAACTTACGAGGAGTGGTTGTATATATTTTTTTAGAACCGCGCAACAGGTACTAAAAAATTATTTCTAAATTTTAAGAATGTTGAGACTCATCACAGGTTTAGTTTATATTTAAATTTGTATATTTATTTGCTTTTGTATTGGTGATCTTTCTTCAGAATATTTAGAGAACTGCGCGGTACGAAAATCTATATATCTATATGCCATACAAATGAAACACGAATTTCTGCATTACTCGAGAATAAATCAAGAATATGAAACCAAATTTGGCATGTGGAGGTTTTAGGGTGCAATAAATGTTTTTACGGTGGTTAGACACTCCACCCCATCTCTAAGGGGAAGCTGCCTTACATACGAAACACAAATTTATGCATTACTCAAGAATTAATCAAGCAAATAAAATCAAATTAGGCATATGAAGGTTTTAAGGGGCACAAAACGTTTCTATGGTGAATCGATATTTCTCCTCCCTACCTCCTCCTCCCTCTCTAATACAAACTAAGCGTACATTTCTGCATAAGTCAAGAACTAATCAAGCAAACGGAACCAAAATTGGCATGTGGAGGTTTTAGGGGGCAAGAAAATTTTCTATGGTGGTTCAACACTCCTTCCATCTCTCTAAGTAGGAGGGGGGGGGGCGGTGTGGTGCTGTCAAAGAAATGAAACATAAATTTCTGCATAACTCGAGAACTCATCGAGCAAATGGAACCAAATTTGGCATATGGAGGTTTTAGGGATCGATAAACATTTCTATGGTGGTACGACACTCCTTCCATCTCTCTAAGAGGGACGGGGGGGTGTGGGGGTGTGGTTGGTACTGTCAAAGAAATGAAACATAAATTTCTGCATAACTCGAGAACTAATCCAGCAAATGGAACCAAATTTGGCATATGGAGGTTTTAGGGATCGATAAACGTTTCTATGGTGGTACGACACTCCTTCCTTCTCTCTAAGGAGAAGCTACCATACAAATGTCTGCATAACTCGAAAACTAATCAACCAAATGGAGCCAAATTTGTCACGTGAAGGTTTATGAATATGAGAAATGTTTCTACAATTTTATGACACCCCTCCCTTCTCTGAAATGGAGAGGGGGTCCCGTAAAAATAATACACATATTTCAACCAAACATGACAATTGAATTTTTTTTTTTAATGTGATAAAACGCACTCCTATATCTTCTTCTATCTATATAATTAAAAATGGATCACCAGATGTGTTGATGAGAGCAAAAGTCGAGAAAGGAATTGTGCGATTTAGGGCTGTCTTTATTCTATCATATTTTCTGTATAAAACATTTATTCTATGTAACGGATAAACATGTTATTTGCAAGTGGTTGAAAAATCTTGAACGATAATTATGTCTAAAAATAATCTGATATTATAATGCCGAGCTTTGGTAGAAGTACTAGGAATTTTATTATAAAAGGTAATTTTAAAAGATAGATTAGAAAATCAATCAATGAACAGTTCTGCGATTGGACCTATGAACGTGCGCTTAGTAAAAAAACGTGAATGTGATAACGAAAAATAAACTTTGGGCGAGACGAAGTGAAAATTACGAAATCATTTTAAAATAATTGATTTACTGCAAGCTGCTGTTACTTCTCCTCAGTCTTTTGGTAAAGATGCGAAAGCTTTGTTGGAAGATGCTCATGCAGTCCGGGCCTGACTTCAAGTGGATACCCCCTATCAGTGACCTATTTGGTCAGACTGTGGAAAATAATTTAATATTATTTTTTACAAATTTTGTTACATTCGTCCGTGTTTAGGTTTTATTTGACATTTGGTATTTTAAATGTTTATTATCACACAATTTTCACCGCTCTTCTATCACAATTGTAAATATTCTATGTTTCGAGTTTTGATTCCACAACTCTATGTTCAATTTTGGAGTTTGTGGAATTTGTGTTTTTAAAGAAAATACTTTATTTATCATCTAAATTTATATTATAACCTTCAAAATATATCCCTTCTCAATCAATATACTTTTTCTAACGTAAAATCAATGTTTTATAGCTGTATTCAAAAATTGCCTTAAAATAGTACGTTCAATATTCGATACATTATGAAAAAATCATGAATATGAAAAAACAAGTACGAACACAGCAGTATTGTGTCTCAAAACTTAATTCAATAATTCCAAAATTTCAAATTACTAAAAAAATGAACCGCAAAACTTAGAGCGTTACTGAGAAAAAAAATTATCAAAAACAGATACATTTGAAGGAAAATTATGTTTTATTGGATCTAAAAATAAAAAATCCAAAATTTCGAAATACCAAAAAATTACTTTAATTTGAAAACATTTTTTTGTATGAAAAAAAATAATTTGTCGTGGTACACCCATAATAGACGTGCTTTGAGTATTTTCTCGAATTTTAATTTCCAAGCCTATTGAGTGTGGCGTGATAAAAATCTTCGCTTTTCACTACATCTCTTATAGTGAACCATACAGGTATTCAGGAAAATTACTTAATTTTTCTAGTTTGATACTTTATACAACATTTTCCATAGCGTTTGTGATAAGATTTTGAGGCACTTTTAACGAACACATGAATACAATACAATTATAGATTTTAGGATAATAGCAAAATATTAGAAAATGAACAAAATTGATTTTTTTAATCATTGGACAAATCATCACAAATATCAAAAATCACATACAAACATATTTAAATAGAAATTAAACCAGTGCAAAGTCACAAAATTCTAAAACAAATATCAAAATTTTAAAAATATTTTTTTTGTATCGCGCAACACTGTTAAAATTCTAAAAAAACGCACATATTCAGAAAAGACGTAGAAACACATTTGAATACGAATTAGAGTAGCAGTGAATCTCTAAATCTTCCAAAAAAAATTTTCAATGTTCAAGATTTTTTTAGTACTTAAATTTTTGATGAAATTTTTTTTAATGATATTTCTCGATACACCATAGTGAGGAGCACTTTCAGTATTTTTGACGTGGGACTACGTCTAACCGGAGTATATGGGGGGTGAAATGAAAACCTAAACGCAGAACATGCAGGAAAAATGAAAGATTCTAAATGCTTACAACTCGAACATTTCTTACTGTATCGGAAAGATGTTTGCATCAATTGATAGGAAATATTTCTACGCATCTATCGCTATTAAATAAATGTTATTTATCATTAGATAAACAATTGAACAACTGTGAAATGTTAAGCGTTATCTAAACGCCCTAACTACTTTGTTTTGATTGGCCCGATTTACAGTTTCCCCAACACAGCCATCATAACCAAGCAGCCTTGGTGAAATCGGCATTGCAAATACATGAAGGTGGGGGGATTTTCGTTCTCACCGGAATGTGTTCCCTAACACAGACTTCAAAACCAAGCAGTGTTGGAGAATTCGGCATTGCAAATATATGAAAGTTGGGGGTATTTTTGTTCCGACTGAAATGTGTTTGCCTAACACAGACTTCTTCAACCATAAAATGTCGTAATTACATGGTAAGAAAGTTAGAGTTTTGAATATTAACGATGGTTTCAATACGGGATTTGACCAAAGACATAGAAAGTGGTCAGTGGAGGATTACTATTCACAATGTTCTGTTTTCAAAAGCTGAGATATCTTTTCACCTTCTGCTCTTAAAGGAGTCCCTTTTGTGGTTTTGACCCAGGAAAAATATGCCACTCCAACCAAAACTAAACCTCATTATTAAAAAAACGTTTTTGTACGTATGAGAAAACTCAATGACGACTTTAGGTGAATAGGCCTAGTTCATTTCATACATGTACCTACTATTTCAATGATGAGTTAAACAAATTTGGACTAGAATATACGCATAAATCTATCCATTCTAGCGTGATACGTCGAGTGACCACTTTGCCCCCAAAGGTGACGTCTTTACCTCCTCACTAAAAAAATGATCGTTTTTCAACTCTTTTTCTAAAAATGAAAAATGTACTATTTTTGATTTTTATAATGAAAACCGCTTGTTATCTTGAACAACAGTAAGTTGAGCTACAATATTCTTCGAAGAACGAAAATTTAAGTGGTATGTGGACACAGGAAATGGGCATGTTCCTTAGGGTGACCATTCTCCCCCCATTTCCCCTAGATGGATTGCTGCAATAGGAGGAACAAGATTACGGGCATCTGGCAGAAAAAAAAATCTCACGATAATTATGTTACTCATTTCTAGGTTAATTTTCATAAATGGATTGGCGATGGATAAACGATTTTACAAAGTATTGATATTTCATATATTTAAAAAAAACATATCTCCATTTTGATGAATTTGCCACGGCACCACTGAACGGAAAACTTTGTTAGATTGGAAGGGTTTTCCAATATTAGCTTACCTGAAGATACCTGAATAGTTCATTCAAATGAGTATGAGCTATCACTAACATAGTTTGAATATGTTGAAGCTCACTTTTAATGTAAAATTTAAGAATCTTCTAAAATTTTATATTAAAAGTATTTCAAATGCTCTCCGGAAAAGCAAGTGTTCTCCAAAATTTGTTTATATTTTTCATTTCTTTTCGAAAACTTATGCTGGATATATAATTGTTTTCAGTATTCCCAATTTGGCAAATAATTATGAAAACATTTTTGAACAATCCTAGTGATAATGTTTTGGTTCAGTACAAGTTAAGGTCGAACAACTAGATGCGTAAAATTAGAATTATTAACAATCTTCATAAAAAATAAAGCAGTACCTTACACGAAGAAATATCTCCACTAACTACTAATATGTTTCATTGAGATCAATATAAACACTTTATAAAACAATCATGACAAAGGATAACGAGATATTTAACTCGTTGCATTGGAAAGAGGCACTATCCTAGATCAGTTGGCGGGCGCCTAGGAATAGCTACGCGGCCGACCGGTAGACTGCGAACTACCCTTTGGCCACCCATGGTATAAAGTACAACATATATAGCAATAAATGTGTTGCGTAATATGGATTTGAAATCCCTTAATTTTTCGTTACATTTCGTTACGTTTTCATAGAGTGACCCCCATATAGAAATCAAAGACGAGGTCCTACGTTAAAAATTTGTTGTTTATTATTTTTTTATCGCATGCGGAACATTCAAAAAACAAATACGCCAATGTTTCAAAACTATAGACTCAGATGGGGAACACAAAATCAACATCAATTTCAAATGAACTAGGAGAGTCATTCAAAAGGTCTGTGCGAAGTCAGAGAGATGGCACTTCTGGCGCGTATCGAGATTATGTTTAGTTCGTGGTATCTCTTGTATCTTAATTACAAACAAATTATTCGAAAGTGGGAAGTCGTAAAATTTTGTTTTCCATCACGACAACATACCTCAGCAATTTGGTCGCAAAATTGAAGGAAATAGTGTTTCAGCTCGTTTCACATCTCTCCTATTCACCAGGCTTGGCTCCCTCTAACTACTGTTCGTTCCGACAAGTGAAGAAATGGCTGGTGGAAGAAAAGAATTTATTCAAACGAGGAGTTGATTGCAGATGCGAATGCCTATTTTGCAGGTTTAGACAAATCCTGTTATTCAATAAACTAGAGTACCATTGGATGAAGTGTATGTGTATAAAACAAAGTAAGTCGATTGTTCAGCATAACAAAAATGTCCAAATAAAGAGCATTTGAGACATTCGCTACCTTTGTTTTTCTATTTATTTTGAAGAAAAAAGTGGTCGAACCACATCGTTTGCTTGTTGTAACGTTATTTCGAGAATCCTAAGCGCAAACATCATGGCTTTCACCTCACCTTCACCTTCACTAAATTCGTTTCGAAAGAGATGTTTTGTGTATGGAAGGACCAAGAGAGTATGGTTCACCATGAGTCACAAGGCCAAGTGTAACGGAGAATACAAATTGCTACCGACAAACAAATGAAAAATTTAAACTTTGCATTGATGGAGAAATGACCGTGATGGCCCCGAAGACACGGTAAAGTTACATTAAGAACTAGCTGACCCGACGAATTTCGTCCCGCCCAAAATTATTTGTTTGCTATGAATTCTTTCGAACATTCACATGTTCCTACCGAGCGTACGTTCGTGGGTTCAGTCGCATAACGCTCCATCCATTTATCTTTACAATTTCTATATGGTTCTTATAAGTGCACCAGTGGCCGAGTGGTTAGCGTCTCACATTATCATGCTGGGTGTTCGGGTTCGATTCCCGTTCTGGCCGGGGGATTTTTCGTCAAAGAAATTATCCAAGAGCCTGCCCTCGGAATACATTCAAGGCGTGTTATTTGGCTTAAGAAATCTCAACTAAGTATTAATAAATGACGCTAGATAATGCATACGTTGAGACGGCAAAAGTTCCACAGGGAACGTTAACGCCAATGTTGAATAAGATGGTTTTTATAATTTCCATTTGAAGGGTGTGTCATATCAAATTGCATCACGGAAAAAAACACTGTAGAAAATTAATTTTTAGGAATTATACCTTCAGCTCTCGCTTATAATCAGATAAGAGTGTATAGATCACGTTGGCCATGCTTCACTGTCAATTTTTCGTAAATTTGGAAAAATGTCGTCGAACGAAAAAGAGCGTCGTGAATTAATCCTGTGCACTCATTTCGAGAATCCGGAGTTGTCACATCGAGACATCGGTAGCATCTGCTGGGAATCGTCCAATCCACGGTCAGCAGAGTACTAAAACGATACTTCGAGAACCTAACCATCGACCGGAAGGTGAAGAACAGCAAAAATGGATGCTCCGTCAGTGAAAAAGATCACAAGCGCGTAGTTAAGCAGTTCAGACGTGATCCGAGAAGTTCGGTCCGGGATGTCGCCAATAAGCTGAATTTGTCAAGTTCATTCGTCCAGCGGACCAAGCAGCGGGAGGGGCTGCGTACATACAAGGTTCAGAAGGAAATGCTGACGAAGCCGCATTGCCTGGTAATGGACGACGAAACCTACGTCAAAGCGGACTTTCGTCAGCTGAAGTATGAATAAAAAGAAAATGCCAAAAGTTGTTTAATAGTTTTTATTTTATTGTCTAAAATTTTCAAAAGGATCGGTCTACTGGGCGAATTTCTACAGCGTTTTTTCCGTGATGCAATTTGATGTGACACACCCTTTACTATAAATTTCCTATTACTTCTAACAAAACTCACCACTATAATATAAATTTATTTTCAAACATAATTTCTTCGTTACATGGAATAAATGTTTATACAGAAAAGTAAATTTTCATTCATAATTTTTATTTCACACCTGAGAATTATTTTCGCTTCACACGAACGCAACACGAAGCTCAATTCCGCAAAATCTAATTGGACAAACAACAATTCAAATCAATCAACAATCATTGTGGAATATATGGGATATTTTTTTCGAACTTACTCTTAGTGCTTTTCAAACATGTGGATTGGTTTGCGCTTAGCAACACAGTTAGCCTTCCAATTTTGTTTATATTCTATTTTTGTTTATATAGATAGAAGATATAGGAGTGCGTTATGTCGCCAGAAAATTCATTTCCACCTTCGAAAGATCAACTTCAATGTTCCGATTTTTCTCTCCGCTATTTTGAACTACGGGAAGAGACGAATATAACAAAATAAAGAAGGCTAAAATCGGACCATCCCTTCTTCGGGTTTTCTGCTAACGAACAGATTTGTCCTTCCATTTTTATTTCTATAGATGATAACGCAGGAAGGATGCAATAAAAACCCTTAGCTGGGAAACGTCCGTTTCTCGCCGTTTTCTAGGCCTGGCCCCGTCAGGTTACCACGTTTTTGCTTTAAGGGGGTACCCTACTCTGGATGGTAAAAAATTAACGAATTTTATATGGAATCATTCCATGTATATGGGCCCTTCAAGTCGGGATTCCGCCTGTTTAAAAAAATATATTTTTGATTACTATAATCAACGCTTTCATACTTTTTAAAGTAATACCTGGCAACGTTGTATAATATATAAGAATAAGAATATTTTAACTGTTTTCGCCCAAAGCAATACTAAAAATTAAAATTTGAATACCATTGACGTACGCTGTTTAGCTATTTATTTCTAAAGTATAGGCTTTAAATTTATTAAGTATCTAAATATTTAGTGCTTCGAAGGTTGGCGCCCAACCTTCATAAGTTGCAACAAATAGCACCAAATCACGAAATAATATAGCTAGACTGCATTTTATGCAATACACAATACTTTTAAATACATAAACCTTCGTAAAATTAAACACACGCGGGTGAGATATGCACTCTTGTAAAGCCAACGCCTCGTTTCGGAATAACACAAAAAAATATGCAAAAATATAACAAATCGATTTATTGGTTTTATTTTTCAACATTTTCTTAAACTCGTAGTAGACTCGATAAAAAAATTAAAAAAACAGAGTTCGAAGTCGAAATTTTTGGAAAATTTTCTAAATGCTGTAACTTTGTCAAAAATAATTTTTTTGCATAGATTTCTAAAAAGTCTCAAAAACAGTTTTTTATACACAAATTCCATACCCAAAAACTCATGAAAACGAAAGTTACGAATCGTTTTTTTTTTAATTTTTTTTTTCATTTGCAATGAAGTGTTCCTAAAATTTACTCCAAACATTTACAAAATTACAGAAGGTTTCCTTAAACACTGCCAAAAACGAGTGTTAGCACTTTTTCAATCTAAGCAAAAAATTCAAATTTGTTTTTCGTTAAAGCAAAAAATTGTACTTGTGCGGAATTTATTGGAGTTTTCAAAACTACCTTTCGGTTCGCGGTGAGATCATTATTTATATAATTATTCGTCATCAAAGACGAAGGGGTAGTTTTTCATTCAAACAGAAGTGTATCTGTATGAAAAGGATAGTTCTAGGAATCAAATGAAAGCTGGTTGATATTTTATTTCTTCGCGATATGTGTGTCGACTTCATCTACACACAAACCCATATAAAAATGTGTTCGTAGAATATTCAAAAACTTAAAAATTGTAGCTTCAAAATGAGGTATATCTTATTTCCATGCGTTGATTTTTAACAAAGTTACAGCATTTCAAAAATCGTCTAAAAATTTCGACTTCGCACTCTGTTTTTTAATTTAATAAATTCAACCAAATTGATGCGATCGTTCCAAGGTGGGTATACCATCTACCAGAGCTGCGGCAACACAACAGAGCTGGGTACAGCTTTCATCGTGATGGGGGAGATGCAAGAACGGGTGATCGGCTGGTGGCCGATCAATGAAAGAATGTGCAGATTGATGATGCGAGGCCACTTCTTCAATATCAACATTATCAACGTCCACAGCCCCCATCTAGCTAGCACCGATGACGATAAAGAAGAATTCTACGCGCAGCTAGAGCGTGAATACGATCGCTGCCCAAAACACAACATCAAAATCGTCATCGGTGATTTAAATGCTCAGGTCGGCCAAGAGGAGGAGCTCATACCGGTAATTGGTAGGTCCAGCGCCCATCAGCGAACTAACGAAAATGGTCTAAGACTTATCGACTTCGCAGCCTCCAAGAACATGGCCATACGTAGCACCTTCTTCCAGTCGTCAATAACATAAGACACCTCGTAGCGAAGCTCTTCAAGAGAATTCCGGGAAAACTTGTAGAGTGTATGCACCGGTTGATAGTCAGGATCTGGGACACAGAACAGCTACCGGAGGAGTGGAAGGACGGGATGATCTTCCCCATCTATAAAAAAGGTGACAAGCTGGATTGTGGGAACTATTGTGCCATTACAATCCTGAATGTTGTCTACAAATTCTGTCTCAGATACTCTTCCGCCGTCTATCGCCAATAGTAAGTAGTTTTGTGGGATCAGGCCGGATTCATGCCCGGTTGCTCGACAACGGACCAGATTTTTACACTGCGGCAGATCCTCCAAAAGTGCTGCGAGTACCAGGTCCCTACACACCACATTTTCGTTGACTTCAAGGCCGCATATGATACAATCGACCGACGACAGCTATGGAGGATCATGAACGAACACGGCTTTCCCCGAAGGCCCATTCAAGCAACGATGAACGGTGTGCGGATCTCCGGTGAGTTGTCGGAATCATTTGAGACTCACAAGTAACTTCGACAAGGCGATGGACTCTCCTGTCTGCTCTACAACGTGGCGCTGGAAGGCGTTATGCGGAGAGCGGACTTCAACATGCGGGCCACGATTTTCAACAAGTCTAGTCAGTTTATCTGCTTCGCCGACGACGTGGACATAATCGGAAGAACACATGCGACGGTAGCCGACTTGTATACCCGACTGAAACATGAAGCCGGGCTGATTGGGCTTAGTATCAATGCGTCTAAGACTAAATACATGCTAGCAGGAGGGACTGATCGCAACAGAGTTCTTCTTGGTAAAGGGTGTGTCACATCAAATTGCATCACGGAAAAAACGCTGTAGAAATTTCATTTTTTGGAATTATATCTTCAGCTTTCGCTTATAATCAGATAAGAGTGTATAGATCACGTTGGCCATGCTTCACTGTCAATTTTTCGTAAATTTAGAAAAATGTCGTCGAACGAAAAAGAGCGTCGTGAATTAATCCTGTGCACTCATTTCGAGAATCCGGAGTTGTCACATCGGGACATCGGTAAGATGCTGGGAATCGTCCAATCCACGGTCAGCAGAGTAGTAAAACGATACTTCGAGAACCTAACCATCGACCGGAAGGTGAAGAACAGCAAAAATGGATGCTCCGTCAGTGAAAAAGATCACAAGCGCGTAGTTAAGCAGTTTAGACGTGATCCGAGAAGTTCGGTCCGGGATGTCGCCAATAAGCTGAATTTGTCAAGTTCATTCGTCCAGCGGACCAAGCAGCGGGAGGGCCTGCGTACATACAAGGTTCAGAAGGCTTCTAACCGCGACGAAAGGCAAAACATGGTGGGGAAGACGCGAGCCCGGAAGCTGTACACCGAAATGCTGAAGAAGCCGCATTGCCTGGTAATGGACGACGAAACCTACGTCAAAGCGGACTTTCGTCAGCTGCCGGGCCTGTTGTTCTTCTCCGCAGAATTCAGCGTTCCGGAGGAGATTCGCAAGCAGAAACTATCCAAGTTTGCCAAAAAGTACATGGTGTGGCAAGCGATCTGCTCTTGCGGAAAGCGGAGCGCCCCCTTCGTGATGACCGGCACGGTAAACGGGCAGGTTTACCTTAAGGAGTGCCTACAGAAGCGCTTACTACCACTATTGAAGCAGCACGAGGGCCCGACCATCTTCTGGTCGGATCTCGCTTCGTGCCACTATTCAAAGGACGTGTTGGAGTGGTACGAAGCCAACGGGGTCACCTTCGTGCCAAAGGAAATGAACCCGCCCAACGCGCCGGAGCTTCGCCCAATAGAGAAATATTGGGCGATTATGAAGCAGGCCCTCCGGAAGAACCCAAAAGTTGTCAAATCGGAGGCGGACTTCAAGAGAAAATGGATTTCTGTTCAAAAAAAAAACTACAACCTGACGTTGTACAGAACCTTATGGACGGGGTAAAGAGGAAGGTGCGAGCATACGGGCTTGGGCTCGAAGTATGAATAAAAAGAAAATGTCAAAAGTTGTTTAATAGTTTTTATTTTACTGTCTAAAATTTTCAAAAGGATCGGTCTACTGGGGCAATTTCTACAGCGTTTTTTCCGTGATGCAATTTAATGTGACACACCCTTTATTATTGTTGTGATCGACGGCGACGAGCTCGAGAGGAATTTGTCTACCTTGGCTCGTTGACAACAACAACAGCCGTGAAATTCGAAGACGCATAGTCAATGGAAATCGTGCCTACTACGGGCTCCGCAAATCTTTGAGGTCCAACAAACTCCGACCCGGTACGAAGTGTACCATGTACAAATCCCTAATTCGACCGGTTGTTCTCTATGGGTACGAAGCATGGACGATGCTTGAAGAGGACTCACGAGCGCTTGGTGTTTTCGAACGCCGAGTGCTCAGAAAAATATACGGTGGTGTGCAAAAAAACGGAGTATGGAGAAGGAGAATTAACCACGAAGTGGCGCAACTCTACGGCGAACCCAGCATCCAGAAAGTCGTCAAGGCTGGACGAGTGCGATGGGCAGGGCATGTTGCAAGATTGCCCGACAGCAGCCCTACAAAGATGGTGATCTCATCGAATCCGGTAGGAACAAGAAGGAGAGGAGCCCAGCGAGCAAGATGGTTGGATCAGGTGGAGCAGGACTTGGCAAGAATCGGTGCAGCCGGGAGTTGGAGAACTGCAGCCATGGATCGAGTTTATTGGAGAAGAGTAGTGAATAAGATCTAATCTCAATGGGATGTAGAGTCATAGCAAATGAAAAAATAAAACAAATTGATAACGAACCCAGTCGACCGAATTATTCAGCTTCCATTTGCATCCTAGACCATTTCCGTTTAACTACAAAGATATCAAAGAATGAATAAATATCCTTCTGGTTGATTACCAATATTTCTAGAAATAATTATCACACTGCAAAACAATAGCCATTTTAGCACCTTGATACAATTCTGTAAATTGCAGTTTGTCCCAAATAATCAAACCAAAATTATTTTCGAAACTGGAAATTAAAACCAATTTCAAAAAATCTGTTCCAGATACGAAGTTATTGACGAACGCTTTCTATTAGAAGACAAATTTCCAGCTATAACCGTGAAATCCAGGCCATGTCGCAAGTCGATCTCACTAATGGGGAAACTTTGCACTTCGAATGATTGCCCACATTTACTGTAATCTCCAGTTTTGATTCCCATCAGCTATTAACTGTTTTTGTTTAAGACTTAAACTGGATGCTTCAATGAAGAAGTAATTGTCGAAACCGCATCGAATTTTAACAACGCAGATGAGTTGTAGTGAAAAAGCATCGAAACAATACAGATGCGTACGAATGTATCTATTGCTTCTATTCCTCATGTCATAGAATTGTAGTTCAAATTGCTTACTTATAACTTATACCGCTTACCAATTATCTGGAAGAAATTAACTAAATGGATCAATGTGAAAAAAATGCGTTTATGTTACTAATGAATTCCTCACAGCAACATGCTGAGTTCATTCATCTCGTTCATAAATATCTACTGAATATCAAATAGATCCTCACACAGAAAAATTATACAAATTGCTTCCGAAACATTTAGGTGCTTTCCGTTAGGCTGGTTGAATGTGTCAATTGTGTGGGAAAATTCTCAGGAACGTTTCCGCACGCGGACATGGCTATTAGAATGGTTTTCTATGAAGGAAAACATTTCGCTATCACACCTGAGAGTTGCGTGTTCGAAGCGATTCGCATATGCACAGGCTGTTCGAAAGCTACAACATGTTATTTTAGATTAGTGTATCTTCATAAACTTGTAATATTTAGCCATGATAACGATTGAATAACGGGGAATTATTTTACACTACGGATACAATCCCATAATGGGATTAATTCGAATAGGTAATCCCCAATCAGTAGCTTGCGGAATAATAATGTGTGAACCACAACCAACTACCCGATTAGCATTGTAAAGTTTTCAAAGCAATGGGCATTAATTCACTATTAGGGAAATCATATACACCATTAATTGCCTTCATGACACTTACGTATCGCTCCGAATATTGTTTCTATCCTTATCGCGATGCCGAGGATCAGCAATGCGGTGACTGATTTCATTCTGGTATCCCTATTCAAGCTCCTTCCAAATCGCTTTCCTTTCAACTTTCACAGCGTTATTGTAAAACTATGAACTTGTGATCCTTCCGGAAAACTTTTTGCGTTGCGGAAGCTACTCGCACAGCTGCTTTGTTTTCACCGCGCGCACTAAATCGGAAATCCTTACGATCTCAGAAATCTGTCTCGAGTAGCAGCACACTTGTAGCATAAAGCACCACACAAAGGATCCTTTCCCAAACGAGAGAACTGAACAATCCAGAGAATTCCCACCCGCCGATCTGCCAAGCAGAACCGAAGTCGACTGTAGGTAGGATTGTGCAATCGGGCGTCTTTTATAGAAGTTCGGGCCGGTCTCTGGAGCGCTGTCTGACTGATCTGACTGATCGTGTGTGTATGTGATTCACTATATGGGCTAATAATATGTGGGCAAGCAGAGGCAATCAGAAGCGTGCGTGCGCGTGGCGAACGAACACTGTCTAGCGTCTATTTTGATTGTGTACACCGGAGAAACGGTGCGAGGGGGGAACGCAACAGAACCACCCTCGTTGCCGCTGATTATACGCGTGTACTAATCAACCTGATCGTGAAGCACCGATAAAACCGGCCTCTCGGTGAGCCAGTGACAACTCGCCCAGGAAGAATCACATTCAGCAACTTGACCATTGCGAGAGAGGGTAAGTGACGAACCTCGATGTCGAGATCGGTTTCGGTTTCTGGTGTCGCATGGGTGGGAACAGTTAGAACACTTAATGAGAAAATTTTCGTAACATAAAGATTGGAATTTGAAGAATTTCTCAAAATTGCGGGAATCATCATTGAACAGCGTTTTTCGGCGTTATTTACAAACGGTGTGAATCACCAAACACGGCAGACACGTTTCTCAAGATATTGATCGGAGTGTTTGTTTCGCGATCAGCTTGAGCTCTAGGCATGATAATTGGTGATAATTGAGTAGAATAATAGCCGCACACAAAACACCCGAATCATCTCTAAATTGGTAACGAAAGATAAACTAAGAGAGATGTGCAGTTTGTTTGTTTTGGCTTCTGGTTTCTTCTTTCAAAGTGTGTTGCTAATCCGAATTCTTTTTTCTTTACATATATCGCAGCTTGAATCCAGCCCAACCTGCTCGGGTAAAAATAAAACATGACATGCCGTACGTGTGCATGAAGATCAATCTCTTGACCGGGCGAATTTTTTCTATCTCCAGTGATTGATATTGTATAACTTGATCAATTGTAACCTTTCAAGGGTAAATATTGCAAAAATTCTGCACGGAGGTTAATAGGCTCCTTTTAAGTTGTATGCGATTTCATGTGGCTGTTCCTACCAAGCAATCTTTCGCGTGCATCAATTCAGAATAAGTTAGATTTTTTTGTTCTATATAATTTTGTTCTAGAATGGACGGTATATCGCCAATTTCCACACATATAATGTGTACATTCCATTTAGTATTACCGCATCCACGTTGGGGTTGAGTTCAATTATCTATCCGAGTAGCTACTCTCATGGCAATGGGTGGTCCTCAAAGAGACAATATCTCCCGCGCAAATGCTACCGCTTTGATTTTATTTGCTATGTATTGCGTTAGTTGAGATTTTTGTCATTACAAGGATTGTAATTCTTTTTGTCATTATAAGGATTGTAATTACTGTTCCTATTCCGCAATGCATAGGCTGACCAAACGCGAGTATAAAAGAATATTTGTAATAATGTCTTTTTGTGCCAAGCGATTTTTTCGAAAATCCATGCCTCAAACTATGGTTGCAGAGATGAATTAGTGACCTTTCAAACATTCATTGGCCTTGTTGAAAGAGGCGATGTATCTGCCACTGAAGTTGCTGCTAATTTTGATGATTTTGTAAGAGTTCTTCAACATAAAAGTGATAAAGGGTGTGTCACATCAAATTGCATCACGGAAAAAACGCTGTAGAAATTTAATTTTTAGGAATTATATCTTCAGCTTTCGCTTATAATCAGATAAGAGTGTATAGATCACGTTGGCCATGCTTCACTGTTAATTTTTCGTAAATTTGGAAAAAAGTCGTCGAACGAAAAAGAGCGTCGTGAATTAATCCTGTGCACTCATTTCGAGAATCCGGAGTTGTCACATCGGGACATCGGTAAGATGCTGGGAATCGTCCAATCCACGGTCAGCAGAGTACTAAAACGATACTTCGAGAACCTAACCATCGACCGGAAGGTGAAGAACGGCAAAAATGGATGCTCCGTCAGTGAAAAAGATCACAAGCGCGTAGTAAAGCAGTTTAGACGTGATCCGAGAAGTTCGGTCCGGGATGTCGCCAACAAGCTAAATTTGTCAAGTGCTTCGTCCAGCGGACCAAGCAGCGGGAGGGCCTACGTACATACAAGGTTCAGAAGGCTCCTAACCGCGACGAAAGGCAAAACATGGTGGGGAAGACGCGAGCCCGGAAGCTGTACACCGAAATGCTGACGAAGCCGCATTGCCTGGTAATGGACGACGAAACCTACGTCAAAGCGGACTTTCGTCAGCTGCCGGGCCTGTTGTTCTTCTCCGCAGAGGACAAATTCAGCGTTCCGGAGGAGATTCGCAAGCAGAAACTATCCAAGTTTGCCAAAAAGTACATGGTGTGGCAAGCGATCTGCTCTTGCGGAAAGCGGAGCGACCCCTTCGGGATGACCGGCACGGTAAACGGGCAGGTTTACCTTAAGGAGTGCCTACAGAAGCGCTTACTACCACTATTGAAGCAGCACGAGGGCCCGACCATCTTCTGGCCGGATCTCGCTTCGTGCCACTATTCAAAGGACGTGTTGGAGTGGTACGGAGCCAACGGGGTCACCTTCGTGCCAAAGGAAATGAACCCGCCCAACGCGCCGGAGCTTCGCCCAATAGAGAAATATTGGGCGATTATGAAGCAGGCCCTCCGGAAGAACCCAAAAGTTGTCAAATCGGAGGCGGACTTCTAGAGAAAATGGATTTCTGTTCAAAAAAACTACAACCTGACGTTGTACAGAACCTTATGGACGGGGTAAAGAGGAAGTGCGAGCATACGGGCTTGGGCTCGAAGTATGAATAAAAAGAAAATGCCAAAAGTTGTTTAATAGTTTTTATTTTACTGTCTAAAATTTTCAAAAGGATCGGTCTACTGGGCGAATTTCTACAGCGTTTTTTCCGTGATGCAATTTGATGTGACACACCCTTTAAAATATTTTTGACTAGTGAGCCAACTATAATTTTAAAACTCAGGAAGAATGAAAATAAAAGTCAGGAGGAAATCAAAATAGCTCATATTGAGTTATCCTGAAAGTTCGTACCGATTCTGCATTCTACAACCTTATTATTTTATTCTACAATCTCTTGGCATCTTCTGTCATTTTTCAGGCAGCAGGCAGAGTTGAAGTTTCTGTCATCGATTTTTTGTTGTTGTTGCTAAATCATCTAATGAGATTTCGAAAGTAACACGGCACGTATCAACCGTGAAAAAAATAATGCGCTAATTGATGTGACCTTTCACGAAATAAGTTTGTAATGTATCACAGCTGAGAAATAAAGTGAGAAAAAGATATCATGATTGTAGCATGCAAAAAAAAATCAGCTAATCAATAGTTAGAATATGGTTTGCATTTTAAACTAATAATTTACTGTTTGTTAGATTTTTACACTGATTTTGAAATTCACCCGGTTTATTTTTATGCGGATTTTGGAATTTACTCGGTTTCCTTTAAACGCTTTTTGTTTACGCGGCACGTATCCCCTGCATAAAAAGCAACTTCAGACTACATCAGGATGGGAAAAAAGTAATCCATCATTTTCTCCATATTTTTCTGTAGTGATTGATATCTCGCGTAATATCGATCATACAATATCAAGTTTAGGCTCGTTGTAAAGGTGACATTTCACACTGAAAAAATCTGTTGTTGTTTCTTGTTTGTTTCATTCAGTTGTTAGTTACAGAGTGTTAACAATGGAATAAAATTTGGCACATTTAACACTTTTTCTTTTATAAAGGCGAAAATGCAAACCAGACCGCTAGAATTGTGAATGGTGTTAATGTTGCCGATACTGTTACAGTAAAATACGTGCATTTTTTTTCATTTAATTTTTTTATATTTATATTTCCAAAAAGTACAATACACTCTCTCTCTCTCTACCGTCAACAAATGGATCGTTTGAAGCCAACAATTGACCAGAAACGTGCAAAATTGGCATATAGAGGAGGTGTTGTGTTCCACATAGCTCAGGGAGCTTGATTTAGATTGTAAAATTTCCTGAGTGATAATAAATTGGGATCAATAGAAGGTTGTAAAAATCTATTGCTAGAGTTTTTCTCCAATAAGGATTGTGGCATTATAAAGCTACCTATTTTCCAACAAAATGGTGCATATTTGACCCAAATCGGACAATCGAAAGTATATTAAAAATATTTTGAATTTCACCTAAAAATAATGCATAACTTTTTCCCCAACCTTATATATAGATGAGGGAAATAGATAAATTTTAAATCATTTTGACACAATTTTAGTTAACGATTTTCTCAAACACTTGATAAAAATACCCGAGTTTTTGACGCATATACAAACGAACAGAACATTTATATATATATATATATATATATATATATATATATATATATATATATATATATATATATATATATATATATATATATATATATATATATATATATATATATATATATATATATATATATATATATATATATATATATATATATATATATATATATATATATATATATATAGATATATATATATATATATATATATATATATATATATATATATATATATATATATATATATACAGGAACTGTTCAATCGCAAAGAAATGTTCAAATAGTTTCACGGGAACATTTTCAGTTCATTGCAATATTTCGGACATATTCTTTAGGTTCGATTTAACGTTCGAAGGTGTAATTTCAAAACAATCAGCTGAAATTTCCTGAACCTCCTCTAACTCCATAGGACTACTATTTTCAACGTTTTTTTCAGCTTCTTCAACACTTTCCAGTATATCGGTATCAGTCATTAGATCACAGCAAATCACGTTTTGATCCATTTCGCAATATTCATCAAATGACGATGAACAATCGAATGGTACTGCACTGTCGACAGCAGCAAGCTCACGACGCATTAATTCTGCCAGCGGAATATCATCATCATCATTTATGGAAAATCCGGCTTTCCTGAAGCAATTTTGAACAGTCTCAGATTTAACCTTGTTTATCCAAGAGCGTGAAAGTAATTCAATTGCATCCAATACCAATACCGTTTTACTAATTCATGGCGATAGTATTGTTTCAGGTTCTTGATTATGCCCAAGTCCAGCGGCTGAACTACTGAAGTAGAGTTTGGTGGAAAAAACTGCAAATTTATCGATTTAAGCTTTGGTTGGAGAGATTTTGGGTGCGCTGTACAATTATCAACGAACATGACCACCTTTGAGGAGAAAGAGATATAAGTATGATACATTCCCATTACACATAATTCCCGAATCAATACCTTTCTATTTTCTTTGGAAAATCTTTCGTCAAGTTGCATAATCCATTTCTCAAAAAGAATAGAGGTCATCCAGGCCTTGGTGTTACTCTCGTATATCACTGGTAATGATTTCTTCTTTTTGAAACACCGTGGGTTTTTACTCTTTCCAATGACCAGCAATGGTAGTTTATCGCTTCCGTCCATGTTGGTTGCACACATGACTGTCAGACGTTGTTTCGAATATTTTCCTCCGTGGCAAGTTTCTGATCGAAATGCAAATGTTTTGTCTGGCAAACATTTGTAGAAAAGACCTGTTTCGTCTGCATTGTAGATATCACGTGCATCATACTCGGCGATTATACTGGGTAGGGTTTGCGAAATCCAGTTGTCCGTTACACTGAGATCTACACTGGCACTCTCGCCACATAGCTTCCGAAATGTCATCTTTTGCCGTTTTAAAAATTTACTTAGCCATCCAGAACTTCCTTTAAAATTGGGAATTCCCAGTTTCTGGGCAAATTCGCAAGCCTTCTCCCGAAGAATAGAACCTGAGAGAGGTAAATTATTCTCTCTGGCTTGATTGACAAAAAATTCCATTGACCGTTCCAGCTTCTCGTTCCTAACCAACCTTATACGCTTTTTGTCCACATTCAATTTTCCCATCCGATGCCATTTTTCCTTTTGCTTGAATAGTGTTGACACCGTACTTTGTGCAATACTGAAATCTTTTGCAACTTCAGACACCTTTCGCCCATACTTTTCGACCTGCTCGATGATGCTCAAACGTTGCGCTAAGTGTCGTATCCGGACATCATATTTGCTGTCTGGTTACGATTTTCCTTCCGCCGATTGAAAAGTACTCCGCTGCTGCTGCTGCTCGATGTGTGCTCCGCTGATGCTGTCCCAAAAGTACGCTCCGCTACTATACGACTGAACTCTGCTGCTGCTGCCCGATGCGCACTCCGCTGCTGTCCAAAAGGTTGGATCCTCTGCTGCTGTTGTCCGATGTGTGCTCCGCTACTGTCCAAATGGTCGGTTCCTCTGTTGCTGCTGCTGTGCCCGTGGATAATGTCCGAAAAGTTGGTTTTGCTGCTTTCCACTGTGTGTTCTTCTGCATCCAAGTTAAGAATGAGCTCGCTCGAAATTGCGCGCCGTTTATATAGCGGCGTTCATTATGTTTCCCTCCCGACGATATTCTTTCGTTTCACCCGCCCATCGAAATACAAGGGGAGATATTAGGGGTATATTTTTCTTCTTTTTCTTTACGCTTATGAATTAAGTACTCAATCCGGTGAATGTTTATTTATTTTTATTTGTACCACATCTCTTTCCTACACTAAGGTTAGCGTTTTAATCGTTCGCTTGAAAGGTTTTCCCTGGTTTTCCATACTTGAAAAAAAAAAATCCTTGATAATACGAACACTTCGTCTTCAGTTTCAAGAGTAATTGAAATGACAGCTAGAAACGCACAAAAACAAGTACGCGAAAATCAATCGAGTTAGCGAGGTAAAAATCCATGGAAAAATGAAACAAAGCCCATCGAGTAAGAGAGGCATCGAGTAAGGGAGGTATCGAGTTAGGGAGAGAAGAATGCATGTAAAATCAAAGGTGCCATGAAATTCATCGAGCTAGGGAAAATATCGAGTTACAGAACATCGAGTAAGGGAGAGTTGACTGTATATACATTCCATGTCAAACCGATATAGTGGTTCTCAGATTTTCGTCAAAAGTGGTAAATTTGTGCTTTATGACAATTATGATCAATTTAAGGTCAATTACTTTGGCATGGAAAAACATGATTTTTCGGGCCATCAGTTGACTTTGAAAAATCATAACTTACAAACGGAAAAAATCACATCTCTAAATTTTGGATATTTTATGTAAAAACGCCTCAGCCTTCAAAAAAAAAAATATATATAAAATATATACTGCCCTCTAGTCCAAAACCATGAAAACAACAAAAAACAAATACAATCAATGATTACGAGAACAAAATCCGAAATTTTGTCAAGCGCAATATTTTTCCAAAAATGACTAAGTAATTTGCTTTTATTTGATATATCGATAATCTGAATCGGTTCATTAGTTTAAAAGCTATGAATTTTCGAAAAAAAAGTCATTTGTGTGAAAAAGACGAAAAAATAGATTTTTCGGACTACTCTAAAATCTGAGAACCTGTATATATAAACTGACCAGACGTTACGCGTTACGCGGGACAGTCCCGCATTTCAACGAAATGTCCCGCGTAAGATTCCGTCCCGCTTTTGGCAAAAGAAACGAAAATGTCCCGCGATAACAATATATTTCAATATCACAATTGATCATGTTGATTTTCTTAAATGGATGAACCTCAAAAAAAATTAGTGGGTTATATCTATGATATAACCGCAAGGTTCACGTGGAACTACCTTAGCTTAGCAATCATTCGTTTGTATTGATTAAATTCTTGATTGAATGAAACAGTTTCCAAATTCAATTGAGTTCAATATATTTGCTTTGTGAGTGAAAAAAATGAACAAATGCCGTGTAAAGTCAATTCATTTATTGTGATTGATTGTTCTTCGTTACAAGTAAATTTAATGACGGACCTTTTACGTTTGGTATGATGACTAGAACAAAATATATGTACGGAAGAATTATCAAACGTTTGATGAACCAGCCTAAGGCTGAAAATCTTTCCAATAAAGACAACAAAAATTATCAAACGATTATTTTATTTTACATTTCCCTCTGAAGTTTACATCCCAAAAGTGTACATACTTCTCGAATCTCGAATTTGCTTGAAACTGGGAAGTTCATTCGCTTCTAGTGGCTGCGCGATTTTCCCAGGTTCCTAAGTTTAGAAGATCATGTTAGGACAGACATATTCCACTCTGCACAAAGGCAAGCGAGGACAAAAGTACTCGCAGTTTGCATTTATTTGCAGAGCCGATTTCCCCAGAAACCTCGGTTTTGAAGTCTGTGTTAGGGAAACACATTTCAATCGGAACAAAAATACCCCCGATTTGTATGAATTCGCAATTCCGATTTCCCCACGCTTCATAGATTTGAAGTCTGTGTTAGGGAAACACATTCCAGTCGGAACAAAAATACCCCCGACTTGCATGAATTTGAAATACCGATTTCTCCAGGCACCTTGGTTTAGAAATCTCTATTAGGGAACACATTTCGGTGGGAACAAAAGCTCCCCCTACTTTCGTGTGTTCTTTTTCTTCTTTTTGGCTTTAAGAGGGTTTAAACTTTTCAGTTCACTCGCCTCTAGGCTCTTTCGTGTGCTTGCAATGCCGATTTCGCTGCTTGGTTTTAAAGTCTGTGTTAGAGAACATTTTTCGATGAGAACAAAAGTCCCCCTACTTTCATGTATTTGCAATGCCGATTTCCCCAAGGCTGCTTGTTTTGATGGCTGTGTTAGGGAAACCGTAAATCGGGCCAATCAAAACGATGCAGTCAGGGCGTTTAGATAACGCCTAATATTTTACAGTTATTCAATTGTTTATCTAATGAAAAACAACATTTTGTTAGTTGCGATAGATGCGTAGAAATATTCCCTATCAAGTGATGCAAACATCTCTCCTATCCAGTACGAAATGTTCGAGCTATAAGCATTCGAAATCTTTCATTTTTTCCTGCATGTTCTGTGTTTTCATTTTACCCTCCATATATTCCGGTTAGACGTAGTCCCACGTCAAAAACTTTTATTTGGCACACTGTTCAAGAGCGCTTCTAAATGCATCCAAAGATTATTACGTTGAGCTGGTTTCATCGCAACTATATTGGGCTTTTTTCTTTAGAGAGTGTCAACTAGAAGCATTTTTTTTCTTTATTATAGTAATTTTCAACACATTTCGGCTGGTTCGTCACTTTTTACTTCAATTTTTGGAAGAATGTCGGGAGTGAGAATTGAACTCGTGATCTCTGCGTTAGACGTATGGATGTTACCACTACGCCAGATCGCCTCCTGCTAACTCAACTAGAAGCAGCAACAACAAAATTGGAAAATGATTTTTATAATAGTCCCCTATTGATCCGCAGGGACCAACGTGAGTCAGATGAAAAGTTCAACTTTGGTCCCCTACATCGGTCAGGGCTTAACGTTTTAAATAAGCCAGAAGAACTAGCGTATACTCGACAAGAAGAGGCAGAGTTGTTTGATGAAGTATCGTAAATGAAGCGCTGGGCGGTCTTACGGAAGTTGCCAGTACCGGAACCATGGCCGAAAAAAAAAAGATGTATATCGGCGTGTTATTTTACACTTTCGTGGCTTGTCTCTCTATTTTGGCCATTCGCCCAAAAGTTTTCTATCGGGTGCAGCTGGGGAATGTTGGGAAGGTTTGTGGTCTTCGCGACAATGTTTATCTCCAGCCGATCCATCCTCCAGTGATCGTGGCATAATGGGCTGATCCCATATTCGGCATAAAGACCACATCACCTTCCTAACTCCGGCAAGCACTTCGTACTATATATCTCCCCGTTTACCATATGACTCTAAAGAAGAGCGGCTTGGACATTCCCTTCACGTCTGTCAGAGAAGGGCCTTCTTCGAGAACTTGATGTGAATGATATATTCGACTTCATTACCTGGGGAACGTAAAGTACCCGGTCCCCTGCCATTCGTTGAATTCTATCATCATGACGTCTCGTCTTTCATTATGAGTACGAAAAGAAGTTTTTCACTTCTTTCGCCGCAAGGAAGTTTTTCAGCAGCACCGCAAGCTACTCCTTCTGGGTGATTGCCTGCTGCTCAGATACGGCTTCCGCATAAAAATGTCCATCTTGGCCAGATTCTTCTCCACCGTTTGGCCGGTTGCTTCGATCTCCCGGCTTAAGGAGCGGCAAAGAGATGATATTGTAAATACCGGATCGGCTATATCTGGCGGACACAAAGTGCCTCAGGATGTCCAACTCCTTCGCTGTGGGGTGGAGCTTGCAGTATGGAAAAATCATCAAGTTGCTTGACAGTGCTGCTGCTGCGAACCAACATCCTTGAATCATTTTTGTTGTAGACTTAATAAACATAAGATTTAACGAAAATTTGTTCCTATAAATTATCTTTCATCACCATCCGAAATTAGTCCATTTTTTTGAATGCATACGTTAACAATAAAATCGATGAAAAATGAACTGCATTTTTCGAGCATTCAATTCGGTAATTTGAAGAAAATTTGAAATTTTTTTTGAATGCATACGTTAACAATAAAATCGATGAAAAATGAATTGCATTTTTCGAGCATTCAATTCGGTGATTCGAAGAAAATTGTATTTTGAATCGTGCTTGCCAGGCGTAAATGCTCTGATTGAGCGAGTGATTTTTGAGCGTAAAAAAAATCTAAACTACCGAAAAATCACAACTGAGTGCCGATACTCAGAAAGAAATAATACTGATCAGTTTAGACTCGCTAAACTATGGTTTATGCTCACATAACGTATATACATAACTTTTTGTTTTTTGTGTCCCGCGTTAGACCTCTGACCATCTGGTCACTTTATGTATATAGGTATCGTGAAAAGTGGTAATTTCGTTCTTTAGCACAAAAAATAGACCCGTATTTTATTAAGGTGACCGTTTCGACTTTAGGGTGGTCCAAAAAATTAACTTTTTTCCCTTTTTCCAAAAATGATAACATCATAACATAACGATTCCGATGATACACATATCAAATTAAAAGCAATGTCAATAAACTAGTCTTCTTTGAAAAAAATATTAGTCTTGCGAAAAAAAAATGGATTTTGTTCTCAAAATTATTGATTGTATTTGATTTTTATAGTTTGCATAGTCTCGGGACCAAGGGCACAATATTTTTTTATATTTTTTCTTGAAAGCTGAGGATTTTTTACATAAAATATCCAAAAATCAGAGAGTTATTTTTTGTTCTTGAGTTATGATTTTTCAAAATTAACGGATGGTCCGAAAAATCTTTTTTTTTTCACCACAAAAATTCATAACTTCTGAATTGCTGGACCGATTGAAATGATCGACATATCAAATTAAAGCCAATGGGCTATTCTTGTTTAGAATATTACACTTGGGAAAAATAGAATTTTGTTTTCGTAATTATTGGTTGTAATTGTTTTTCATAGTTTACATGGTTTTGGGACCAAGGGCACCATATTTTTAAATATTTTTTCTTGAAAGCTGAGGTATTTAACATAAAATATCCGGATATCAGAAAGGTGTCTTTTTTCGTTTATGAGTTATGAAAGTTATGAAAGGGGAAAAACGATTTTTTGTGCAATCGGTTAACTTCGAAAATTCATAACTCTAGAACAAAAAATAATGCCTCTCTGAATTTTAGCTACGTCATGTAAAAAAACCTCAGCTTTCAAGAAGAAATATAAAAAATGTAGCGCCCTTGGCCTCGGACTATGAAAAGCCTTGGACTATGAAAAACAAAAACAGTTAATTATTACAAAAAACGAAATCCAATTTTTATATTTATATTATTTATATTATTTATATTATATTTTTTCAGAGAAGAATAGCTAATTGACTTCAATTTGATATGCTGATCATCGGAATCGGTCCAGTAGTCCAGAAGTTATGATTTTTTGAGAAAAATGATTTTCGGAAAAAACGATTTTTTGGACCACCCTAAAATGAAAATGAGTACCCTTATAAAAAAATAGAAAAATACGGGTCTAATATTTTACGATAAGAAACAAAACTACTGAATGTAAGGAATTCTCGAAGCTTACTGATTATATTTTATGTTTGCCTGATTTCTCTACGGTGAATGAACAATATGTGGACAACGGAGAAGTCTCGACTCAATTTTGAAATCTGGAAGACATGATAATTGTAAAACAGAGCTTCGATATGGAATGAGATAAATCATGTGATAGAAATTCGGAAAATCATAATCTACTTCGCCAAGTCCTTTCATCATCTAAATATTTCTTCGTTGCAGAGAACAGAGCAGGTAGTCCTAATAGTATTTAATTTTTCGTTTTGATGCAGGACTTCGTCAAACTTTTCAGTATAGAGGGCCGTTTCAATGTTTCGTGTCGAAAAAGTGTCCGTATCAATAAAAATTAAGCTTTGAATTTTTTCTCCCAGAAATCGGAACGACCTTCCGGATAACCCAACAATTATCTTAATAATGTTACCAAATTCTATACTCCGATGACCAAAACGTATGGAAAATATTCCATTGCGCTCAACATTAAGAAACCCTTAGGCGGCTCGCACACAGCAGCAATAAGCAACTAGCAAACTGCAATACACAATATACAACAGGCAACATATTTTGTTGTTCTTCGCATACCAGAGCAATAAAAACCCCTGACATTATGCAAACAATCGGCTTAATGTACGAAACTTGTCAAAATATGGGCGATAAGTTGCTCTTCAACCGACAGCCATGTTGCTAGCGACATGTGTTGCTCTGTAAAGGCGACAGAGATATCGTATTGCGTCGGTGTGCGAGATCAACAAAAATTAAATGGAAAAATCCATTGGCGATAATATTGCTTATTGCATGTTAACAGTTGCTAGTTGCTTATTGCTCCGGTGTGCGAGCCGCCTTAGATGACGCAATTGTTCCTAGCGACATGTTGCGAACATTTGATCGATAAGATCAATGCGCTTCAATCGTCGGGAGGAACATTTTAGACAAGAAGTTGTACCACAATTCTACTTCTGATAGGAACCTGTTGTTGGTCAAGTTCATGTTCATTCACATTATATTAAACACTATGTATTTACACTCACACAGTTGATTTTTTTTCCGTTAGGCTTTGAATGCGTCAATTGTGTAGGAATGTTCTCAGGCACGCATCCGCATTCGAACATGTCGGTTGGAAAGGTTTTCTCCGTCGCGTGTTCGATGTAATTCGTATCAATAGGCTGTTACGAAGCTACAACATATTGTTTTAGGATAATTCTGTCTTCTGTTATTAGCTTCAAAATTAACTGCAATCGCTTTGTTAGATTCAATTCTGATAAGATTGAATGAGGGGGTTTGATTTTTACATTACAGATACGATAGCATAATGGACTTGAATCGAATAGCTAATTCGCATTCACGAAATAATAACGTGTGAACCACAACTACCCAATTAGGTATGTGAAGACAACTCAATACCTAATTCATTGCGGAATAGGTAATTTTTTCAATTCGTTTCATGAAATTTACGTTCCGCCCCGTAGAAATCTTATCGCGATGCCAAATATGACTGGAATTGATTTCGTCATATTTTTTTCCCGAAACTTCATCAGTCTTATAAAATCTTATAAAAAGATGATCGATTGTCAAGGATTTTCGAGACAATCTATAAGCGGCAAGCTCTAGAATACGCGTGACCATAGTGCGAGTCGGAAGAAATTTCTTTGACGTACAATCCCCGGCCAGAACGGGAATCGAACCCGAACCCCCGAAATGATCATGTGCCAGTCGCGATTGGAACATTCTACGTTGGTGGCTGGCTTGTGCCCAACACCCATAGAAGAGGATTTTTGAGTGGTTTTCGACATTCTGTAACTTCGCGAAAAATCAATGCATTCAGATGGGGTGTACATCATTCTAAAGCTCCAACTTTCGGGTATTAGAATATTTTACGTACATAATTTTATCTTGGTGTGTGTAGGTGTAGACGGCACAATATCGGGAAGAATTTTTTTTTCTGATTTTGTTGACTAACACATTTTTTTTCTAACCAACTCAATAACAAATCCAATTAACCTTAATAACCAGCTTTCATTTGGTTCCTCGAACGTTCCTGTGGGACCTTTTCATACGGAGATGTTTCTGTTTGAATGGAAAATTTTCTTTCATCTTTGAAAGGCAGTTTTGAAAACTTCAACAAATTTTGTAAAAAGTTAATTTATTGCTCAAACGAAACAAAACTTTTGAAATTTTCGCATTGATTTCAAAAAAGTGCCAAAAACAGGTGTTTTGTAGTGTTTTAGAAAATCATCTGTAATTTTTTAAATATTGCAAATATTTCAAATTTTTGCAGGCAAGTTTTGTTTTCATGGCTTTGGACTAAAAACTTTTTTATATTTTTTCTTGAAAGCTGAGGTGGTTTCTACAGAACATATCCAAAAATCAATGAGGCATTTTTTCTCCGTTTTTGAGTTCAAAGTTTTCAAAGTTAACCGATGTTCCGAAAAATAATGTCTTTTTTTCAAAAATTCACATCTTTTGAACTACTGAACCGATTCAGTTGACCGACATATTAAACTGAAGTCAATAAGCTAGTCTCTTAAAAAAATATTACACTTGCGGAGAAAAATGGATACTTGTCACATAGACCTAGTCTAATCGCATAGGAATAGTGAACAAAGACTTAAAATATGTTTATTTTGCAAAATAATAACTCAAAAACGAGAAAAAAAATCTCGTTGATTTTTGGATATGTTATGTAGAAAAAACCACAGCTATCAAGAAAAAAAATCAAATTACAGCCATTCTATGTCAAACCGATCTAGTGGTCCTCGGGTTTTCGTGAAAAGTGGTATATTTGTTTTTTTTTATCGAAAACTATTAGACCCTTTCTTATTTTTTCATTAGAGTGCCCATTTCCATTTTATTGTGGTCCAAAAACTCAATTTTTTTGTCTTTTTCCTCAAAATGTTTTTTTTAATTTAAATTTATTCTTAGGAGGTTTTAGACTAGAGGGCGCAATATTTTCTCATATTTTTTTTCTTGACAGCTGATGATTTTTTACATAACATATCAAAAAAATCAGGGATGTGTTTTTTTTTCATTCTTAAGGTATACATTTTTAAAGCTAACCGATGATATAAAAAATATTTTTTTCTTCTTTTTTCCAATAAAGACATTTTTGAAAAAATCATAACTTTTGAACAACAGGACCGATTCAGATGATCGACATATCGAATTGAAGCGAATGATCTAGTCTTCTTTGAAAAAATATTATATTGGCGAAAAATATGAATTTTTGTTTTAGTAATTATGAAAAATTAACAAAATCAATAGTTTTTTCGATTAAAGAGAAAGGGCGCTATATTTTTTATATTTTTTCTTAAAAGGTGAGGTGTTTTTACATTCTCTTCTTCTTCTTATATGGCACTTACGTTCCTAGAGGAGCTTCGCCGTCTCAACGTAGTATTACTTGCGTCATTTTTATTAGTACTTAGATGAGATTTCTATGCCAAATAACACGCCTTGAATGCATTCTGAGTGGCAAGCTCTCGAATACGCGTGACCACAGTGCAAGACGGAGGAAATTGCTTTGACGAAAAATCCTCCTGACCAGAAGGGGATCCGAACCCGAACCCCCGGCATGTTAGGTTTGACGCTCACCACTCGGCCACGGAAGCACGAAAAGTTTTTTTTACATAACATATACAAAACCCAAAGATGTGTCTTTTTTCGTTTTTGAGTTACGATTTTTCAAATTCAACTTGTTTTCAGTCTTCGTTCAATATTTCTATGCAACGAGATTAGATCTATGCGATTAGAATCCATTTTTTTCGCGAGTGTATTATTTTTTCAAAAAAGAATAGCTTCTTGGTTTAAATTTTGTATGTCGATTATCTGAATCGATCTGGTAGTTTAAAAGTTATAAATTCAAAAAAAAGTCATTTTTGGAAGAAAAGGCAAAACATGATTTTTTCTGACCATCGGTTGAATTGAAAAATCATAACGTAAAAACGAAAAAAAACACATCTCTAATTTTAGAATATGTTATGTAAAAATTTCTTAGCTTTCAAGAAAAAATATAAAAAATATAGCGCCCAAAGTTCAAAGTAAGTTCAAAGCCTTGAAAATAACAAAAACAAATTCAATAAAAACTACGAAAACCAATCCAAATTTTTGGAAAGCTTAATATTTTTCCTAAAAAGAATAAGTAATTGGCTTTAATTAAATATATTTATCATCCAAATCGGTCCAGTAGTTCAAAAGTGACGAATTTTCAAAAAAGTCATTTTTGGGAAAAAGGCGAAACAATTGATTTTCGGACCATCCTGGAATGGAAATGGGCACTCTAATGAAAAAAAATAAAAATACGGGTCTAATATTTTGCGATAAAGAACAAATATACCACTTTTCGCGAAAATCTGAGAACCACTATATCGGTTTGACATGGAATGGCTGGATTTATAGCGCCCTCTATCTTCACCCGAGTAAACTATAAAAAAAACAAATACAATCGCTAATTACGAAATTCCAACTTTAATATTTTTTGAAATAAAACTTGCTCATTGGCTTCAATTTGATATGTCGATTGTCTGAATCGGCTTAGAAAGTTCGAAAGTTATAAATTTTTGTAAAAAGTAATTCTTGAAAAAAAAGTGAAAACATTGCTTTTTCGAAGCACTCTAAAATAGAAATGGGCACCGTAATAATAAAATTAAAACAATCGGGTTTAATATTTTGCGAACGAACGAAACAATTAATGTTCACGAAAAACTGAGAACCACTACATCGGTTTGGCATAGGCTGTATAAGAGAAAAGAAAGTTATATTTTCGATTTCACCTCAAATTTCGGTCACCCTATTTTTGACAACATGAAAATGAAAGCTCCATCATATGTAACAACTTTATCGGTTACTTTACAGTTTCTATTTAGAGAATATCTGTCGATCTCTAGATGCAAATTTCCATTTTGTTCCTTATACCATTAAGCAATGGCTAGTCGAGTTGACATGGAATTCGTCACCTAGAACAAATACATAATGACGTTTACCTTTGAAATGTTAACAAGCTAATGAACAAAACGGTGGATATTTGACCAAAATCAAATTATTCTAGCTGTGCTAAATAAAGTCTTGATAGTTTACGTAAAACAAAGGATTTCGCGTATGTTGATAATTCAAATATAGAAAAATACACATTAACTTAAATCTATACCTTTTATAAGCTTTTATTGAAACTTACATTAGGAAAGTTAAATAGAGGAGATGTGTCTAAAACGCGCCTGCCGGGCAATTTGACCCGCCTGGTTTTCTCGTAAACCAGCAAGAATAGAAATGAAATGAATATAGGCAATCGTGCTAGTCAATGATAGAATCCTACCACGCAAGTTTTACATTTGTAACATGCTTTAAAAAAATAAGAAAAATAATTTTCTTTGGAAGCGATTTTCGATGTAATTTTCTACATCATTTCTATAAGGTTTTTGTTGCTAGAAACCGATTCAGAGGCGATAACTGTGGGTCATATTATATTTATTGAGCCGAGTTCCCAGTGAATATCTCAGATGAAGAAAATGGTAAGAAAGGATTCTTTTCTTTCTCAATTTGATATTTCCCGCATCAGCTTACCATCGGGCAGTATGGCATACCCTCGATCGGGGTAATTTGCTCGCTTTCGGCCGTAAACATTCTCACCAGAGAATAGCTTGTATGTGAGAGATGCCAGATGATTTTTTCAAATATCTATGCATGGCACGAATAAATGTCTTCAAATATAATCATAATGAACAAAAATGAGCAAACCACCACGATATTTCTAAATCATGTTCGATAAATCACACAAACAATTGTTTTCACATACCGTTTTGTCTCATATTCCGAACAGTCTCAAATTCCGAACACTTCATTTTTAAATGTAAATTTACTAATCTTTTATGTTACAAATAACTGAAAAATGATAACACAGACATTCTTTGAGGCTTCATTGTGACATCATTTTTAGGTATCGATACAGCTTATGATTTATATTATTAGACATTTGCAAAAAAGTGACAGTCAAAACCAATGATAAAATGTTTGCGTTAGCAAATTCCGTAAAAAACAAGCATCGTTCATCTTTCAATTTTTGTAGTTGTTTCAACAATTTTGTTTGTTGTTTTTATGTTAAGTGCTAGAGAATGTATGAACCTACAATAAATGGGTGAAAAAAATGATATTTTATACAGAAATCTTCATTAAAATTAATATTGAAGCAGTGTTCGGAATATGAATCAAGTTTCTAAACATGATTCAAATTCCGAAAACTTCATTTCCAAATGTAAATTTACTGAACTTTAATGTTGTAAGTAATTGAATAATCAAAACCCTGATATTCTTTGGGTTATAGCCTTCATTTTGACATCATTTACAGGTATCAATACAGCCTATAATTTATAATATTAGGCATTTGCAAAAAAGTGACAGTCAAAACCAATGATTAAATGTTTGCGTTAGCAAATTCTGTAAAAAACAAGCATCGTTAATTGTTCAGTTTTTGTAGTTTTTTCAACTATTTTGTTTGTTGTTTTCGAGTTAAGTGCCACAAATGGCAAGAATCTACAATAAATCGATGAAATAAAATGACATTTTATGCAGAAATCTTCATTAAAATTGTTGTTTCGAATGTGTATCATGTTTCTACGCATGATTCAAATTCCGAACACTTCATGTTTAAATGAGAATATATTGAACTTATTGTAGTATCAGCATCTCGATACTTTTAGACGTCACTGTTCCGTAGAGTTGGTTTCACAAACACTATTGTACCGATATAAATGTGTATGGCTAATCTAGAAAGATCGAATTCAGATATGGAGAGTTTTGTACGGACTACCAAGAGAGACGGTTACCTGTAGTTATTACTCGAGCTGCGACACAACACTTATAAACAATTTAATATTCAAAACTATGACATTCTTAGGGTTATAGACTTCATTTTAACATCATTTACAAGTTTCGTCACCGATATAGCGCCCTTGGTCCTGAAACCATGTTAACTATAAAAAATAAATAGAATCAATAATTACAAACGCAAAATCCAATTTTTCTTGTGAGTATAGCATTTTTCCAAAAAAGACTAGCTAATTGACTTCAATTTAATATATCGATCATATGAATCAGTCCAGTAGTCAAAAGTTATGATTTTTTAAAGAAATTGCATTTTTGCTGTTCGGAATTTGAGACAAAAGTGTTCGGAATATGATTCAGTGACGAAAATGGTGTTCGGAATTTGAGACAAAAGTGATTAAACAAATTTTTAGTTTTTCACCATGAATAAGTATTTCTAAATCAATTTTATTGTAGTCAATTGAAAAAGAAGGCTTTGTTGTATCTAAAAAATCAAATTAATTTCGCGAAATAGCACCATTTTGAGTAATTAGACACTGTTTAATGGCGATCAAAGCTTAAGTGTTCGGAATATGAGACAAAACGGTACTTTGAAATGAGTGCAGTATGTTTTCACAAAATTAAATGTCTTCCAAACGAAAATATGTTCTCACATCTGGCATCTATATTATGTGCTCAGAGAATGCAGGAAAACAAGAGCGCGGGCTGGAGAATTAATGCACGAATACTGGGAGAACATGCTCACCGGAGGAACGGTTTCTTCTTTTCGCCTGTGAGCATGAAGGGAATAGATTGATGGAATCTCTCATTCATACAAGCTGTTTCTCTGAGCTTTATAGTCTCTGAAAGAAACAACTCATGGGCATATTATACTTCTGTTGAGCCATTTAACACCGTATGATTGGAAATTTAGAATTTGGGCGTCTTACAAAATAAAATTCATAGCACTTTTGTTATTAAGTATCTAAAATACAGAACGATTACAGATGACTGAGGGTTAACTAATCTACGACTGACGTAGTTGTTACCTTAAATATTAAGAGCACGGTCAAGATAAATCCATTCTCGTTTAGGGGGTGCGTATTACACAATTCTCCTATACATTCCGAACCGTTCCGAACCCGTTTTGAAATGTTCGGAAACTGACTTGAGCTTGTTTGTCGGAATTGGTAATGTAATCCGACACAATTGAAAATTATGACACCGATTGCCTACTATGCAGGCGTATTCCATACATGCTATTTGGAGATACACTTGTTTGTTTGGTGAGGATGCTTCAGAACTTAAGATTTATTCGTCTCTGGTTTGGAAAAGATTTTGATGTAATTAACCAGTGGTTTTTGAATCAATCCTCATTTTTTTATACACAACTATTTTCATTTCAATGTATGAAGGATTATAGTATTAGTTATTGGTATGAACAGATAAAGGAATACAGTAGGTCAAAAATTTATATCGAACCCAGATAGATACATCAAATAGGTAGCTGCTGTTTTGCGTGTTTTAGCTGCAAGGAAACGTCGAATCAGCAGCGATAATGAGCGGCTCATCTGATAAGTGAAGCGAATTTTTACAAATCGGATGCTCTATCTCAATCATAAAATCTGTCAATTTCGGTATGGTTCAACTAAGGCAGTCTTCTACAATCAGTGATTTGCCTCCGATGAATTGGTGGATTATCATGTTTATCTCAGTGGTTTCAGTAAGGACAACACGATTGATCACAAATTGTCAATATAGGTACCGTACCTAAATTTTACTCGAGACAACTCTGCATCTAAAAACCCACTCCTCTAACAGCACCATTACATCAATCAACTTCGGAAGTAACCATACTGTTTGTTTACTTTTGTATTCGGCGTTCGGAACATCTTTGGTGTAGTTTAAACCAAAACAAAAAGCTTGATTTTCATGTAAAATGACTTGAACATACAAGAAGGCAAGAACTGATCTTTTCATCCAAAACAGTTGGAAAAGTGGTGTCAGCAGACCAAAAGCCTACATGACCTCGTTGACGTAACTTGGATTCGTTCCGGATCAGGTTTCCGAGGGAAGTGACCTCTTTATGACCACAACCAAATTCAATCATGCGACATATCGAACATCATGATTTGTCAGAACTAGCACATTGTTGACTATTTCAAGGGTTTTTAGTCATATTAACCTGGATGGTCTCCGGATGACCTACAACTTAAAATTTAGATCGAGATATGAGAATGAAACAAGACAAAGAAATCAGTGATTTTTTTATACATTTTTGAGCATATTATGCACTTACAATTTCAATTTCACCCCATATTTCGAAAAACTTCTCTAAAAAATTTTCAAACTAACGCTTACGGAAATTTTCCAACAGAAATTGTCATAACATTTTGTTACCTTAGCACCAGTATTGGTTTCGAAAAAAAAATTAGGTATAAATTTAATAAAACAATTCGGAACTGCACGCTGCATTAACTAGAGACTGCACGCTGAGACAACTTGCAGACGATGGAGTTATTTCCATCACGGGTACTAATCCCGCCGTTCTGCAAAAACCCTTGCAAGATACCCTGAACAATCTGTTCACGTGGGCTCTCAAGCTGGGTATCGAATTCTCTACGGAGAAAACCGAAATGGTCGTTTTTTCTAGGAAGCACGAACCCGCCCAATTCCAGCTTCACCTATCCGGCAAAACGATCAAGCACTCGATGTTTATCAAATACCTTGGAGTATATTTTGACTCTAAATGTACCTGGGGAATACACATTGCGTATTTGAAACAGAAATGCCAGCAAAGAATCAATTTTCTCCAAACAATAACCGGAACATGGTGGGGTGCCCATCCAGGAGACCTCATTCAGTTATACAAAACAACGATATTATCAGTGTTAGAATATGGCAGTTTTTGCTTCCGATCAGCTGCCAGGATTCATATTCTCAAGCTGGAGAGAATACAATATCGTTGCTTGCGTATAGCCATGGGGTGTTTGCATTCGACACATACGATGAGTCTCGAAGTTTTGGCAGGAGTACCCCCGCTTACTCTTCGGTTCACAGAATTATCCTACAGATTTCTCATCCGTTGCAAGATCATGAATCCATTGGTGATTGATAACTTCGAAAATCTACTCCAACTGACTCCTCAGTCAAGTTTTATGTCTTTATACCATGAGTACCTTACCCACGACGTGCACCCTTCACCAGGCATCTCCAACCAAGTTTGCTTCCCATACTTTTGCAATTCCTCTGTCATTTTTGATCTGTCCATGCGACAAAAAATCCATGGAATCCCAGATCATCTACGCTCAGATTCTATTCCGCCGATATTTTCGGCAGAATATGGGGGCATAGTTAGATCTGATAAAATGTTCTTTACTGACGGTTCATTCATAAACGGGTCCACTGGCTTTGGCATCTTCAATGAAAATTCCAGTGCCTCATTCAAACTCAAAGATCCTTGTTCCGTGTATGTTGCTGAACTGGGTGCGATATACTACGCACTGGGGATCATTGAAACATTGCCCATCGACCACTATTTTATTTTTTCAGACAGTCTCAGCTCATTAGAGGCAATCCGCTCAATGAAGGTTGATAAACGCTCATCTTATTTCCTAACAAGAATAAGACAACTATTGAGTGTTTTGGTCGAAAAATTATTCAAGATTACCTTAGCATGGGTTCCCTCTCATTGCTCGATTCCGGGGAATGAGAAAGCGAACTCGCTAGCTAAGGTGGGCGCTTTAGAAGGCACACTTTTTGAAAGGCAAATTGCTTATAATGAATTTTTCCACATTCCTCGTCAGTATACGCTCGTAAGTTGGCAGCGCATGTGGAGTGGAGATGAGTTCGGTCGTTGGTTACACACGATTATCCCTAAGGTCTCGACGAGGGCATGGTTCAAGGGATTGAATATAGGTCGTGATTTCATTCGCGTGATATCTCGGCTTATGTCCAATCAACCAAACAACCTAAACGCGCATCTCTATCGCATTGGGATCGCAGCAAACAATCTTTGTGATTGTGGCGATGGCTACCACGACATCGAGCATGTTGTCTGGTCGTGTATCCGGTTCCATGCTGCTCGCTCTCAGCTCTCTAGGGCACTAAGAGCACAAGGCAGACAATCGAATATCCCCGTCCGGGATATCTTAGGTAGCCGTGATCCTGATCTTCTGCTTCATCTATACCTGTTCCTCAGAAACGCCGATGTCAACGTTTAATGATGTTTTCCTTCGTTGTGTCCCCGTTTCATATCCCTCCTATCCGATCGATAAACTTTTACTTAGTCGCGGCAATACATACACACACACTCTTTACAGACACACGGGCCAAAGGTTGTGCAGTCCACTGATGATTCAACAAAAGTCAAAGGTTGTACCGCTCATGACAACTCTACACGAGCTGATGATTGCGCCGGCTAGTGACCATTCTATCCTGGATTCCTCGAGTCGAGAAAGACGCACCACGCTAGATATGAGGTACAGACTAGGGGGGCGTTGCTGATTAATGGTCAGCTGCATCCCAATAGGAAGTATCCCGTGTCGGGCACACGTACAGAGCATTGGAGACAGCAACATCCCAATTACGAAAACACTTGTAATACTAACCTCGAGCCAACCGCGAGTAATCGGTTACATATTACTAACATAGATAATAAGAAAAATTGTATTGAACTCCCGGCCCCGTGAGGCTAACGCCATATGAGCCTTTATAAAAATATATATTTTGGAAAAAAAAAAAAATTCGGAAATATTTACAGTTTTTAGAAAACTGTGAACAAATTGCCCCCCGGTTTACGAAATGTATTATTCAGATTAGTTTGTACTTGAATAAATTTATTTTTTTACTACCTACTTTTTACCTACTTTTTACCGAAGATGCATCATAACAAGGCCAAACTTTGTACTCGGTAACTCTGCCGAAAACGTTATCACAAAAAAAAGTGAAAAATAAAAATGAGAAAAATCGTGATTTTGTTATTATTTTCCGTTTTTTTCAAATTTCATTATCCATTTTATGAGAAAAGTTAAAATTTCAAAATAATTTTATACATGATAAAGGTACCTTATTGTACATAATCTGTTTATTTCCGGCGAGTTCCAATCATGATTTTTTTTATTGAAAAAGTCGCTTGGGGGCGAGTTGGGGAACTGCAACATTATGTTAATTTTTGGTTTTTTATTGCAGATGGTTAGAACTTATAAGCGAAAAAGAGACCAATATTGTTCGGACACCAGTTTGGAGAATGTTATGAAAGCTATAGAAGAAGGTTTGTCTGTACTGGGTGCTTCAAAACAGTTCGGTGTGCCAGAACCAACTTTGAGACGCTATCGACGAAAATATCCAGACATGGAGAAATCTGTATCAATTTCAGGATACGTCGTCCAATAAAGGCCGCCTTAAAGCCACATTCAGGTCAAGCTTCGAAGAATTGCCTATTCGTTTGCGGTTAAAAATGGCATAGAGCACCCTTTCAAAGGAACATGCGCTGGACGGACATGGGTTGAAATGTTTTATGAAGGCTCATAAGAGGCTCATCTTTGAGAAAGCCAGAAAATACCTCAGCTCGATTAATGGCGTTCAATGAAGAAAGTTGTGACTTATTTTTTCGAACTTTGGGAGATATACGAGCTCAGTATCGTTTTCCTGCGTGTGACATTTACAGTGTTGATGACCCACGGCTTACAAAGACAAGGCTAGTTCTTTAGCGAGTAAACATTTTTTTTGATGACGTCATCTGATTCGTCAGTGTAAACAGTCGCCAGTTGTATTTTGTTTTCCGACTTACGCGTAAATGTTCCCGAAATGAAAAATCGAAAATGGTTCAATGCGCTGTGAGCGGGTGTATAAATTTTGAAAATGACATTATCGGGCCAAAAAAGAGATTCTTTCGCTTTCCGAAAAACAGAGAATTATGTTCTTTGTGGATAAATGTTTTATCAAATTATTCATGGCGTTAAATATAATCAACTATATTATCAACGCACAAACTTACAAAGCGCGAAAAATTAAAAATAAGAACACATTGTTTACTTCAACGACTCAGATGACGTCACTAAAAAATGACTGATCCGGAGTAGCTAGCCTTGTCTCTGTAAGCCGTGCACTGTTCCAACCAAGAATAAATAAATACTATAGAACCTCGATTATCCGCGAGCGCGGATGCGGTGCGGATTAACTGCGAAAGTGAGTTCCCTAGTAATTCTATAAACCTTCCCGGAATTTGTCAGTGAGTGGCAGAGTCTTACTTTTTTTGTTTAGGTCGTGGCATTCACATTATCTGATCACTGATGTACACGATTTTACAGATTGATAGTTCAATAATTTCTGTATTGATGAAACATAGTTTCCATGCTAAGATATCTTTTTTCCGTGTTTGTCCTCATTTTTCGTCCTATATTGTGTTATCCGCGATTTTCGTTATACGCGATGACCTGGCCCGACTATTTCGTGGATAATCGGGGTTCTACTGTAATTGTTATTACATTTTGTTGATTTTTAGGGGACCAAACTATATTCGCCAACTTGCCTCCACGCATTCACCATCTTGCCTCCACGTGGAGGCAAGATGGCGAATTCGACGCTTTTTGCGCAAAGCGTTTGGGTGGACAAGTTTTTTAGTTTTTTTGCTCATCCTATAGATAATATGATAGAAAATACTTCAGTCTATATGAATCAGCATCAATATTAAAAAAAAAAAATCCAAGATCCAGGACTCGCCAAAGCATAACGTCGCCAACTTGCCTGCCTCTCCCCTACATATACATTTTAACAAAACCATACAATTCTGATCGAAACTGACAATAACCAAAATAAAATCGAACACTTGGAAACTGCTCTGACATCAGACTTGTTTTCAACTGTTTTTTGAAGGAACATACATTACGAGATTTCAAATTGTCGCTAAGGTTGTTATAGAACATAATAGATTTTTTCAAAATCGAATTCTGGCCAAATCTTCTTGTATTGCTTCTGCTGATACTTAAGTTTACGGGTCAAATTACCGCTTCAGGTGTGGTGCTGGTGCTGATCGGAGGCCTTTTCTAGATGAGTGTTTGTGTGGACCGTGTTCTAGATGAGTGTTTGTGTGGACCGTATCAGGTGTATATGGGTACATTGGAGACATTTTCTACTAACAACAGTTGGTGTTTTGTATGAATGAACTCCGTTGACGTTCTCCAAGAATATCCGAAGAGATTTTTAAAGGCTTTATTCTGAATCACTTAAAGAGATTTCATTGCTGATTTATTGACTGCACCCCAGATCAGTATTCCGTAGACTAAACGACTATGGAACAGTGAAAAGTGCAGGTTCCGTTTCGTACCAGTTGGAAGCAAATCGCAGATTCTTCTGAACACGCCAGCTACCTGTGCCAATTTAGCACCTAGTCTCCGGATATGCTCAAACCACAGTAGTTCACTATCAAGCCATACTCCTAAGTACTTGAAAACATCCGCTCGATCAATAAAGGGTGTGTCACATCAAATTGCATCACGGAAAAAACGCTGTAGAAATTTAATTTTTAGGAATTATATCTTCAGCTTTCGCTTATAATCAGATACGAGTGTATAGATCACGTTGGCCATGCTTCACTGTCAATTTTTCGTAAATTTGGAAAAATGTCGTCGAACGAGAAAGAGCGTCGTGAATTAATCCTGTGCACTCATTTCGAGAATCCGGAGTTGTCACATCGGGACATCGGTAAGATGCTGGGAATCGTCCAATCCACGGTCAGCAGAGTACTAAAACGATACTTCGAGAACCTAACCATCGACCGGAAGGTGAAGAACGGCAAAAATGGATGCTCCGTCAGTGAAAAAGATCACAAGCGCGTAGTTAAGCAGTTTAGACGTGATCCGAGAAGTTCGGTCCGGGATGTCGCCAATAAGCTGAATTTGTAAAGTTCATTCGTCCAGCGGATCAAGCAGCGGGAGGGCCTGCGTACATACAAGAAGAAGAAGGCTCCTAACCGCGACGAAAGGCAAAACATGGTGGGGAAGACGCGAACCCGGAAGCTGTACACCGGAATGCTGACGAAGCCGCATTGCCTGGACGACGAAACCTACGTCAAAGCGGACTTTCGTCAGCTGCCGGGCCTGTTGTTCTTCTCCGCAGAGGACAAATTCAGCGTTCCGGAGGAGATTCGCAAGCAGAAACTATCCAAGTTTACAAAGTACATGGTGTGGCAAGCGATCTGCTCTTGCGGAAAGCGGAGCGCCCCCTTCGTGATGACCGGCACGGTAAACGGGCAGGTTTACCTTAAGGAGTGCCTACAGAAGCGCTTACTACCACTATTGAAGCAGCACAAGGGCCAGACCATCTTCTGGCCGGATCTCGCTTCGTGCCTCTATTCAAAGGACGTGTTGGAGTGGTACGAAGCCAACGGGGTCACCTTCGTGCCAAAGGAAATGAACCCGCCCAACGTGCCGGAGCTTCGCCCAATAGAGAAATATTGGGCGATTATGAAGCAGGCCCGCCGGAAGAACCCAAAAGTTGTCAAATCGGAGGCGGACTTCAAGAGAAAATGGATTTCTGTTCAAAAAAAACTACAACCTGACGTTGTACAGAACCTTATGGACGGGGTAAAGAGGAAGGTGCGAGCATACGGGCTTGGGCTCGAAGTATGAATAAAGAGAAAATGCCAAAAGTTGTTTAATAGTTTTTATTTTACTGTCTAAAATTTTCAAAAGGATCGGTCTACTGGGCGAATTTCTACAGCGTTTTTTCCGTGATGCAATTTGATGTGACACACCCTTTAATATTACCGACGTATAAAATATTCAGATTAACCTCTTTTGGAATATTGCACAGCATGTATTTTGTTTTAGAGATATTCACAGTGAGCTTGTGTTCATTCATCCACACTTATAGACTGCAAAAATCTTCAGTAACACTAGATTTACGGATCGAGCAAATTTGACTCATTAACAATTTGAACACTATGTTTATATAAAACTTTGGTTTTAAGTTAAACAATGAAATATATGCGAAATGAACGGGTCTGCGGGGAAAAGGAATGAACGTTTATTCCTTTTCCCCGCAGACCCGTTCATTTCGCATTATCGAATGTGGTATACCTATTTTCACGGTGGTGAGCCAATTTGACTCATAGAATGGTTAAACAATTATTTTATTTCTCTTCTCATATACTCACATACACTGAGAGAAATAATTAGTAAATATAACGAATTTTTTGATAAATACTACCAAATTTACCGTCATTTTTTACAGTAATAAACAAATCAAAATAAAGAATGATCGATCAGATTGAATCTTCAAGCAGAGAAGATGAAGATCTTGTTATATAGCTCCTTACAAAAAAGAGTCATTTCCCGATCTGAAACAGAAAGCGAATATGAAGTTTTTCGTTACAAGACTTCTAGTAAAAAAAAGAGCCATAGTTATTTCTGATTCTGAAACCAAAAATGATTTAGACGCTATCGATACATCGTTTGATAAAGAAACTTCAACCGAAAAAGTTGCTGATGGGACTTTATGGGAAACATTGAACGAAGACAGATGCGTAGGTAGATCACCGATTCATACAATATTCAAAGAAGTTTCTGGTCCAGCTGTCTATGTTAAAAGGCATATTATCCTCGGTTCGGCAAGAAGCGCATTTAATTTGATAATTAGCGAAGGAATGATGGCGTATATAAAATCATGAACCGAACTCGTAGCTCGTCAAGTTTTGAATAATGAGGAGAGGACGGTCACAGAATCATAATTGTGGACCTTTGAGCATTTTGTTTTTGCTAGAGGAGCATATGATGCAAAAAATTTGAAATGTTCATACATATTTGTGGTTGGAAGTGGAGTCCGGCTTTTTTTTATAGACATACTTCGGTTCATATGTTTTGATAAAAAAAAAATGAACGCAGTGAATGACATTTGCCGTGATTTCAAAAATATGGGGAAAATTTATAGATAAAAATCAGGTTTGTTACAAACCTCACGCAACAATAACGATCGATGAGCAATTATTCTCTACTAAAGATGTCGATTTACGTAGTACATGCCGAATAAGCCGGATAAATTCGGAATCCAATTTTGGTCGACATCCGAAATTAGAAGAAATTTCTTGTAAACAGTTTTACCATGACCATTTATGAAAGCAAGCATGATAAAAAAGTTTCACTACTAAGTACAAAACATAAAAATATATATATGTTTTGTACTTAGTACAATTGAAAACAATAAAAAACATGTCCCGAAAACAGTAATCTGTTATAATAGAACCAAGTATAGTGTTGATGTGCTTGACCAAATGGTCCGAAAATATACCGTTAAAGCAAGTTCACGCAGATGGCCTCATCAAATTTTCTACAACATTTTAGATTCAGCAACTATCAATGCTTGGACTCCGTGTAAAAAGACGACACAAATATGTATTCCTCGGAAAGATTTTATCTTCTAATTGGCTGAAGAGCTAAGAACTAAATATAGAGACGAAATCAAGAACACTTCAATTCCAATCACGGAAATGCATGCTACTGACACACGGATGAATTGTCAAATTCAACAATTATGCAAAAGAGACAAATGTACAAACCATTGTACTAAATGTAATAAAAATGTCTTCGGAAAATGTGTTTCAAAACAGAATCGCTAATAGATTCTAAACCATGTTGCCAACTGTTCCACACGATGCATCGCTATACTTAATGATCTTCTTCTTCTTCAATGGCACTTACGTTCCTAGAGGAACTTCGCCGTCTCAACGTAGTATTACTTGCGTCATTTTTATTAGTACTTAGTTGAGATTTCTATGCCAAATAACACGCCTTGAATGCATTCTGAGTGGCAAGCTCTAGAATACGCGTGATCACAGTGCAAGCCGGAGGAAATTTATTTGACGAAAAATTCCCCCGACCAGAACGGGAGTTATGACGCTAACCACTCGGCCAAGGGAGCACGATGATCTAAAAACACTGTAAAAAATAATAGATAACGATCATACGCTATGATACTCATACCAACGACCATCTGCTGAAACGGCGTACATACTTTTTATTCTACTGCGTTATGAACATGATTACAATATTTAATTCACCTTCATTTGTTTTGTTTAAACATCCCATCCTGCTCCAGGAGCTGAATAGAATGATCTTCGCACGTCTTGCAAAATAGACATCGAATAATGACTGTAGAATTCTCTAATTGACTACCACCTAAGAAGGTGATCTCGAGATGAATTTGCTCTGATACATACAACGATTTGGTATAACCTCAAATGACGCATGTGAAACAAAGTTTCCCTTTTCTATTTGTATTTACTGAAGAACCAGCGAAGAACGAGTTTTATTTCGCATTAAAGCAAAAATTTGCCGAATGTCGGTAATCACGGGCTCGCATCCCAATCGCGAGCTAGTTGCTACTGGTGACCTTGAATGAAGAGCACATTTTAATGTGCATATTAATATCATCGTAACTGTGTCGGACAACAAATGGGGGCACTCAGAGGACCTAGATACCTAGAAGCGAAATTAAATGCACTTGTCGTTAGGGAACGCAGAAATGAAACATATGCTTCAGCCAGAGACGATCAGCTGTTTGAGGAATAATATCACAGCATTGTTTGCAGCATTTTAATTAATTTATCGAAAAATCTATATCGATAAGAACGAATGCGATCTTTGCTTCAAATTATTGACTCTATGCATACTATCATTCTACCCTGTCTAGGGAATTTCACAGTTAAATAACGAAAAACCGATTACCACTCTATATCATTGAATGACACTAGAAATTCATTGACGCTATATGAGGCGTCTAACAATTGAAATGTTATCTACTATCAAGCGAAATATGAAGCCTGTTGGTGTCAACAATTTTTGACGTAGGATTACGTCTTTCGGGAACATATTGGGGTACAAATTGGAAATCGAAAATCTAGCACATCGTAAAAATTGTCCAATTTCAAACACTTATTGCTCAGTCATTTCATGATGGATTGATGAAATTTTTGCGTCAATCGGTTTCGGCACTCCATAACAATTTTTTATATTGAAGATAATAATATTTGTCATGAAACTAACTATTGAACAATTGAAAAATCACAACCCCTATCCTAACGGAAATATCCACTTCTGATTGGTCAAAATTGACGACACATGCGGCTGGTCCCTAACAGAGACATCAAAACCAAGCTGCCTGGGGGAATTCGGCATTGTAAATATATGCAAGTAGGGGGCATTTTCATATTACAAGTAAGGTGAGTGATACGATTAATTCTAGCAAATTGAATTTAACTTTGGAACTTTAATGTTGGTTGCTTCGGGAAATTTCATATCAATGACCGATCGTGTTTTGTGAAAAATTCATCACAAGTGTAAGTGTAAAATTGTACATGGTAGCAGTTGTGTTAAAAATGAGTTGATATATGATACGGTTTATTTCAATTTACATAAATATAAACCAAGGTGTGTTCCCGCTCGAGAACAAGTCGTTCAGTTTAAGCTGTCTGTTTTGTTGTGTTCATTTTCACCCAAGGAAAGTTTATACGGCGAGAAAAGTTGGAAAAGTGAAGAAATATTCGAACAAGTGATTTCCCATATGCTCCACATATAGTATTAGGTGTTGTTAGTCCAATTAAAATTTGCATTGGGTTCAATAAACACTCAGAAAGTATAAACATTACCCAACAACAAAACAAAACGGCCCTTTTCAGGGCCACTAAATCTTTATCGAAGAGCTTAATTCCTCAAACATATCCTAAATCAACAGCCTAACGGAATCCTACGTCATTTATGCGGTCGTGTCTCAGACACAACCCTCCTGTGACTTTTTTTTTCTATTCTAGCACGAGTAGCACGAGCCAGCCTGAATGTTTCGCTTTTTGTTATCATGATTCATTACATTGAAACAACTAACAGATGGTGAAACCTCAACTTTTTGCACGTACATAAGCCGAGTATACCACGTTAACCTGATGGATCAATTCAGTGAGCTCACACTTTGAGAATAGTTCAGATAAATCGTTACGTTTCATGATTGAGGAAGGCGTTCTTACTATATATTATCGATCCGTACAAAAGATGTTTCTCTCAAATATAAAAAAAAATAATTTTAATATAAAAGGAAATGTTCCTTCCGCTTGAGGTAAAAGTAAGTTAAACTAAAAACAGGAAGTGGGTTATATCTATGGTATAACCGCAAGGGTAACGTAGGACTATAGTTGATTTAGAGATCATTTGTTTGAAGTTGAATCTGAATTCGTTCTGAATGAATGAATATTTGGGGGACTTCGAAAACGAGAGCGTTACGTTGGAGGCACAAAGTTTTACGCATCCAATATTGGATACGGAAATATGATGGGGAAGAATAATTTTCAGAAGCTTTCCTGTTAATTGCGATTGATTGAAAAATCACAAAACCAAATGTATTTGATTGCAGTGTTATATGGATAGAAACATTAGAATAAACTATTTCGCATCAATGTATTTTTCAATTCCCAGGGGAACTGGCAGAGTATTTTTCAGCAACGATTAATTCTTTTTAGATTTTCTTCGATACTCGAAGTCCACCAGTGGTTAATACTAACTCGATAACCACCTGTTAGTAGCATTTGATTAAAAAATATTTGGTCGCAGTGTTACATGGATAGAAAACATTAAAATAAACTCTTTCACATGAATGTATTTTTCGATTCCCAGGGGAACTGGCAGATTATTTTTCAGCAATGATTGATTCTTTCCAGCCCTCCAGTGGTTATTGCTAACTCGATAGCCACCTGTTAATAGCACTTGATTGAAAAATATTTGGTCGCTGTGTTATATGGTTAGAAAACATTAAAATAAACTCTTTCGCATGAATGTATTTTTCAATTCCCAGGGAACTGGCAGATTATTTTTCAGCAATGATTAGATCTTTCCGAAATTTTCTCGATACTGAATGGCGTCCTAACGAAAATATTCCTTTCAGTTTGGTCTGTAAAAAACTTTTCTGAACTCTTATCCATCAAATTTGGAGCCCTGAAAAGGGCAGTTGATTTTATGCTAAGCTAATAGCACGTTCTCCTCGGATACGATGGGCCAGCTGGATGTCCTTGGGCATAATGTGGCGCGCTTTGCGTGGATAGCACAGAAATTGTTATTTTCGAATAGGCCCCCTGTAGCATCATAACCGCGGAAGTTTGGGAGCGCAAATCGGTTTTGAAGTCCTGAGCAATTCCACGAATCGAATGCTGCAAAGGTAGATTGCGGATCAGCAATTCGGTCGGCTTCTGATAGCGACGAATTTCACGCAAAGTTCCCGGTCGATAGCGATGTGGTCACACTCCCCGCGGCTGGTGCACTTATCCGAGCTGCTTTCGTGTTGCCTTACCACCGAAAGACTAACGAGCTGTGTGCTTGGTCCCACACAAACGAGTCCTCACGGTGCGAGAGTAGAGTAAGAAATGAACGAAAGCAAAGGAAGCGTCATTTTATAAACCATAAAAGTATAAAATGTAAATGGCCCATCGTATCCGAGGAGATCGTGCTATTAGCTTAGCATATAATCAACGGCTCTTTTCAGGGCTCCAAATTTGATGGATAAGAGTTCTGAAAAGTTTTTTGCAGGTCGAACTGAAATGAGCATTTAGCGAAAATCGTGGTGTCAATGATAAGTCGATACCGATAGGAGCCATGGATACTGATTTGATAATGAAGAATATGAAATACATGACATTATGTAGTGAATATTTCCTCATATCGAAGAAATCACTTTGATGAAACTGCATTATAAAAATATTTGTGTACGAATGCCGCAATCGATAGTCGACTCTAATTTGCGCTGGGTAATTTCCTCGGAGGACTCGATTCCTCCTTTGAGCATTAATAATCTCTTTCTGGCAAAACGAAGTGCTATGAATCACATTATTCGAAAGATAAAATAAAGATGTTTTCTGCCAATTTCCTTCAACCTCCAAACATCTCTTTCTCCCGTTTGTCGTTTTTGCGTTCGCTAATCCTTTCTCACAACACCCATTTTTCGTTTGAGAAATTGTTGAGTAAACATCGTTTGCCAGTGCGCGTAGAGCGGGAAATCCTACGTTCTTACGTTGATTGCACTTGATTGAAAAATCCAAAACGAAATGTATTTGGTCGCAGCATTATATGAGTAGGAAGCAAATAATTACTCGAAAATTACATGATTTTGGCGATGTGAAATTTTTTCCGTTTTTCATGTTATGCATCCAATATTGGATACGAAAATTATCTACTGATGGGGAAAAATAATAGAAGCTTTCCTGTCAATTGCGATTGATTGAAAAATCACAAAATCAAATGTATTTGGTTGCAGTGTTGTATGGATAGAAAACATTAAAATAAACTCTTTCGCATGAATATATTTTTTAATTCTCAGGGGAACTGGTAGATTATTTTTCAGCAACGATGATAGCAACGAGAGTTCCGCGCGTGTATGTGTGTGTGTGGCGGCTGCTCCGATGTTTCAAGCGGAACCGTGACATCACTCTCCTCCTGATGGATTCCCTTCTGGCCTAAGGTGTACAAACAGGCTCTTGGTAACACCGTTTATCAGCGCTTTCATGATAAACGAAGTTAGCTTCATCACAACAGCGACAACATGCTACAATCGCTGTTCAATTATAACTGAGTGGGTTTACGAGCAGCGCTCGCTTATATACCGATTGGTGATTTCAATAGCCTGTTTTGAAAGCAATTTTAAGGCTATTGAAACAAGTTTTTGGATGAAAAAGTAACAAGTATATAACGCGTAGATATTTTATCTTTCGAATGAAGTGTTTATCATACCATTTAGTTCAGTTGTTTAGGAGCTATTAACGCTCAAAATCTCGGTCTCCGGCGTAACGCTTTCGTTTTCGAAACTTTGATTTTACACCCCGGTATAGAAATGAAAGACGTAGTCCTACGTCAAAAATACAAATGAAATAGTACAGATGCGCAGTCGGCGATTCCAATCGAGGCTTCTAGCAAAAGAACCATGTTTCACACGAGCCTAGGAAAAAAATGTTTTTCTTCACATACCATGAATTGTGGCTAGTGAACTAAGTATGAATAATTATAGAGAAAACAATAAAAATAGCGTCAATATAAAAAAGGCAATATTCCTCTACTGCTACTTAGAATACTGCTATTTAAGAAAAGTCACACTTAATAATTCAATTAAATATTCTATTTGTATTATTTCACATCACATTTCGTTACACAACACTTTCTGCACTTCCGAACAATTCTATGTAGCATAGCCTACCACAACCACCCCCCCCCCCATTTATCACGGCGGAAGTAACTCGTCAATATCACTCCCTGCCACAACTGCGTTGGCAATTTCCGTCATCGTTGAAGTTAGCTTTCCCACGAGCGCAGGTTCCACCTCGTCCAGCAAAACGTACGGATTTGCATTGATAGCCTGGTTTCCAATAGCTTCCAACGTTGGTTCACCGTTGAACAAGTTCTTCAGATAAAACCGCGCATCGTTGAACTTAATATTCATGCCAATCGGATGGAATCTGACATAGTTTTTACCATCTTTCGGTACTAGGTAGAATTTAATCTTCAGATTGACAATTGTGTTATCTTAAATTGGAAACAAATGTTGTGTAACACAATGTAGCATCAAATAATACCCAAGCTACTCACTTAGCGTCAAATTGAAGGGCCCTTCACCGGCAAGCCTCAGAAGTAGAATATTCATGTTCAAGTGATACATCCCTGTCACTAATGTCGATGGTATCTTCACGCTGGCATTTAACATCATGTTCGGCAAATCGACCCTGTTAGAAGCAATGTTATTAATAAACTTACACTAAATTAGGGAACAATTGAGACATACTGGAATCTCCGAATCACAAAACCACTGACACCGTTGATAGTAATATTCCACAATTTGGTGGTAAAACTTGACCCTTGGTCAATATCGATTCCATCGATCCGCAACGGATCCAACGGAGGCGCAGTCCAATTTCCTCCAAAGTCTCCGGAAGCGATATTCGGTCGGATTTTATCGACTACACCGAGAATACATTGGGCCAAAGCCGGATCGTTTCGATTGCAAACCTCGAGCACTGGAGCTGGAAAAAAAATATACCGATTATTTTAAACTGCTACTATACCAGCGTTAAAAAGTTTTTACCAATCGCGGCGAATGCAGCGGTCAAATCGAGCACCACGATCAGAACTGTAGGAAACGTTTTCATTATTGACTCTTCTCCCTCGGGAGGCAATCTGATCCTCTGGCCGTTACGGAACGAATGAATTTATTTTCCAGATTTTATACGATGTAATACCGTTTACAATTATTATCCAATGGCACGTACTTCCGTGCTACAGTTCCAGGTAGTGAACTAAACTCTGTTACAATCGGTGTGAATCTTCAACAGAGCCAATGATATTAATTCTCCTGAATTGAAGATAGTGCTGAATGGGGTGGAAGTCACTAGGACTAAGTACTACTAACTACTATCAGCTGTTCGTTCATAGGCGCATATTGGCACGTGCTACAGATCCAGTAACGATCTTTTATCCGATCGTGACCTTTGTCTGTTGTTACTGTTTGCCGAGAGAAAGAAAATCACAGACGCTATATAAACTTAGTTTAATCAACTATTTTTCATTCATACAAAACTGTTTATAAGACATCTAAGTTGTATCCCATCTCCTCAAAGGCCCAGATTTTAGAAAAAAAAACTGTTATAAATTTAAAATGGAAATATTGACGAATCTAATCGGATATGTTCTTGGTATTGCTTACCACGTGGAAATATTATCTCTATCTTGGAAATCGTAAAGTTGACATGTGAATATAAATTCGAAGAAAACTTCACACTTGGGTGTCATGTTTTCGCCGATGAATAATGGGCACGATCCTCACCAGTAATTAGAATTTGCCACTCTCATCACTCGTTCTGCTTCAAATTGTTAGAGATATTAAGTGCATCTATCGCATTCTAGAATACCAGCAGCAAATAAGTGAACTTCACAACTTATTTGCTGCTATTTGCAACCCATATTTGAATTTTGAAATTAATGGACTTTGAACAGATATAAATTGATTTCGTTATTCGATTCGTAATGAATTGCAACACTGTCTTAGTTAGTTTGTTGATGTAACGCTGAAGTGAGAGTTTGTTATTTATTCTAAGTTCGTGGTTCAATAGCACACGTGTCATGTTGCACCATGGAACGGTATTCGTGCAACAGGTATGGAAGTTGGTTTTCGAGATTTCAGTCTCTGTTTGGCTGCGGGGACTATTGTACCCAAGGAAATTTGGTCTGCGTCGCCGATCAAGATTATAAATTTCATCAAACAGATTATTCCTGATGGGCACCTGGCTCGCCCCGAGCCCGCCCCCTCCCCAAGGTCTATTCACCATAGAAACGTATCGTGTCCCCTAAATCTTTCGCATGCCAAATTGGGCTCCATTTGCTTGATTAGTTCTCGAGGTATGCAGAAATTTGTGTTTCAATTTGGTACGAAAATGTCCACGCTTGTCCACGGTGAAGGGGGTGGGAGTTCAGATAATGTCCACGTGGACACGTTAAACAAAAGTTTTTAAAAACACATTCAGATCTACATTTTTATCTGCATTTTACATGTGGGGTGTTGATAACATGATGAAACGACCGGAATATTTGGAGGATTATCTAAATAATTTGGGAAGGACTTAGGGAACCGAGTGCTATCCAAATCTCTATACCTGCACTTGTGTATTAGATAAAGTGACCAGATGGTCAGAGGTCTAACGCGGGACACAAAAAACAAAACGATATGTATATACGTTATTTGAACATAAACCATAGTTGAGCGAGTCTAAACTGATCAGTATTATTTCTTTCTGATCATCGGCACTTAGTTGTGATTTTTCGGTGGTTTAGATTTTGTTTACGTTCCCCAGGTAAGCGATGATGTCGAATATATCATTCACATCAAGTTCTCGAAGAAGGTCCTTCTCTGTCAGACGTGAAGGGAATGTCCAAGCAGCGCTTCATTTACGATACTTCATCAACTCTGCCTCTTCCTGTCGAGTATACACTAGTTCTTCCGGCTTATTTAAAACGTTAAGCCCTGACCGAGCTAGAGGACCAAAGATGAACTTTTCGTCTGACTCACGTTGGTCCCTGCGGATCAATAGGGGACTTTTATAAACATCACTAGCTGACCCGGCAAACTTCGTCCCGCCCAAATTTTATTTTTCGTTATCACATTCATGTTTCCTTACTAAGCGCTGTTCATGAGTCTAATCGCAGAATTGTTCATTGATTGAAACAAAAATTATCTTTAAAATTACCTTTTACTATAAAATTCCTAGTACTTCTACCAAAACTCGTCATTATAATATCAGATTATTTTTAGACACAATTCTCGTTAAACATTTTTCAACCACTTGCAAATGAAATGTTTCTCCGTTACATGGAATAAATGTTTGATACCGAAAACATGATAGAATAGAGACACCCCTAAATCAGACAATTCCTCTCTCGAGTTTTGCTCTTATCAACACATTCGGCGATCCATTCATATTTATATAGATAGAAGACCATATAAGAGTGCGTTTTATTACATTAAAATCCATTTCCATTTTCGAACGAAAATCAATTTCGTTATCGCAAACATTTGTGTTTAATTTGAGAGCCTCCCCTTGGAGAGGGGGGAGGAGTGTCGAACCATTATAAAAATGTTTATTAATCTCTAAAACTTCTATATGCCAAATTTGATTCCATTTGCTTGATTAGTTCTCGAGTTATTCAGACCCCCCCCCCTCCTGTAGAGAGAGGGAGGAGTGTCAAACCACCTCAGAAACTTGTATTGCCTCCTAAAACCTCCACATGCCAAATTTGGTTCTATTTTCTTGATTAGTTCTTGAGTTATGCAGAAATTTATGCTTTATTTGTATGGCAGACCGCCCCTCCCCCTTTTTTTTTTTTGAAAAAGGGAGAAGTGTCTTACCACCATAGAAACATTGATTGCATCCTTAGACCTCCACATGCCAAATTTGGTTTCGTTTGCTTGATTAATTTTCGAGTAATGCACAAATTTGTGTTTCATTTGTATGGCAGCCCCCCTTTAGAGAGGGGGAGGAGTGTCTAACCACCATAGAAACATTTCTTGCATCCTAAAACTTTCATTTGTATGGCAGCCCCCCCTTAGAGGGGGGGAGGGGTTTCGAACTATCATAAGAACCATCCCCGACCCCAAAAACTCCTACTTACCAATTTTCGTGTCGATTGGTTCAGTAGTTTCCGAGTCCATAAGAATCAGACTGACAGACAGACAGACAGAAATCAATTTATATATATATATATATATATATATATATATATATATATATATATATATATATATATATATATATATATATATATATATATATATATATATATATATATATATATATATATATATATATATATATATAAATTGATTTCTGTCTGTCTGTCTGTCAGTCTGATTCTTATGGACTCGGAAACTACTGAACCAATCGACATATATATATATAGATTTTCCAATTCTGTTGCTGTTGTTGATGAAACCAGCTCAAAGTATTCATCTTTGGATGCATTAGAAGCGTTCTTGAACAGTCTGCCAAATAAAAGTTTTTTTTGAGGTTCATCCATTTAAGAACATCAACATGATCAAATTGTGATATTGAAATATATTGATATCGCGGGAGATTTTCGTTTCTTTTGCCAAATGCGGGACGTTTCGCGGGACGAAATCTTACGCGGGACATTTTGTTGAAATGCGGGACGTCTGGTCAGTTTAGTATTAGAAGAACCAGATTCAGTCCTTTTTGGAGTACCCTCGTTCCCGAATATTTCTCGAATTTTGCGACGTTATCTTTAATACAGCTGAGTTAGGCATGCTCAGCACAAGAGAGCGGTTTTTTTTGAGGATCACTTTGTCCTACCGAACGAAAGATTGGGATATTGCAAGTGAGATTTCCGTGAATTAGCACATGTTATTACAACATTCGTGTTTTTTTCAAGAGGCTTTGAATCCGAGATTAGATTACATATTTTGCACCGCAGCCAAGAGGAAACTGCTATCAATTAGATCAATGGCATAGTGGAAACCACAAGCGATAAGTCTTCCTATATTTGAAATTAAACATGACATTTCCGCGTTTTATGTAATTAACCACATCGGAAATATTTTTGTTTCAAATTAGAGCATTTTAGGCATTAAAAATATTGTTTTATTTGTTCTAATTTTCGCTTCATTATCTGAACTTGCATTTCGCTGTCAAAGTTCAATAAAGAAGTATGCCGAAATCCATTGGTTGTTTCTCCATTGGAATGCTTTCGACACATTTTTCTCAATAGTATCTTGATTAGCTTCATTTAAAACAACATTCAATTGTGCTAAATCATTTCAGAAATCTTCAGAAAAACTATGTTCGAAAGACACTTGTTTCTCGCAATTGAAAGATTCTATTGCCAAATAAGTTCCCTTAGATGTTATTTCATGCGTAATTTTACGATTACAAAAAAGTTTTTGCTAGATTATGCAGTTTTACTGCCGTACCGTTTTAACCATTAGAGAAGCAGATATGCATTTGTCGTTGGTTTTCTCGAATGTTTTCGAAAAGCGATTTTGAAGGAGTAATATTTTGGGCATAATACCAGTTATCATAGTGGAATTATTACATAAATGATTAAATAGATTTCCATACGCATTAGAACAAATGAAATGGAAAAGAACGAATTTTGTTTTAGCAATTCTAACCCAGCATTTCATACAGTTGCCCTTACCGAGTTTTTCCTGCAGCCAACGATTACACATATTTTCAAACTCTAAGATATATTGGTAGGGAAGGGGCAATCAATCAAAGAATAGAAAACAACCGCCGCATCTACTAATGAAGCTTTTTCGCATTTTTTCTTTTCAAAAAAGGATTTACGATTATGATCTGAATAAAACGATTTCAATTTTGCAGGTTCCGGGAGTGAAGCAGTTTGCGTTGCATCGAAAGAAAGATGCGCTGCCTGAGTCAAGAATTGTCTAGTGTAATTGTGCCTCACGAGCACTCCGAGAGAAATCTGGATATTCAATGCAGAATGGTCGCTAGGAATTTGTTATTAAAACAAGTTTTCAATGCGAAAAAAACCAAAACAAAAGACATCTTTTTTATTCTTTAATTGTTTTTTCTAGTTTTCTTTTTATAATTATAAAAACACAAAAAATAAGACTAATTGAAAATTGAATATAGACACAATGCAATTATTTCTTTTTTTCCAATTAAAATATATGGAAGAATGTCCACGTTTGTCAACGGAGGGGGAAGGGGGAGTCTAAAATCGTGCTGGACAGCCCCTTATTTTCCTTTTCCACTTTTGAAATTTGAAACTCATCATACATTGTCATAGGGTGTTTTAAATATTATAGAATGACATGTAGAAGGGGTTCTCAATGACAGAAATTTGAAACTCACAATTTAACTATACAAATCAACCACATGGTCATATTACCACCACTGCCCGTCTTACCCGCACCTCCCCCACATGCTTTCTAAAGGGTGTGTCACATCAAATTGCATCACGGAAAAAACGCTGTAGAAATTTAATTTTTAGGAATTATATCTTCAGCTTTCGCTTATAATCAGATAAGAGTGTATAGATCACGTTGGCCATGCTTCACTGTCAATTTTTCGTAAATTTGGAAAAATGTCGTCGAACGAAGAAGAGCGTCGTGAATTAATCCTGTGCACTCATTTCGAGAATCCGGAGTTGTCACATCGGGACATCGGTAAGATGCTGGGAATCGTCCAATCCACGGTCAGCAGAGTACTAAAACGATACTTCGAGAACCTAACCATCGACCGGAAGGTGAAGAACGGCAAAAATGGATGCTCCGTCAGTGAAAAAGATCACAAGCGCGTAGTTAAGCAGTTTAGACGTGATCCGAGAAGTTCGGTCCGGGATGTCGCCAATAAGCTGAATTTGTAAAGTTCATTCGTCCAGCGGATCAAGCAGCGGGAGGGCCTGCGTACATACAAGAAGAAGAAGGCTCCTAACCGCGACGAAAGGCAAAACATGGTGGGGAAGACGCGAACCCGGAAGCTGTACACCGAAATGCTGACGAAGCCGCATTGCCTGGTAATGGACGACGAAACCTACGTCAAAGCGGACTTTCGTCAGCTGCCGGGCCTGTTGTTCTTCTCCGCAGAGGACAAATTCAGCGTTCCGGAGGAGATTCGCAAGCAGAAACTATCCAAGTTTACAAAGTACATGGTGTGGCAAGCGATCTGCTCTTGCGGAAAGCGGAGCGCCCCCTTCATGATGACCGGCACGGTAAACGGGCAGGTTTACCTTAAGGAGTGCCTACAGAAGCGCTTACTACCTCTATTGAAGCAGCACGCGGGCCCGACCATCTCCTGGCCGGATCTCGCTTCGTGCCACTATTCAAAGGACGTGTTGGAGTGGTACGAAGCCAACGGGGTCACCCTCGTGCCAAAATGAACCCGCCCAACGCGCCGGAGCTTCGCCCAATAGAGAAATATTGGGCGATTATGAAGCAGGCCCTCCGGAAGAACCCAAAAGTTGTCAAATCGGAGGGAAAATGGATTTCTGTTAAAAAAAAACTACAATCTGACGTTGTACAGCATAACCTTATTGACGGGGTAAAAAGGAAGGTGCGAGCATACGGGCTTGGGCTCGAAGTATGAATAAAAACAAAATGCCAAAAGTTGTTTAATAGTTTTTATTTTACTGTCTAATATTTTCAAAAGGATCGGTCTACTGGGCGAATTTCTACAGCATTTTTTCCGTGATGCAATTTGATGTGACACACCCTTTAATGCAATAACCAACATTCCTGCATTCCTTTCAATTCATTGTCATAGGGCGATTAAAATATTATAGAATGACATGTAGAAGGTGTCTCTCTTTTTTTTCACACCAAAAAATTATTTGTAAACCTATTCAGGACATTCATTATCTCTTTGCGGTCGTATGTCTGCTCTCAGCCGCCAAACATGTTTTACTGTTCCGATCGTATGGTGGCTCTCAGCCACCGATATCGTTGGAAGACTATTTTTGGCCAGAATTGGAAGATCTTAACATCAATGATATGTAGTTTCAACAATACGGTGCCACTTGATAAACAGCGCACGTTACAACTACACTTTGATCTTAGCCTTTAGGCCGAGAAGCGTTGCACGTTACAACGGATTTATTAAAAAGCAAGTTTGGTTGACGCGTTACTTCGAGAGAAGAACCTGTTCGTTGACCGCCTCGTTCATGCGATTTGACGCCATTGTATTTCTTTTTATGGGACCTGCAACTTTAGAAGAGCTCAGAGACAATATCCAACGCGAAATTCGCAACTTTCCGGCCGAAAAGTGTAGCTGAGTAGCCAACGTTTGACGGGAACATGACGGTTGTTCTCATCGACGAAGAAATACGGTTCAATCACTCCTCCGCCATGAAAACATAAACAGTATTTTTGCGAATGCAACGGTGTTTCTTGAAGCACATGTGGGTTTGCATCTGACCAATAACGCATATTTTGCATGTTGACAAAGCCATTTAACCAGAAATGAGCATCATCGCTGAAGATGATTATGTGATGAAAATCGTCATTTTCTTCAAGATTCGCCAGAGCCAAGTCACAGAGGTTTCGGCACTACAGAACGGCGAAGACAGAACTTGTATTTTTTGGTATTTCTTCAAACGGTTTCAAAAGCCTAGCGCACTGGCTCCATGAAGCCCCACTGTTCTCACGTATATACCCGTTGTGCCTAATTTTATGAGCTGCAAAAAATACTTTCATTTTTCGAAACACATGAAATCTTTTCGTGCACAGGTGATTGTGAAATATCGATGGATTATTGACTTTGACTTAGGGAAAACGGGTGCAAGAATATTGAGTTCAACCATTCCACGAGCAATCGATACATGACCCGGAGTAGGTAGATAACCGGCAGTAGCATATTTAAAAACGTAATGGGATGATATGAGACTAATTTGGTGGATTCATTTTCCAGTGTTTATCTGAACGAAACCTATTGGACCATTATGATGCAACGATGTCTCTTAATGAGCCAGGAGAGGGGCGAAGAATATGTATGCTATGCCCAGAAAGTGAAGAAACAATTAGACAAAATTATCGGAGACGGCTGTTTGAACTCTAAATACGTGAAGTGAAAATTACAGGATTTCTACATCCAACCAGAACAACCTCCAACATTTAGTTCATTATATGTAAACCGGATTGAATACCTGCAAAAATCCACCACGAATTTGGTTTTCTTCCGATCATTATATTTTATTTTTACGTATTCCGTACTCTCCCTTTACAGCGCTCTGATTCGCTTCTCAAACCTACGCTGAGCAACTAATGAATAGCCGACTTCCCTTGAAATCATTTCATGAAAGTTGAAAGTTTCGAAAGCGCAATCTAGTGACACATTATATGGCGCGTAGGTAAATTGTTCTGCTAGATCCAGATAGATAGATTCGTCGGAGTCAACAACTTGTTCTATTCTTCCACGAGTGACTAATTGTTGTAGAGATTTGCAAGATCCGGTTGTAATTGCTCGTTACTTGCTATCATTATTTTTTATAATTAGTCGAGCTGATCGAACCTTGGAGTAATTCAAATGACTTGCACGTATTTAGATTTGATATAGCGCATCAATGTGCCCATTCATACGCTTTTTAGAAGCCGCTCCATTTTTTATAACAGAAAAAACTGGATCAATATTACTGCACATATCTGACCTTTTCACATTGAAATATTTTTGAATTATCCTTCACTTTGACGTCGAGAATTAAAAAAAAACTGTAAGTGAGTCCGGAAAACAGAACTATGGATTTATTAGGTAACACCGCAAACTACCGTTCTTTAAACCAAATACTTCCAACTCCAAGTTCGATTGTGTAGGTCGAAACTTAGAGAAGGGTTCGGTGGCGCTGAAGGGGAACACGTTATGGATTATTTAATCGTGAGAGAACGTTGATAAGTAGGTCGAAATAGGAACATAATAAAAATTCAGACACATAATATCACTCATTACTGTTATTATTATTGAATCTAACATTCTCAGCATATTTAACAACCCTATTTTTCAATCCATATCACACTTTTTTTTCTGTCCAAAATCACAAGTCCATATCGAAAAGAGGCGGACTTTGAATTTCAGTTCACCACGAGAAGACACTTATTCAACCGATAAACTGAATTATTCATTTAACTGTATCATTTGCACTTGTAAACATCATATTGCGCTCCACAACCAATCCAAGCAATTCTAAGCGATCGAGTCTGGATAATTTGCCACACTTCATTCATGACGACGGAAGTAGCTCGTCTTCCTCGCCCCCTGCCACAACCGCGTTGGAGATCTCCGTCAGTGATAGGGTTAACTTGTCCATAAGAGAAGGTTTGACTTCGTCCAGCAAAACGTGGGGATTTGCGTTGATAGCCTGGTTTCCGATTTCCTCCAGCGCAGGGTCACCATTGAACAGATTCTTCAGATAAAACCGAGCATCGTTGAACTTAATCTTCAAGCCTACCGGATGGAATTTGAGGTAATTCTTCCCATCTTTCGGTTCTAGGAAGTATTTCACTTTCAGACTGACCAAGGTGTCATCTTGAAACAAGAACAAATATATGTTATACACGTGTCATCAGTTGATATCCGAGTTGTTCACCTAACGTTAGATTGAAAGGTCCTCTGCCGGAGATTTTCAAAAGCAGAATATTCATGTCCAAATCGTATTTGCCTTTCACCAATAGCGATGGTAATTTCGCGCTGATATTGAACATCCTGTTCGGCACATCGTCACTGTTGAAACGATCGAATTGGTGAAATCGCTTTAAACTGCATACAATTTAGGCATACCGAATTTTCCGAATCACAAAACCACTAACACCAGCAATGGAAATGTCTCTAAGGTTGGCCCTAAAACTTGGCCCATGGTCAATGTCGATTTTATCAATCAGCAGCGGATCCAACGGAGGGGCATTTCGATTTTCTCCGTAGTTTCCGGACGCGATGTTCGGTCGAATCTTTTCCACTACGTTGATGATACATTGGCCCAAAGCTGGATCGTTTCGTTTGCAAACCTCAAGCACTGGAGCTAGTTAAAAGAGGGACCTCAGCAATTTCTAAACATCACAACACCACGCGTTGGAAGGCACTTGTATTTACCAATCTTGGTGAATCCGACTGCCAAATTCAGCACCACAACCACAATCACCGAACACGACTTCATTGTTGGTTTTTATCACTCCCGAAAGGCACCTTTATCTTCTGACAGTTACGAATCAAATGAGTTGTTTTCGCGGATTTTATACGATATAACACGTTTCAGCAGAAACCACACTCCGACAGCACGCACTTTACTCACTATTCCAGGCGGTAATTTGAACGCGGCTGCGATCGCTGCAAGTCATTAGCAGTGGCAATTAGTTCGACACTTCTTAATTGAAGCGTATTGTTAGAAGGGAGAGTAGTCTTATCCGTTGGCGGTTGGTAGGCAAACGATAACCGGCAACACGGGGGACGATCAGTTTGGATCAGGAGCAATCCATCTGCTGTTCGTTCGCTGTCGCTTACTGGCACGTGTGGAAGATCTAATATCGAGCTCCTATCTGATCATGACCTTCGTTTGCGCCTCGGTTTCTGTTTGCCGAGAGAAGCATGTGTGGATGTGCGTAGTATGCTGAATCCGTTCTAGTTAGCACCCACATATCGGGCAAAGAGTGAGAGCATGTCAACAATTTATTATGATTATCAAACACCAGTAGATCAATCTAGACCAGGGGTTCTCAAACTATTTTGGGCCTTTTTCCAGAATAAAGTGATACCTTAGATCCCTATAGCCAAACTTCTTCAATCATATGAAATACTTAACAATTGAATAACTTTGCTGTCCACTAACCCTTTATAAAGCCGTGGAAATTAGGCAAGGAATCGACTCAATATTCAGAGAAAATTAGTCTTACATGAGGAAGACACATGTTTTCGCGGAGAAACTGCGTGAAGAAGTCAAAAGTCATTACCAACTAAATACGGATATAGTCAGTCAGAAAATCAGCTGACTATCCTCAGTTGACTATGACTATGCAGAGCCCTGGTTACGCTACGCGCAGGTAAACTAAGCATTTTGTAAATTCTTTTTCAATCACTTTACTTTGGTTCACTTCATTTAGCTTCGTCTTCTTCTTCTTCAATCGCACTAACGTTCCTAGAGGAACTTCGCCGTCTCAACGTAGTATTACTTGCGTCATTTTTATTAGTACTTAGTTGAGATTTCTATGCCAAATAACACGCCTTGAATGCATTCTAAGTGGCAAGCTCTAGAATACGCGTGACCACAGTGCAAGACGGAGGCAATTTCTTTGACGAAAAATTCCCCGACCAGAACGGGAATCGAACCCGAACACCCGGCATGTTAGTTGTGACGCTAACCACTCGGCCACGGGAGCACCATTTAGCTTCGTAATCACTTCGAATTCAATGAAAAGAGGGGGGCCTCCGTAGCCACATTGGTTGCGCGTTCGCTTAGTAAGCGATCGATCGTGAGTTCGAAACTCAGGGCCCTCATTGACCATCTTTGTGTTGTTACAGAATAACTACGTCCACGCAACAATCATCAGCGATGGAGATCGATCCACGGTCGAAATATGATCGATTCATCCATACAACTGCTCTGCTCTGCAAGACACATCGGGCTGCTGCTCTATAAATAACTCAACAATGATCAATCAACTGTCTCCGCTATCCGGTGGTCCAACTGGATTGGATAATGGAAGAACAGAAAGAATACTCTTACGCCTAAATGGCTACTGTGTGAATGTACCATATGTAATGGTATAGAAGAAATACTGGCGAATGACAACTGTGTAATGTGCTAATTATAGATATGATAAATATGTGACATGTACACGATTAAAATTCGGCTCTGTTACAGCTAAAATGCCAATGAGCCTAAAATAAATAAAAGGAACAAAAAAATAAAAAATGAAAAGATGAGTGTATTATAATTCAAGCTCCGATGAAGCTTCACAAAGCGTTCTCACAATATGCACAAAGAAAACTGCACAGTACTAAGCATGCTTTGGTATGGATTTTGATTTAGGATTAGGGTAAATGATCTTGGTTTGTCCAATTGGGGGTGTTTTTACGCAACTAGTAAATGCAAATCGATTTTTCTTCATGAAAATCACACATAATCGATACGAGTTTGGGTTTGTTGAAAAGCCTCAAGTCTCTAGTTGCTAATACTACCATAAAGTGTTGAAATTATTCAAATTTTTATGTTTTTTAACGATTTTCCTTAAAGAAGAATTATGATCATGGTTTGACCACCTCTGATCATGGTTTGCCCAAAAAAATGATCATGGTTTGTCCGGTTTTAGAAATCTCCATTTTTGAATGAAAACATTCGAATTCACAATTAGATGTTGCATTTATCATTGCTTGAGTTTACTGTCATCATATTGATTCATTCATAATTTAGGCTTTCTTCAGAATATTGCCTTTTCTTGGGCATTTTAGAAGTGTTCACCTCAACACAATCAACACAGAAAAACCATACTTCTGCTATGCGCGAAGCACACCATAAACAAACATAAACAACTGCAGCGCGCCAAGCGGTTGCCATAGAAATCATGTGGACGAAACAACATTATTGAATTGGACAACTTATAATCAGAATTGAGTTCATCAAAATGCGTTAATTTAATGGTTTAGCTATGTAAATCCGATACAAATGGTGAGCAAGCATGATGTTTACAATATTTATAAGTGTTGTAACCCAGAAAAGGTCTGAATACATGCCAAATAATCATCTGGTGATCGATTAAAAGTTAGCTCGAATGAGGGGCGCATTGACACAAATAGAAGGTGTATTTTATAATCCTTTAAAACATGTGATTTCGTAAAAATATACTATCAAACTACTATAAATCATGTAAAAGGCAATTTCATTTATATGTTTCGAAACATTCGAAGGCCTTATTTGACACAGGAGCGCTGAATTAGAGCATTCAAAAAAGTGGGCAAACCATGATCATATTTTCGACTGGACAAACCAAGATCATTTACCGTCTTTCATTTCTGTACCGGCATGTGAGTTAAAAGCATCAGTAACAAACGTTGGAGGCGTAAGGCTTTGATCGTTAATAACTCTTTTCCGGCTGAACGAAGTGGTATGATAATCACTTATACTTCAAAGATGACATTTTCAGAATTTGAGACCAAAGTGCAAGCTTGTTATACAGTAAAATATAAGGAACATGTTTCGACTTCAATTTTGTCATGACTGCCTCCCATTAAATCGAGTATATGTGTCAAATATAGCACAAGTCAAAATGTGTCTGAAAGTCTTGTACATACATTATCTCGCACGAACTTGTTCACGCTTTACTTGCCGGTTTTCCAATCTTTTACGAATTGATGAACATATGTCGATGAGCTTTGTTAGGATATGAAAAGTACGACAATAATTTAATAAATAATTCGGGTTCGATTCCCGTTCTGGTCGGGGGAATTTTTCGTCAAAGAAATTTCCTCCGACTTGCACAGTGATCACGCGTATTCTAGAGCTTGCCACTCAGAATGCATTCAAGGCGTGTTATTTGGCATAGAAATCTCAACTAAGTACTAATAAAAATGACGCAAGTAATACTACGTTGAGACGGCGAAGTTCCTCTAGGAACGTTAGTGCGATTGAAGAAGAAGAAGAACACGCCTTGAATGCATTCTGAGTGGCAAGCTCTAGAATACGCGTGATCACAGTGCAAGTCGGAGGAAATTTCTTTGACGAAAAATTCCCCCGACCAGAACGGGAATCGAACCCGAATTATTTATTAAATTATTGTCGTACTTTTCATATCCTAACAAAGCTCATCGACATATGTTCATCAATTCGTAAAAGATTGGAAAACCGGCAAGTAAAGCGTGAACAAGTTCGTGCGAGATAATGTATGTACAAGACTTTCAGACACATTTTGACTTGTGCTATATTTGACACATATACTCGATTTAATGGGAGGCAGTCATGACAAAATTGAAGTCGAAACATGTTCCTTATATTTTACTGTATAACAAGCTTGCACTTTGGTCTCAAATTATGAAAATGTCATCTTTGAAGTATAAGTGATTATCATACCACTTCAAGGCGTGTTATTCGGCATAAAAATCTCAACTAAGTACTAATAAAAATGACGCAAGTAATACTACGTTGAGACGGCGAAGTTCCTCTAGGAACGTTAGTGCCATTGAAGAAGAAGAAGAAGAAGAAGAAGAAGACAATAATTTAAGGTTGAGGAAAAAGAAATCCTTTATTTTCTCTATAGATGGCTGTAGTGTTCGATATCTCGTATAGTATCGATCAAACACCTTATTCAATGTTATTCTCGTTGTCATGGTGACATTTGACACTAAAAAGCCCTTTTGCTGTTTTTCGTTTGTTCCATTCAGTTGTGAGTTGTAGGGTGTTAACAATGGAAGTCAACGAAGAGAAAATTCGGTACATTCTTTGATAAAGGTGAAAATGCAAGCCAAGCCGAAGATATTGTAAATGGTTTTTGTGCTGCCGATACTGTAACAGCTAGTTTCGTGCAATTTTGATTTTGTCGATTACATTCAGGCTTTTTTGATATGAAAGATGCACCTGGCACAGACATGCCTGTCGTCGAAATTGTCGATAAAATCACAGAAAAAATCGAAATTGACCGTAGCACATAGCACAGGAGCTGAAGATCGACCAGAAAACAGTTTTAAACAATATGCGTAGGGCTGGACCCAAAGAGGTTCGTTGCTTGGGTGCCACACCAATTAGCTCAAAAAAATATGATGGATCGAATTTCTATCTGCGAAGGCTTGGTCAAACGGAATGAAATCGACCCATTTCTTAAATGGATAGTGACTGGGGAAGATAAGTGGGTCACATACGATAATATTGTGCGAAAACGATCGTGGTCAAAGCCTGGTGAAGCAGCTCAAACGGTGACAAAACCTGGACTAATGGTCAAGAAGGTTTTACTGAGTATTTGGTGGGACTTAAACAGAATAATTTTTTATGAGTTACTTCCATATGGCCAAACACTAAATTTAGATCTCTACCACATTTTTCTCGCATTGCAAAGTTATAAGAAATTGGAATCAAGAGAAAATTGTGAAAATCGATCACTATAGTTTTCGCCTATAAGAACCAAAACTTCTATGAGAGAGACATTATGAAATTACCTTTAAAATGGCAATAACATATACAACAAAACGGTGCATATTCGACTCAAATCGGACAATCGTAAATATCTCAAATAAAATTTTGAATTTTTCGCAAAAACTAATACATTATAGTTTTTTGCCTAACCTAATATATTCTACTAAAATATTATTCATTCTCATAACAAGTTGATTCGCGTAGTACACCTTACACAGTATCTTGAAAATTTCATATTAAGATCATTTGAAAAGCGACAAGAATTTTAGGTTAAAATAGCAGCAGAAGAAATTATCAGAACAATGGACAGTGAAAGGCAAATCATTTCAAAGGATATTTGTCGCAGTTTTTTCGTGGAGCAAACAAATGAGAAAAAGATTCGATTTCGATTATTCGACGCTCAAGTCTACGGCAAAATTAAATTCCAGAAACTTTTCCAATTTGATTAGCATTAACATTGTGTTAGAAGCATTTCCAGCCTAAAAATAAAATTATTCCGTAAGAAAATCACAAATCGCCTTTTCGGCGCTTCGATGCCTTGTTTGTAACATTCTCACTATGCCCCACTCCTCGGCAACTGTCGAGCGATTTTTTGATGTAGAACTGCATCTTTCAGGAAGGGTGCCAAATCAGAAAACAGGTCACGTTTTTATGAAATAAAGTTAACGTTAATAACTATTTTCACTGTGAACAGATTCTCATGATTTGCATACCAATCGAATCGGAAATTTTCTTGAATTTGTTTGATAGGATATTCATTTCAATTCGCTAATCTCTATACGATTTAAATTCATGAAAACTGGAAGAACTTGCTTTTTACCCATACATTTGCTCTGCCGATTTGTGTGCTAACCCTACCCGTATTTCGATACTTATAACTCTAACATTTCTTAACAGAAGATGTTTGCATCAAGTGATAGGAAATATTTCTGCGCGTCTATCACAATTAATAAAATGTTATTTTTCATGGGATAAACAATTGAATAACTGTAAAATGTCAAGTCTAAACGTCATAATTGTCAAGTTTTGATTGGCAAGATTTACGGTTTCCCCAACACAGACTTCAAAATCGATGTACCTGTGGAAATTCGCTTTGCTAATATACATGCAAGTCGGGGGTATTTTTGTTCCCACCGAGCTGTTTTTCCCTAACACGGACTTCAAAATCAATGTGCCTGGGAGAATCCGCTTCATCAAAACATAAAAGACGGCTTTTCTTTATCCTGCTGGGCTGAGCTAATTTTGAAGTCCCTAACACGGACTTCAAAATTAATGTGCCTGGGGGAATCCGCTTTGCAAATACATGCAAGTCGGGGGTAATTTTTGGTGTGGAGCGCTTTTGTACTCGTTTTGTACTGAGGAACCTGGAAAAATCGTCATTTCAGATACTAGAGGTGGATGAACTCTCGCGGTTCGAAAACTACCTAACCATGAGATGTGCAATTTTTTCAAAGGGAAATGTAAAATACAATGATAGTTTGACAATTTTTCCGTTCAAATATTTTGGTAGTCCTAGTCATCATATCAAACGTGAAAGGACGTTCATCAAATTGATTTGTAACGAAGAACATAATCTATTACAAAAATCGTGTCCTAGATACAACCCCTTACAATTTTTCTGAATAAAATCAAAACAAAAATATGCTTTGAAATCGGCTTAGCAACAATACGATGAACGCTATTTCGAGATCAAAGAATTTGATCAAACATCTCGAAAATTTAAAAAAAATGATATTATGCAATCTAGATTCCAAAAATTATGTATGAGTATTATCAAACACACGAATGACTAGCAAATGTAAATGTACTATTTGTAGTAAATAAATGAGTATTCTTTAATGCTAATAATTTTTTTTTTCTCTACAACGAATATTTTCGACGGTGTACCGATTTTTGGAAAAAAAAAGTACAGATGAGAAAGATTTTTGACCCTCTGGTACAGATTTAAATGTGGCAACACTGCTTACAAGTGTTCTCTTTGTTTCTATTTTGCAACTTGTTTGTACATTTTCATAGTTGCAGCTTTCTCATTATATTAGGCTGTCAAAAAAGTCCTGCGGTATTTCCGCGAGGTGTCGTTGTAAGCGCGTAGTTCTAGTTGTATTCATTGTATCGAGTCATACTATAGCTTGTTGGAAAGGTATTTTTGCGCGCTATAATATAGTCCTTGACAGTGGTTTGTTTGGTTAAGTCGTTCGTGAGTTATAGTGTCGCAAATATGGAGCAAAATAAAGAGAAAATCCGACATATTTTACAGTACTACTATGACAAAGGCAAAAATGCATCTTAAGCTGCCAATAAAATTTGTGCAGTTTATGGACCCGATACAGTTTCCATTTCCACCGCACAACGATGTTTCAACGTTTTCGTTCTGGTGTAGAGGTCGTCGAAGATGCGCCACGCTCCGGAAGGCCTGTTGTCGAAAATTGCGACAAAATCGCTGAATTAGCCGAGAAACACCGACATAGTAGCAGCCGTAGCATCGGCCAAGAGCTGGGGATAAGTCATCAAACCGTTATTAACCATCTGAAGAAGCTTGGATTCACAAAGAAGCTCGATGTATGGGTGCCACACACGTGGACGCAAAAAAACATCTTTGACCGTATCGACGCATGTGAATCGCTGCTGAATCGCAACAAAATCGACCCGTTTCTGAAGCGGATGGTGACTGGCGATGAAAAGTGGGTCACTTACGACAACGTGAAGCGCAAACGGTCGTGGTCGAAGCCCGCTGAAGCGGCTCAGACGGTGGCCAAGCCCTCATTAACGGCCAGGAAGGTTCTGCTGTGTGTTTGGTGGGATTGTCAAGGAATAATCTATTATGAGCTGCTTCCCTATGGCCAAACGCTCAATTCGGACCTGTACTGCCAACAACAGGACCGCTTCAAGGTAGCACTCATGAAGAAGAGGCCATCTTTGATAAACAGAGGCCGCATTGTCTTCCATCAGGACAACGCCAGGCCACACACTTCTTTGGTGACGCGCCAGAAGCTCCGGGAGCTCGGATGGGGGTTCTTTTGCATCCGCCGTATAGTCCGGACCTTGCACCAAGTGACTACCACCTGTTTTTGTCCATGGCGAACGAGCTAGGTAGTCAGAAGTTAGCCACAAAAGAGGCCTGTGAAAATTGGCTATCCGAGTTTTTTTTGCCAATAATGAAGCGAGCTATAACAGGGGTATTATGGGTATTATGAAGTTGGCATCTCGTTGGGAACAAGTCATCGAACAAAACGGCGCATATTTGACTTAAAACAGATGATTGTAACTAATTTTATGAAGAAATGAAAATTCAAAAAAAAAACCACAGGACTTTTTTGACATTAGGCATTATATATATATATATATATATATATATATATATATATATATATATATATATATATATATATATATATATAGATTTATCTCATTTCCCAAGTTCGATTCAGGTCCATTACCGTGGAATTCAATGTTTAGATTATGTTTTTAGTAGTTTTCAGTATTGTTGTTTATGGGTTCATTAAGAGAATTAAGAGCATTAAATCGATGTGTGTTTTTTTGCTATCCGATGTTTCGACCTGGGCCGTAACAGATGTGCTTCCGGCCTGCACTAGTGCTCGCTTGTTCTCGACCGAACCACTCAAAATAAATTCCAAACGTGTTATATGACATCTTAATCTCAAATAACTATTGTTTGAAAAAAAAACACAAACATTAAGCATGTAAATTTCTTCAATAAACGTTGGGACGACTTAGGTAGAGGAAAAGAACGATAAGAACAAAACAGTTATTCATTCTGATTTTTTTTATTGTATTTCAAAAATAAAAAACAAACTTCAAAACCAAAATATAACGGGTCTTTTATTAAGCACAGGTTATTTGAGATAATGAGTTCATTTTTTTTCTGGTTGTAGTTACATTTTAAGAATGAAATTTTGATTTGGGTCATACGACCACCACACACCCGTTTACAGCTATCGATCCGTTGGGTTCGGCCACACGTTTCGACCGGAATGTTGCGAATTTCGTGTTGGATGTTGTCTCTGAGCTCTTCTAGAGTTGCTGGCCTATTAGCATAGACCAGTGTCTTGACATAGCCCCATAAAATTAAAT